>NW_022631186.1:419418-571545 GCF_010015895.1 Lontra canadensis
GGGGGCTCCATACACATTGTGGGGCTTTAATTTATGATCAAGAGTTGCATGTTCTACTGACTGAGCCAGCCAGGTGCCCCATTCCCTCTGTGATTCTTGAGGACCCTTTCATTTTTAACATTCTGTAATTCTTTTTTTAAAGATTTTATTTATTTATTTGACAGACAGAGATCACAAGTAGGCAGAGAGGCAGGCAGAGAGAGAAGGGGAAGCAGGCTCCCTGCTTAGCAGAGAGCCCAATGCAGGGCTCAATCCCAGGGCCCTGAAATCATGACCTGAGCGGAAGGCAGAGGCTTAACCCACTGAGCCTCCCAGATGCCCCATAATATTCTGCAACTCTAATAAGGCCTTTGTCATCATTTTTTCTGTTTTAGATGTGTGTCTGTCCTTCTCTCCTTACATCTTATATGTCTTTGCCTCCTCCCTCTTTCTCATACCTTCTATCAGGTGAATGACAGTCTGAGTCTGGAGGTGCTGGTTAAGCCTCTTCAGGGAAAGCTGAGGCAATTGTTTCAATTAATTATTCCTCCAAGCCCTGATGATTTTGACTGAAGAACTACCTGTAATATACCTTAGCTGCTAGTGTAGATAACTATTTTCCTAAACCAGTGGTTGCCAAATCAGTGGGCCATATGCCACTAAGTAGAGCCCAGTTACCCACGAAAGACCAGGGCAAGAGTTAGAAGGAATGCATTTTCAGATTTGATATGGATACTTCTAAGTGTTAATCTCTCTGGGCCTGAGTCTGACTACCTATAAAACTAGAAACTGGATCTCTAGGTCTCCTGATTCCAAAAATAGAAGTAAATAAACAATAGCATCTGAGAGAAGGAGGCTAAGTGACATAATCAGGGAATAATAAGACAACTTGTGTTTTCATTGATTATTTGACTTTTTAAGATTTGATACTCAAAAGTAGATAGATCATTAAAGTTGGCATGTTTTGAGGTAAAGTGTGGAATGGAAAAGTTAAAAATGGGATTTGTTTAGAAATTGAATGTTTCCAAAAGAATATTTTCCAGTATTGCTGTGCCAACCCAGAAAAATACCACCACATTCTGATGTTTGTTAGAAAGTGGAAAAAGGTTTGGAATTAACAACATAAGTGTTTGTTAGAAAATAGAAAAAAAGGTTTAGAATTAGCTTCCCTGAACAAGAGATTTTCATTTATTAACTGGAAAAATAACTACCTAGCACTTAACTCTGGGTCCTGTACAAGGTTAAATAAATAGTTAATAAATGAAGCTTAGCTAATGGTCACTCTCCAGTCAGGCACAGAAAGAATGGAGGTCAGGGCTCTGCTATCTCAGTACCAAGGAAGACCAGAGCATTGCATTTCTCCCCCTCTGGAGCTCTCCAGCTAACCCTTAAAGTGCCTTCACTTTCCTCCTCTTAACTGCGTTCCACAATGCTTTCAGTAATCTGACTAATGTTTGGTGACCACCTGGCCTGATGTACCAGTGTACTATCAACACTATCCTGAACTACCTGCCACCTATCCCACATAGAACCCATGCACTACCAATGCCATTAGGACTATCCTTACTTGTCCCAAGTAGGTTTAGTCTCTTTATCATATTCTGGAGATGCTAAAGAGGGACAGAGATGAGGAATAGGGCAATACTTCTGGTAACAGAGATACTAATTCATGATGCCACTTTTTCCCACTTAGCATTAGGTACAATAGTTGAGTAACTAAGCCTCAAAACATGACCTTCTAATCCTACTTCGTATCCTTTCATCACACAGTGCACCTTGTCAGGAAGTGGGGGCTCTTGAATAGAGCCATCTTGTCCCCATGTCAACCCTTCTTCACCTCTCTGATCTGCCCTTTCCCCATGTTTGCCCCTTCTTTGGCTTTGTTCCATCATTCCCTCATCTGAGCTTTCATTAATTCCCCCCACCCCCACAACAACAGGAATTTGTAAAAGCCTGTAATTTATTTGGAGAGTTTGGCTCTTAGAGTACACTTTCCTCCTTTTGCATCTTGGAGGGAGAGCTCAGAAAGGTTGGCTTTTGGCAGCCAAGGAATACAGAATCTGGTCTTGCATTTGAGTTATTTTCTGAGAAGTCTCCCAGTACATCAAAGGCATTAGCCTGTGGGCCTGGGTAAGGATCCAGGGCACTAATTGGGCACTTGAGTGAAAAGACTTTGAGCATAAGGAATCTTGAGGACCAAAAGGCCCAGGATGGAGCTGAAAAGGCCAGGGTTCTGTTCTTGTACTGCTGAGGCCCAACAGAAGTCCAGCTGGCTGTGGATGCCAGAGGAGGAAAGGGGGAGGGGTGCCTGCTGAATACAAACTTTTTGTTTACTTCAGGTACAGACCTTTTGAGGCCAGCTCTCTGGAAGTATTTAACTCACCTGAGAATAGTGATTGAGGCTGAAGAGTAGTTTGGGAACCAATGGCTGAAATCTATGGATGGTGGATTTATACATAGTTCATCCTCAAAGTCTTAGGGATATACTGGGTGGAAAGTGTATTAGTCAGAAATTAGGCACTTACAGCACTTACAGTGGGTTGAAAATAGTGCTCTGTGCCAGATGGAAAATTAGGGGGTGCCACCTCTTATTTTGCCAAGTCTGTTTAGAAAGATGGCCCTCTACATCATCTGTTAAAATCTACAGGAATGGGGGCACCTGGGTGGCTCAGTGGGTTAAAGCCTCTGCCTTCGGCTCAGGTCATGATCCCAGGGTCCTGGGATTGAGCCCCACATCGGGCTCTCTGCTAGGCAGGGAGCCTGCTTCCCTTCCTCTCTCTCTGCCTGTCTCTCTGCTTACTTGTGATCTCTGTCTGTCAAATAAATAAATAAATAAAATCTTTAAAAAAAATCTACAGGAATGCCTCAGAGATACAGCAGGCTTGGTTTCAAACCACTTAATAAAGCAAATATCACACTAATGTGAGTCAAGTGATTTCTTTGTTTTCTCAGTGCATATAAAAGTTATGTTTACACTATACTGTAGTCTTTTAAGGGTGCAATAGTATTATGTCTAAAAAATGTACTTAACTTAAAAACACTTTATTGCTAAAAAATGTTAACCATCATCTGAGCTTTTAGTGAGTTGTATTCCTTCTACTGGTTGAGAATCTTGCCTTGATTTTGATGGCTGCTGACCAATCAGGATGGTGGTTGCTGAAGGTTGCATTGGCTGGGGTGATTTCTTAAAATAAGATGACAGTGAAGTTCACCACATTGATTGGCTCTTCCTTTCACAATTTCTTTGTAGTGAGAGATGCTGTTTGAGAGCATTTTACACACACTAGAACGTCTTTCAAAATTGGAGTCAGTCCCCTGAAATGCTGCTGCTGCTCTATCATGTAACTGATGTAATAGGCTAAATTCTTCATTGTCATTTCAACAATCTTCACAGCATCTTCACCAGGAGTAGATCCTATCTTAAGAAACCACTTTCTTTCCTTATCCAAAAGAACTCATCCATTAAAGTTTTATCATGAGATTGCAGCAATTCAGTCACATCTTCAGGGTCTACTTCTAACTCAGTTCTCTTGCTCTTTCTACTACATCTGCAGTTACTTCCTTCACTGAAGTCTTGAACCCCTTGAAGTCATTCATGAGGGTTGAAATCAACTTCTAAACTCTTGTTAGTGTTGGTATTTTGGCTTCTTCCCATGAATCACAAATTTTCTTGATGACATCTAGAATGATGAATCCTTTCCAGAAGGTTTTCAAGTAACTTTGCCTGGATCCATCAGAGGAATTACTATCAGTGGCAGATCATAAGTAGGCAGAGAGGCAGGCAAAGAGAGGGAAGCAGGCTCCCTCCTGGGCAGAGAACCTGATGTGGGGCTCGATCCCAGGACCCTGGGATCATGATCTGAGCCGAAGGCAGAGGCTTTAACCTGCTGAGCCACCCAGCCACCCCTGAAATGTATTTCTTAAGTAAGAAGACTTAAAGTCAGAATTGCTCCTTGATCCATGGGCTGCAGAATGGATGTTGTGTTAGGGGAAATGAAAATAACATTAATTTTATTGTACATCTCTAATGTACAGAAGTCTTGGGCTACCAGGTGCATTACCAATGAGCAGTAATATTTTTAAAGGAATCTCTCTTTTTTTTGAGCAGTAGGTCTCAACAGTGAATATTCAATATTCAATAAACCGTGTTGTCAACAGATGTGATATCCTCTAGGCTTTGTTTTTCAATTTATAGGCCACAAGCAGAGTAGATTTAGCATAACTTTTAAGAACCCTAGAATTTTTGAAAGGGCAAATGAGCATTGGCTTCAACTTAAAGTCACGATTTTCATATGCCCCTAATAAGAGAGTCAGCCTGTCCTTTGAAGCTCCAAAGACAGGCATTAACTTCTCCCTAGCTATACAGGTCTTAGATGGTATCTTCTTCCAATAGAATGTTATTCTGCCTACATTGAAAATCTGTTGTCTACTGTAGCCACCTGCATTAAATATCTCAACTATATCTTTTGGATAACTTGCTGCAACTTCTGTATCAGTGCCTGCTGCTTCACCTTGCACTTTTATGTTATGGAGATGGTGTCTTTCACTAAACATCATTAACTAAACTCTACTATATTTAAACTTTTCATGATGGCTGCTGAGTGATCAGGGGGTGGTTGCTAATCATTGGGTAGCTGTAGAAATTTCTTAAAACAAGACAGCAATTGAGTTTGCTGCATTGATTGACTTTCTTTCACAAACAATTTCTCTGCAGCATACAATGCTGTTTGACAGCACTTTACCCACAGTAGAACTTCTTTCAAAATTGGAGTCAATCCTCTCAATCCCTGTTGCTGCTTTAGCAACTAAGTTTTTGTAATATTCTAAGCTCTTTGTTGTCAGTCATTTCAACATTCTTCACAGCATTTTCACCAGGAGTAGATTTCATGTCAAGAAACCACTTTCTTGCTCAACCTTAGTACTTTATCCATTCAAGTTATATCATGAGAATGCAAAAATTCAGTTGCATATTTAGGTTTCACTTCTAATTCTATTTCTCTTTCTTTTTCCAATGTATCTGCAGTTACTTCCTCCATTGTTAGTCTTTAATCCCTCAAAGCCATCCATGAAGTTTGGAATCAACTTCTCCCAAACTCCTATTACTGTCAATATTTTTACTTTTTCCCATGAATCACAAATGTTCTTAATACCATCTAGAATAGTCTATGATTTCCAGAAGGTTTTCAGTTTACTTTGTCCAGAATCATCAGATTAATCTCTGTAGATAGGAGCTATAATCTTATGAAATGAATTTCTTAGAGAGTAAGACTTGAAAGTCAAAATTACTCATTTATCCATGGGCTGCAGAATGGATATTGTGTTAGCAGGCATTAAAAAAAAAAACATTAATTTTGTTGCACGTCTCCATCAGAGCTCTTGAATGACCAGATAAATTGTCAGAGAAGTAATATTTTGAAAGGAATTTTTTTTTTCTAGGCAACAGGTCTCAACAGTCAGTTTAAAATATTCAGTAAACCATGTTGTAAACAAATGGACTCTCATCCAGGCTTCTTGTTCTATCTATAGAGCACAAGCAGAGTAGGTTTTTGTATAATTCCTAAGGGACCTAGGTTTTCAAAATGGTAAATGAGCATTGGCTTCAGCTGAAAGTCATCAACTACATTAGCCCCTAACAAGAGAGTCAGCCTGTCCTTTGAAACCAAGTATTGACTTCTTAAATCTAGCCGTGAAATTCCTAGATGGCATTTTCTTCCAATAGAAGGCTGTATCTTCTACATTGAATCTGTTGTTTAGTGTAGCCACCTTCAATCAATCCACCTTAGATGGATTCTCTGGATAACTTGCTACAGCTTCCACATCAACAGTGGTGCTTCACCCTGCAATTTTGTGTTATGCAGATGGCTTATTTTCCTCAATTTCATGAATCAACCTCTCCCAGCTTCAAACTTTTCATCTATGCCTTCCTCACCTTTCTTAGCCTTTATGGAATTCAAGAATTAGGGCCTTGCTCTGAATTAGACTTTGACTTATGGGAATGTTGGGGCTGGTTTGATCTTTTAACCAGATCACTGAAACTTTCTCTGTATCAGCAATAAAGTTGCTTTCCTTTCTTATCATTCACGCGTTTGCTGGAGTAGCACTTTTAGTTTCCTTCAATAACTTTCCTTTGCATTCATAACTTGGCTATTTGGCACAAGAAGCCTAACTTTCAGCTTCTCAGCTTTTGACTTGCCTTCCTCACTAAGCATAATACTTTTCTAGCATTTGATTTAAGATGAGAGACATGTGACTCTTCATTTCACTTGAATACTTAGAAGCCACTGTAGGATTATTAATTGGCTTAATTTTAATATTGCTGCATCTCAGAAAATAAAGAGGCCTGAGAAGTAGAGAGATGGGAAATGGTTGATTGGTGGAGCAGTCAGAACACACACAACAGGGGCACCTGGGTGGCTCAATCAGTTAAGCGTCTGCCTTTGGTTTGGGTCATGATCCCAGGGTGCCTGGATTGAGTACCGCATCAGGCTCCTTTCTCAGCAGGGAGTTCTGCTTCTCCCTCTGTCTGCCATTCCCCCTGCTTGTGTTCTCTCTCTCTCTCTCTCTCTCTCTCTCTCTGAAAAATAAATAAATAAAATATTTTTTAAAAAGAACACACACAACATTTATCTGTTAAGTTTGCCATCTTATATGGACATAGTTCATGGTGCCCCCAAACAATTACAATAGTAACATCAAAGATCACTGACCACAAATCATTATAACATGTATAATAATAATTTAAAAAACTGAAATATTGCAGGAATTACCAAAATGTGACACACAGACATGAAGAAAGCATATGGTGTTGGGAAAATGGTGCCAATAGACTTATTCAGTGAAGGGTTGCCACAAACCTCCAATTTGTAAAACACACACACACACACACAAAACTCAACATCTGTGAAGCACAATAAAGTGAAACACAAAGAAATGGGGTATGCCTATGCCTTTCATGCTTCACAAGTCCCTCAGATCTCAGCTGCTTCATTGAAATATCTTTGTCTTCCTCATAGGAGAGCAAGAGTAATACAAGGAACAACAAAAAACTTCCTAGCTTTGAGTCCAAAGACCATCAAAAATTCTAGAAAATCCTTACCCATGCTTTGTATTTGTCAAAAAAGGAACTGAGTTCAAGGAAGGTAAAGGATAACCAATAGCATTTAATCATCATCATTATTATGATTATTGGTTCTTCCTTTTTATTTTTTAATTAATTAATTTTTTAAAGATTTTATTTATTTGTCATAGGGAGAGAGAGTACAAGCAGGGGAGAGTGGCAGAGCAGAGGGAGAAGCAGCCTCACCACTGAGCAAGGAGCCCCATATGGGACTTGATCCCAGGGATCATGACCTGAGCTGAAGGCAGATGCTTAACTGACTGAGCCATTCAGGCATCTTGTTCTTCTTTTTTATTTTTTTAGAGTTTTATTTATGTATTTGACACAGTGAGAGAGGGAACAGAAGCAGGGAGAGTGGGAGAGGGAGAAGCAGGCTTCCCACCAAGCAGGGAGCCTGATGCGGAGCTCGATCCCAGGACCCTGGGATCATGACCTGAGTCAAAGCCAGACACTTAATGAATGAGCCACCTAGGCACTCTCATTCTTCTTTTTTAAATATAGTCACCCCTTGATTATTTTCTCTTATTAAATTTCCTCTGATAAGCTTTACTTCTAACAATCCTTTAAAATACCTTCTATCATGCTATTGTTTTTCAGTTATTAATCTAGCTATTTGATTACCTTTCTTTCCCCTAATATAACAATTTTTCTGTCACTTGGAATGTCTGACTTGTCTGAAAATCTATAAATAGAAAATTTTACTCTAGCCTTGAACCATGGGACTTATAAATTGTATTGCCCTATTTAAAAAAAAAAGTTCCCTGTCCTATTGTGAGATCCTTGAAGGCAAGGACCATGTGTCACTCATTTAGCAACCTCAAGGCCTTTAGGATAGCCATATGTCTGGGCCAAAGATGATGTTAAATAACTGTTGAATAAATGAATATCATATGTAAGTGGCTTAATTTTTTTATATTCCTCCCATGAAGCTCAGCTAAAAACACTGGGAACTGTATATAAAGCAAATATAAAGACTGAAAAGTAGAGGGGCGCCTGGGTGGCTCAGTGGGTTAGAGCCTCTGCCTTCGGCTCAGGTCATGATCCCAGGGTCCTGGGATCGAGCCCCGCATCGGGCTCTCTGCTCAGCGGGGAGCCTGCTTCCCCCTCTCTCTCTGCCTGCTGCTCTGCCCACTTGTGATCTCTGTCTGTCAAATAAATAAATAAAATATTGAAAAAAAAAAGAGTGAAAAGTAGATAGAAGGAGGTTGATGGGCTAGGGACCTCAGGACCTGAGGAACAACGGTGAATTACACAGTTTTTATTTTTGCTTCATATCTCTTAGACCTAGAGCTGAAAAAGTTAGCAACCCAGAAATACCAACGGATAAATAAGCCCCTAGAAAAATCCTCATTTTTCCAGCTAAGAGACAAGAAAGGAGGCAGCACAGCAAAACAGAAAACTTCTAGACAATAACCACTCTGCTCCAGCCAAACACCATAGGGAAAAAATTCATCCCTTCTGACTTTTATCAGCAAAGGTTTAATGGGAAACCTAGACTTCTACATTCACCAAGTTGTAAAAAGTTGCCCCAAACCGCCCCACCATGCTAAGGTGGTATCAAAGAAAACCAAGTGGAGAGCTAAGAATTTCATTTCCTTTTGGTGGTAAGAAGGCCTACTCCTCCCCCATAAGGTCAAAGGAGGGAGACTGCACTTTCATCCTTCCAGACTTTAACCTTTGACTCTCCTCCCATTCCTAGAGAGGTGCCAAGGTGGTGTCATTGAAGGCCAAATAGGGAAGTTGGACTTTTAACATCATTCAATATAGTAACCGTTAAAGTAATGTGGGAGATAGTAGTAAGCAGTCCCTAATCTTCCTAGCCAGGAAAATATCAGAGGAAGCCCAGTGGGGATTTTAAACATCAACCCCTGCTTAGCAGTAACAAGGCACCCACACTTCCCAGGGTGTCAGTGGAGGCTAAGCAGGGAACTTGGACTTCCATCCCCATCTCTTACACCCCATCTAGCAATCATGAGGTGGTGCCTCACTGGCATGCTGTCATAACAAACTTGTTAAAACACAAGATTTAGATAAGATACAGAGTCTTATAATATCCAAACTGTCCAGAATAGAAAACCACTCATCACACCAACAACTAGAAAAATCTCAACCTCAATGAGAAAAGATAATCAACTAACACCAACCCCAAGATGACAGATATTAGACTTATTTGACAAGAATTTTAAAGCAGCCATTACAAAAATGCTTCAATGAGCAATTACAATCATACTTGAAACAAATGTAAAAATACTGTCTCAGCAAATAAATAGAAGATGCAAAGAAGAAACAAATTGACATTTTATTTATTTATGTCAGAGAAAGAGAGAGAGAGAGCATGCACAAGCAGGCAGAGTGGCAGGCAGAGAGAGAAGCAGAACTCCCTGCTGAGCAAGGATCCTGATGTGGGGCCTTATCTTAGGACCCTGGGATCATGACCTGAGCCAAAGGCAGTGACTTAACCAACTGAGCCACCCAGGTGTCCCACAAATGGACATTTTATAACTAAAACTTACAACAACTGAAATAATGATAATAAGAACCTCTCTGGATAGGCTTCATTAAAAAATAAAGAAGACAGAGGAAAGAATCAGTGAACTTAAGAATAGAACAATAGAAATCATCAAATGTGAACAACAGAAAGAAAATAAATTGGAGAAAAAAGATGAACAGAGCCTCAAAGAGCTGTGAGGCTATAACAAAAGATGTAACATTCCTGTCATTAGAGGAGTCCTGGATGGAGAGGAGAAAGGAGATGTAGCTGAAAAAGTACTCAAAGAAATAATGACTGAAAAATTCCCAAATTAGGCAAAGACAAACCTACAGTATCAAGAAGCTGAGTGAATCCCAAAGAGGATGAACTCAAAGAAATTTATGCCAAAATACATCATAATCAAACTTCTGAAATCTAAACACACACACACACACACACACACACACACACACACGCAACTCTTGAAAACAGTGAGAGAGAAATGACACCTTAACTAAGGGGAAACATTCAAATAAGAGTGGATTTCTCATCAGAAATCATGAATGGCAGAAGGAAGAAGTGGTACAGTTCTCAAGTGCTGAAAGAAAAAAGCTGTCAACCCAGAACTGCATATCCAATGAAAATATCCTTTAGGAATCAAGGCAAAATCAAGATATTCTCAGATGAAGGAAAACTAAGAGACCAGACCTATTCTAAATGAATGGCCAAAAGACATTCTTTAAGCAGAAAGGAAACAATAAAAGAAGGAACCTTGAAACATGAAGAAGGGAGAAAGAATAATGAAAGGTAAAATTATGGATGATTACAATAGAATTTCCTTCTCCCTTTGTGTTATCTAAATTATGTTTAACAGTTGAAGCAAAAATGATATTGATTCCTGATGTGGTATCAATGTATATTAAGCAAATATTTTTAAAAATTATATTATAAATGAGGGAGAATGAAGGGACATAAGGAAGGCTAGGTTCTTACATTCCACTCAAACTTGCAAAATGTCAACATCAGTAAACTTTGTTAAGTTATATACATATAATATAACAGCTAGAGCAACCACTAAAAAAGGTATAACAGAAGGAGACACTCAAAAGCACTATAAATAAATCAGAATGAAATTCTAAAAATTGTTAAAGGAACCTACAGGCAGGCAGGGAAAAAAATAGAGGAAGGAAAAACAGAAAATAAAAATAAAATGAACTTATCATACCAATAATTATGTCCATTGAAAGTGGTCAAAAATACATCAATTAAAAGAGATTGGTGGCGTGGATAGAAAAAAAAACTATATCCCTATACACTATCTACTATATGCTATATGCTATACTGCTATACTAGACTATACTCTGTCTACAGGAAACTCACTGCAAGTATGTATCTCCAGGAAATTATTCTAGGTGAAAAAAGCCAATCTTCAGAGGTCTATATGTTATGAGTCCACTTATATAACTTTCTTAAAAGAAACCCAAACATATTGATTTTCTTAAAATCTATATTAAAAACCTATAGCTAACATCATACTTAATGATGATAAACTTAAAGCTTCCTCACTAAGATCAGGTAAAGCAAAGTTATTCCCTCTTATTACTCTTTTTCAACATCATTCTGGAAGTTCTAGCTAATGGAAAAATACAAGGAAAGGGAATAACAGGTATACAGATTAAGAAAGAAGACATAAAACTGTCTTTCTTCACAGATGATATGATCATCTATGTAGAAGATCTGTAAGAATCAACAAAAAACTCCTGGAATTAATGAGTGATTATAGCACGTTTGCAGGATACAAAGTTAATATATACAAGTCAATTGCTTTCCAATATAACAGTAAGGAACCAGTAGATTTTGAAATTTTAAAAATGAATACCATTTATATTAGAGCCCCCAAAATGAAATACTTAGGTATAAAACTAACAAAATGTACATATACAAATTGTATATGATGAAAACTACAAAACTGTGATAAATAAAATTTAAAAAGAACTAAATAAATGGAGAGATATTCTATGTCCAAGCATAGGAAGACTCAATAGTGTCAGGATGTCAACTCTTCCCAAATTGATATATAGATTCAATGCAATCCCAATAAAAATTCAAGTTATCTTGTGGATATCAACAAACTGAATCTAAATTTTACATGCAGAGGCAAAAGATTCCAAATAGCCAAAACAATAATAGAGGAGATGAACAAAGTTGGAGGATGTCACTACCCAACTTCAAGACTTACTATAAGTCAACAATATTCAAGACAGTGTGGTATAGGTGAAATAATATACAAAGAGATCAATGGAACAGAATAAAGAGCTCATAAATAGATCTACCATAAATATAACTACCATAAATATAGCATAAACCTAGACAAAGAAGCAAAAACAATACAATAGAACGAAGATTTTTTTTCAACAAATGGTGTTGGAACAACTGGATATCCAGGTACAAAAAATGAATCTAGACTCTGACATTATAATATTTTCAAAAATTAACTCAGAATAGATCACAGGCCTAAATATAAAACACAAAACTATAAAACTCCTAGAAAATAGCATAGGAGAAAACTTAGATGACCTTGGGTAGGGCAATGACTTTTTAGATACAACATCAAAGGTACAATCCATGAAGAAAATAATTGATAAGGTAGACTTCATTAAAATTAACTTCTCGGAAAGACAATGTCAAGAGAATGAGAAAATAAGTCACAGATTGGGAGGAAATATTTGCAAATTACATATCTGATAAAGGACTGTTATCCGAAATATAAAAAGTACTCTCAAAACATAAAAAGTATTCTTAAAACTCAACAGTAAGAAAATGAACAACCAAGTTTTTTAAAAAAGTGCCAAAGTTTAACAGAAACCTTATCAAAGAAAATACACAGATCTCAGAGTAAGACGGTAGCAGAATAGGAGGAGCTAGGCTCATGTTGTCCCATGAACACAACTAAATAACTATCAAATTATCCTAAATATCCCAGAAATTAACCTGACCACCAAAAGAAAAAAATTCACAACTAAAAGAAGAGAAGAGGCCACATTGAAGAAGGTAGGAAGTGTGGAGATGTGGTTTAGAGGAGAAATGGATCACAGGTGCTGTGGAGGGGAGGAAGTGCTAGTCATAGAGAAGGGCAAGAGAGAAAGAAGCACACAGGGAATGCACAAGGAGATCATTTCCCCAAAGCCACTGGCATAGAAAATGAGAGGGGCTGGATTTCATGAGTGTTTGCAACAAGTGGGACTTAAAGCCTGGAGTTATAAAGATCAACAGACTTGGCTGGGATAGAGCCCCAAGTGCACTGTGCTCCTCCTGGAGAGAAGGCAGGCAAACAACTATGGGCAGACAGTGTGGAAACAGCGATCTGAAGAGTACCTGGGGTACACAGTGGGGAGATTATTTATTCTTCTCAGAGCCATCCCTGAGAGGCAGCATTCATGGAGATACCTCTCCAGAAGCAAAGGAACTGGACATTTCCCTCTCCCAAAGATTTCCTTCTCCCACCACTCAGATTAAACACAGAACCACCTGCAGGAAACAACATAGCACTGACACTGGCTGCCAAAGTTGCTTTTAAGTCCCACCACCCCTGTGCTCTGACGGGATTAGCTTTCTCAGTCACACTTGCCCCAGTCCCAGTGAAGCAGGCCCCTCCCCCGGACTAGCAGAAACCCCTGCCCATATCACATCTCCCGACCAGAGAATTCTGCAGGAGCTCTGGTGGAGGTGGTGTCCAGTCTCATTTCATAAGCAGACCAGAGGACACCTAGTAAAAACTTGCCACATTCAGGCCAGGAACCAAACACTGCCCACAGCAGGCAAGGAGAACCTCTGCAGAGGACTGGCCTGAGGACAGAGCAGCCAAACACAATAGCAGAGCACATGGAGTGCACACCAGAGACACTTCCTAAAGCATCAGGCTCTGGGCATTAATGACCCCTTCCTCTTAAGACCATTACTTTCTGGGGCAGGAGACATAACTGCCTTTTTTAACACAAGGAAGAAGGCAAAGATTTAGACAAAATGCAAAGACAGAGGAGTTTACCCCAAATGAAAGAAGATTAGACTATGGCCAGAGATCTAACTGAAACAGATGTAAGTAATATGCCTGATAGAGAATTTAAAGCAACAATCATAAGGATACTCAGTGGCCTGGAGAAAAGAAAGAAAACATCAGGGAAACCTTTACCACATAGGTAAAAGAGTTAAAAAAGAACCAGAGATGAAGAGTACAATGAGATTGGAAACAGGCTTGATGCAATGAACAGCAGACTGAAAGTAGCAGAAGAATAACTTAGTGACCTGGAAAACAAAGTAATGAAGAGTAATGAAGTTGAACAAAAGAGAGAAAGAAGAATTATGCAACACAAGTATAGACTTAGGCAACCCAATGACTCCCTCAAATGTAATAACATTTGTGTTGTAGGAGTCTAAGAAGAAAAAGAGAGAAAAAGGGAAGAAAATTTATTTGAAGAAATAGTTGCTGAAAACTTCCCTAATCTGGGAAAGGGAGCAAATATTCAGATCCAGGAGGCAGGAAGAACTCTCATCAAAATCAACAAAAGGAGGCCAACACCAAGACATTGTAATTAAATTGGCAAAACACAGTGATAAAGAAAAAAATCTTAAAAGCATCAAGATAAAAGAAGGCCTTAACTTACAAGGAGAAACCCTGGGGCTAGCTGGGGATCTCTCAACAGAAACTTGGCAGGCTAGAAGAAAGTGGGATGATATATTCTAAATGCCCAGTGGGAAAAATATGCAGCCAAGAATACTCTACCCTCAGATATATACGCCTGAAACAAATTACACATTTTTTGTTAATTAAAAAAACCCCACTCTGTCCAGCAAAGCTATCATTTAAACTAGAAGAAATAAAGAGTTACCTGGATAAATAATAACTAAAGGAGTTCATGATCACTAAACCAGCCCTACAAGAAATATTAAAATGGAGACTTTGAGCACAAAGAAGAGACCAAAAGTAACAAAAACAAGAAAGTATCAGAGAAAATCTCAGGAAAAAAATGACAAAATGTGTAATAAAATGGCAATAAATACATATTTATCAATAATTACTGTGAATGTAAATGGACTAAACACTCCAGTCAAAAGATATAGGGTGGCTGTGTAATATTGCATTGTATATATGGGCCATATCTTCTTTATCAATTCATTTTTTGAAGGGCATCTTGGCTCTTTCCACAGTTTAGTGCTGGGTATTCAGGAGGGCACATATTACATGGAGCACTGGGTGTGGTACATAAACAATGAATCTTGGAACACTGAAAACAATAAAATTAAATTAAGATGTTTAAAAAAAGACTTAGGGTGTCAGAATGAACAATAATTTTAAAAAAGACCATCTGTATGCTGCCTACAAGAGATTCATTTTAGAGCTAAAGACACCTGCAGATTGAAAGTGAGAAGATGGAGAAACATTTATCTTACAAAGGGATATCAAAAGAAAGCTGGAGTAACACTACTTATATCAGACAAACTGGACTTTAAAACAAACACTGTAACAAGAGACAAAGTAGGGCACTGTGTAATCATAAAGAAAAAGATATATAGAGAGCATTTCATCCTAATATGGCAGAATATATATTCTTTTCAAGTGTAGATAGGACATTCTCCAGAAGAGAGCACAGGTTAGGTCACAAAACAGGCCTCAACAAATACAAAAAGATTAAAGTACCACACACCTTTTCTTTTTTTTTTTTAATTAATTTTTTATTTTTTAAATTTCAGTGTACCAGAATTCATTGTTTATGTACCACACCAAGTGCTCCATGCAATACGTGCCCTCCATAATACCCACCACCAGGCTCACCCAACCTCCCACCCCCTGCCCCTTCAAAACCCTCAGATTGTTTTTCAGAGTCCATAGTCTCTCATGGTTCGTCTCCCCCTCCAATTTCCCGCAACTCTTTTCTCTTCTCCAGCTCCCCATGTCTTCCATGTTATTTCTTATGCTCCACAAATAAGAGAAAACATATGATAATTGACTTTCTCTGCTTGAGTTATTTCACTCAGCATAATCTCTTCCAGTCCCATCCATGTTGATACAACAGTTGGGTATTCATCCTTTCTGATGGAGGCATAATACTCCATAGTGTATATGGATCACATCTTTCTTATCCATTCATCCATTAAAGGGCATCTTGGTTCTTTCCACAGTTTGGTGACTGTGGCCATTGCTGCTATGAACATTGGGGTACAGATGGCCCTTCTTTTCACTACATCTGTATCTTTGGGGTAAATACCCAGTAGTGCAATTGCAGGGTCATAGGGAAGTTCTATTTTTAATTTCTTGAGGAATCTCCACACTGTTTTCCAAAGTGGCTGCACCAACTTCCATTCCCACTAACAGTGTAAGAGGGTTCCCCTTTCTCCACATCCTCTCCAACACACGTTGTTTACAATCTTGTTAATTTTGGCCATTCAAACTGGTGTAAAGTGTTACCTCAATATGGTTTTGATTTGAATCTCCCTGATGGCTAGTGATGATGAACATTTTTTCATGTGTCTGTTAGCCATTTGCATGTCTTCTTTGGAGAAGTGTCTGTTCATGTCTTCTGCCCATTTTTTGACATGATTATCTGTTTTGTGTGTGTTGAGTTTGAGGAGTTCTTTACAGATCCTGGATATCAATCTTTTGTCTGAACTGTCATTTGCAAATATCTTCTCCCATTCCATGGATTGCCTCTTTGTTTTCTTGACTGTTTCCTTTGCTGTGCAGAAGCTTTTGATCTTGATGAAGTCCCAAAAGTTCATTTTCACTTTTGTTTCCTTTGCCTTTGGAGACATATCTTGAAAAAGTTGCTGTGGCTGATATGGAAGAGGTCACTGCCTATATTCTCCTCTATGATTCTGATGGATTCCTGCCTCAAGTTGAGGTCTATTATTCATTTCGAGTTTATCTTTGTGTATGGTGTAAGAGAATGGTCAAGTTTCATTCTTCTACATATAGCTGTCCAATTTTCCCAACACCATTTATTGAAGAGACTGTCTTTTTTCCACTGTATATTTTTTCCCGCTTTGTCAAATATTATTTGACCATAGAGTTGAGGGTCCATATCTGGGCTCTCTACTCTTTTCCCCTGGTCTGTGTGTTTGTTTTTATGCCAGTACCATGCTGTCTTGGTGATCACAGCTTTGTAGTAAAGCTTGAAATCTGACAATGTGATGCCACAGCTTTGTTTTTCTTTTTCAACATTTCCTTAGCAATTCAGGGTCTCTTCTGATTCCATACAAATTTTAGGATGTTTGTTCCAGCTCTTGAAAAATGCCAGTAGAATTTTGATCAGAATGGCACTGAAAGTGTAGATTGTTCTAGGCAGTATAGACATTTTAACAATGTTTATTCTTCGGATCCATGAGCATGGAATGGTCTTTCATCTTTTTGTGTCTTCTTCAATTACTTTCATGAGTGTTCTGTAGTTCCTCGACTACAGATCCTTTACCTCTTTGGTTAGGTTTATTCCCAGGTATCTTATGGTTCTTGGTGCTATAGTAAATGGAATCAATTCTCTAATTTCCCTTTCTGTATTTTCATTGTTAGTGTATAAGAAAGCCACTGATTTATGTACATTCACTTTGTATCCTGTCACATTGCTGAATTGTTGTATGAGTTCTAGTAGTTTGGGGGTGGAGTCTTTTTTGTTTTCCATATAAAGAATCATGTCATCTGCGAAGAGAGAGAGTTTGACTTCTTCATTGCCAATTTGGATACCTTTTATTTCTCTTTGTTGTCTGATTGCTGTTGCTAGGACTTCTAATACTATGCTGAACAAGAGTGGTGAGAGTGGGCATCCTTGTCGTGTTCCTGATCTCAACAGGAAGCCTGTGAGCTTTTTCCTATTGAGGATGATATTTGCTGTGGGTTTTTTATAGATAGATTTGATGAAGTTCAGGAATGTTCCCTCTATCCCTATACTTTGAAGCATTTTAATCAGGAAAGGATGCTGGATTTTGTCAAATGCTTTTTCTACCATGTGCCTTTTCTGATCAAATTGCTATGAAATCAGAAGAAAATCACGAGAAATAATTTGGAAAGACCACAAATACAGGGAGGTTAAACAACATGCTACTAAACAATAAATGTATCAACCAGGAGATAAAAGAAGAAATGAAAAAATATATTGAAACAAATGAAAATGAAAATACAATGGTCCAAAATCTTTGAGATGCAGCAAAATTGATCCTGAGAGGGCAGTGTATAGTAATACAGGCCTACCTCAATAAGCAAGAAAAATTTCAAAGCAACAACCTAACCTTACACCTAAAAGAGCTAGTGGAACATAAGGGATAGCATGGAGGGCATTAGGAGAAGGAAGGGAAAAATAAGTGGGGGGGGATTGGAGGGGAGATGAACCATGAGAGACTGGACTCTGAGAACAAACCGAGGGTTTTAGAGGGGAGGGGTGGGGGATGGGTTGGGCCAGTGATGGGTGTTAAAGAGGACATGAATTGCATGGAGCACTGGGTGCTATATGTAAACAATGAATCTTGGAACACTACATCAAAAATTAATGACATACTGTACAGTGACTAACATAACATAAAAAAAAAACAGGTAAAGCCCAAAGGCAGCAAAAGGAAGGAAATAATAATGATTACAGCAGAAATAAATGATATAGAAACTAAGAAAACAATAGAACAGACCAATGAAACCAGGAGCTGGTTCTTTGAAAAAATTAATAGAAATTAATAAAATTGATAAGATTCTAGCCAGACCTATCAAAAAGACAGGAAAAAGAACCCAAATTAATAAAATTACAAATTAGAGGAGAAAGAACAACCAACACTACAGAAATCCAAACAATTATAAGAGAATATTATGAAAAACTAATTAGAGAAACAAATTAGAGAAACTGGAAGAAATGGATACATTCCTAGAAACATATAAACTACCAAAAGTGAAAGAGGAAGAAATAGAAAACTTGAACAGACTGATAACCTGCAAAGAAACTGAATCAGTCATCAAAAACTCCCAGCATATGGAAGTCCAGGACCAGACAGCTTCATGTGTGAATTCTACTACTTAAAGAAGAGTTAATACCTATTCTTCTCAAACTATTCTAAAAAATAGAAAAGGAAAGAAAATTTCCAAATTCATTCTATGAAGCCAGCATAGAATACTGGCTGATACCCTGATACCAAAACCAGATAAACAGATCACTAAAAAGAGAGAACTACAGGTCAATATCCCTGATGAATGCAGATGCAAAAATTCTTAATAAAATACTGGCAAACTGAATCCAACAATATAGTAAAAGAATCATCCACCACAATCAAGTGGGACATATTCTTGGGTTGCAAGAGTAGCTCAATATATGCAAATCAATGTGATACACTACATTTATAAAAGAAATTAATAATAATAATATTAATAAGAAAAATAGAAAATAAAAGAACCATGTGATCATTTCAATAGATACAGAAAAGGCATTAGATAAAGTACAACATTCATTCTTGATAAAAATCCTCAACAAAGTAGGTTTAGAGGGAACATATCTCAACATAATAAAGGCCATATATGAAAAGCCCAAAGGTAACATAATACTCAATGGGGAAAACCTGAAAGTTTTTCCTCTATGGTCAGGAAGAAGACGGGGATATCCACTCTCACCTCTCTTATTTAACATAGAACTGGAAGTCCTAGCCACAGCAATCAGACAACAAAAAGAAATAAAAGGCCTCCAAATTGGCAAGGAGGAAGTAAAACTTTCACCATCTCCACATGACATGAATCTATATATAGAAAACACAAAAAGACTCTACCAAAAAAACCCCTGCTAGAACTGATAAATGAACTCAGTAAAGTCACAGGACACAAAATCAATGTACAGAAATCTGTTACATTTCTATACATCAATAATAAAGTAGCAGAAATTGAAATAAAGAAATCTCTGCAAGGACACCCGGGTGGCTCAGTCAGTTAAACCTGTGCCTTCAGCTCAGGTCATGATCTCAGGGTCCTGGGATTGGGTCCTGTGTTGGGGTCCTTGATCCACAGGGAGTCTTTCTCCCTCTCTCCCTGCTTGTGCTCACTCTCTATCTCTCTCTTTAACAAATAAAATCTTTAAAAAAAAAACCAATGCTATTTACAATTCACCAGAAACAATTAGACACATGGGAATAAACCAAACCAAATAGGTAAAAGACTTGTACTCTGTAAACTATAAAACACCAATGAAAGAAATGGAAAAGGACGCCAAGAAATGGAAAGCCGTTCCATGCTCATGGATTGGAAGAAAAAAATGCTGTTAAAATTTTTATCCTACCCAAAACAATGTACACATTAATGCAGTTCCTATCAAAATAGCCCCAGCATTTTTCACAGAGCTAGAACAAATAATCCTAAAATTTGCATGGAACTACAAAAGACCCTGAATAGCCAAAGCAATCTTGAAAAAGAAAAGTGACACTGGGGCATCACAATTTTGGACCTCACATTATATCACAAAGCTGTAGTGATAAAAACAGTGTGGTACTAGCACAAAAACAGACACATAAATGAATAGAATGGAATAGAAAACCCAGAAACGAACCCTCAACTATATGGTCAAAAGACAAAAATGGTGTTGGGGAAACTGGACAGTAACATGCGAAAGGATGAAACTGGACCACTTTGTTACACCATACCAAAAAATAAATTCAAAATGGATTAAAGACCTAAATGTAAGGGGTATCTGGGTGGCTCAGTCAGCTAAGCATCTACTCTTGATTTTGGCTCAGGTCATGTTCTCAAGCCCTGTATCTGGCTCCACACTGGGCATGGAGCCTGCTTAAGATTCTCCCTCTCCCTTTCCTTCTGCTGCCCTCCTCTCTAAAATAAAGACCTATATATGAGAGAGAGAGGCAAACCAAGAAACTGACCCTTACCTATAGAGTTACAAGATGGCTAAAAGAGGATGTAGGGGTGCCTGGGTGGTTCAGTTGGTTAAGCATCTGTCTTTGGCTCAGGCCTTCATCCTAGGGTCCTGGGATCAAGCCCTGTGTTGGGGGTCCCTACTCAGCAGGGAGCCTGCTTCTCCCTCTCCTGCTCCCCCTGCTTGTGCACACTCTCTCTCTCTCGCTTTCTCTCTCTCTGTCAAATAAATAAAATCTTAAAAAAAAAAAGTGTGGTGGGGAGATGGGTTAAATAGGTGATGGGCATTAAGGAGTGAACTTGTGATAAGCACCAGATATTGTATGGTATTGTTGAATCAGCATATTGTGTAACTGGAACTAATATTACACTGTATATTAACTAACTGGAATTTAAATAGAAACTTAAGAGAAAATACACAGATGAGAAATAACCATATAAAGAGGTACTCAACTTCATATGTCATCAAGGAAATGCAAATGAAAATAACAATGACCAAATTATGGAAAGAGCCCAGGTGTATGTATGTATGTACGTATGTACATGTGTACACCACATCTTCTTTAGTCATTTATCTGTCGGTGGACATTGACTATATATATATATATATATATTACTCATCCATCAAAAAGATGATATCTTGCCATTTGCAATGAAATTGATGTAACTAGAGGGCATTATGCTAAGCAAAAGAAGTCAGGCAGAGACAGACAAATACAATATAATTTCACTTGTATGTGGAATTTAAGAAATGAAACAGATGAACATAGGGGAAAAAAAGAAAAATAAAATAAGATGAAAACAGAGAGATAGGCAAACCATAAGAGACTCTTAACTATAGGGAACAAAGTGAGGATTTCTGGAGGGGAAGTGGGTGGGGGGATGGGGTAACTGGGAGATTGACATTAAGGAGGGCACTTGAAGAAATGGGCACTGGGTGTTGTATGCAAGTGATGAATCACTGAATTCTACCTCTGAAACCAATAATACAGTATATGTTAATTAAATTGAATTTAAATTTAAAATATTTTTAAAAATAAAGAACAATGACATACTACTACATACCTATCAGAATGGCCAAAGTCTGGAACACTGACAATACCAAATGCCAGAAGGATGTGGAGCAACAAGAACTCTCACTCATTGCCAGTGGGAATGTAAAATGTTGCAGCCACTTTGCAAGACGCTTTGGCAGTTTCTCACAAAATTAAACATGATCTAGCAATTGATCTCCTTAGTATTTAACCAAATATGTCAAAAATATATGTCCACACAAAAATTTGCACACAATGTTTATAGCAGCTTTATTTGTAATTGCCAAAATGCAGAAGCAGTCAAGATGTCCTTCAGTTCAGTAGTTGAGTTGATAAATAAACTGGGGTACATTCAGACAATGGAGTATTATTCACTGCTAAAAAGAAATGAGCTATTAAGCCATGAAAAGGCATGGAAAAAACTTAAATGCATATTACTAAGTGAAGGAAGTGAATATGAAAAGACTACAAACCGTATGACTCCAGCTATGTAACATTCTGGAAAAGGCAAAACTATGAAGGCAGTAAAAAGATCAGTGGTTGTTGGATGTTGGAAGGGTGAGGAGGGATGAATAGGTGGAGCACAGGATTTTTAGGGCAGTGAAAATATTCTGTATGATACCATAATGACAGATACATGTCATTAACTAAAAAAGATGCTATATCAAAAAAATTTAAACTTTCTTTGACTGTACAAAAGTTACCTTCAAGCCCAGTCATCAGTTTTCATCGTATTGTAGATATTCAGAAGGACCAAATAATCATGAGTTCTAGTTGATTAAATGTCAGCAAGATGATTTAGTGAATGTAGTATTTTCCTCTTTGACAATACACTAGAACTATTTTTTGGGAGAATCCTTTCAGAATAAAAATTCATACATCATAAATGAAATCTCCCACTGACACTTTCTGCTTCCCTGCCCTCTTTCCTTTTTTAATAACATCATATCTATTGGGGCGCCTGGGTGGCTCAGTGGGTTAAAGCCTCTGCCTTCAGCTCAGGTCATGATCCCAGGGTCCTGGGATTGAGCCCCACATTGGGCTCTCTGCTCAGCGGGGAGCCTGCTTCCTCCTCTCTCTCTCTGCCTACTTGTGATTTCCATCTGTCTAATAAAAACAAACAAAAAACATCATATTTATTGAGGTATAATTTACATATGGTAATATTCACCCTTTTTATATGCTCAGTCTTATGAATTTTGACAAAAGAATATCATACTAGAGTTAAAATATGTAACATTTCATCACTCCAGAAAGTTCCCTCATGCTCCCCTGTAATGAATCTTCTCCCCATCCCCATACTTCCTCCAGGTACTCACTGATCTATTTTGTCCTCATAGTTTTGCCTTTTCCAGAATTTTATATAAATAAAACCATTTGTGTCTGGCTTATTTCACTTCATGTAATGACTTTGTGAATTGTTGAAGTTTTTGCTGGTATCAATAGTTCATTCCCATTTATTGCAGAGTTGTAACCCATTGTATTAATGTATACCCACTTATCCATTTACTGGTTGAAGTACATTTTGAGCTATTGCCAAGTTCCCCCCTTTCCTATTTATTAAATCACTGAAACAAAATAGCATATTAAAACATTTAAATCAGGGCGCCTGGGTGGCTCAGTGGGCTAAAGCCTCTGCCTTTGGCTCAGGTCATGATCCCAAGGTCCTGGGGTGGAGCCCCGCACCCGGGCTCTCTGCTTGCTGGGGAGCCTGCTTCCTTCTCTCTCTCTGCCTGCCTCTCCGCCTACTCGTGATCTCTCCCTGTCAAATAAATAAATAAAATCTTAAAAAAAAATTTAAATCACAAAACAAAATGGCCAATGTATAGAAGAATATTAAGAAAACAAATGTCCTCATCATGAAAAAGTACACAAAAGTGAAATCTTAATTCTATTGTTGAATTTGGGATGCATAGCTATGAAGAAGTTTTATAGTCATCATCTAGGTAACATCTTTATGTTAAAATAAAATTATGTTAGCTTTAATAAGAGGAGATTACAAATTTCACTATTGGTCAAAACTCACCCAAATAACAGGATTAGATATACATCTTTCATCTTATGAAACTTACCCTAACCTTTAACCCCAGACTTCAGTGATGATATTATTAACTTAAAATAAAATATTCTATGACAAATCACATCCCACTATTCTTTCAGTGTACCTACTGAATGGACTTAAGTTATTTTTAAGGATCTTCCAAATATCATCTTCACTGATATTAGAAAATAGAATTTCATTATGCACATTTACAATTGCCTTGATGCTACCTCTAGGACACTGTTCTTCAGTTATTGTCAAGTTTTGGCAGTTATAAAAAAAGGCTGCTGAGTAATATTCCATTGTACATATATGTTATATCTTCTTTATCCATTCATCGCTCAATGGATATTCGGGCTCTCTCCATTTTTTGGCTATTGTAGATAATGCTGCCATAAACATTAGGGTGCATGTGTCCCTTTGAATTTGTATTTTTGTGTCCTTTGGGTAAATACCTAATAGTGCAATTGATGGATATTAGGGTAGATATATTTTTAACTTTTTGAGGAAATTCCATACTGTTCTCCAGAGTGGCTGCTCCAGTTTACATTCCCATCAACAGTGCAAAAATATTCCCCTTTCTCTGCATCCTTGCCAACACCTGTTGTGTCTTGTGTTGCTAATTTTAGCCATCCTGACAGGTGTGAGATGGTGTCTTATTGTGGTTTTGATTTGTATTTCCCTGCTGAGTGATGTTGAGCAGTTTTTCATGTCTGTTAGCCATCTGGATGTCTTTTTTTAATGACAGAGAACAAACTGAGGGTTGACAGAGGGAGGTGGGTTGGGATGGGCTAGATGGGTACTGAGTATTAAGGAGGGCACACGTTATGATGAGCACCGGGTATTGTATGTAATGATGAATTATGAATTCTATTCCAGAAGCCAGTATTTCACTGTATGTTAACTACCTAAATTTAAATAAAATTTTAAAAAAAGAACAAAAGCAAAACAACAACAACAACAACAAAAGCTGCTATGAACATCTAGGTATAGGTTTTTGTGTAACATAAGTTTTCATTTATCTTTAGTAAATACCTAGGAGTGGGATTTCAAGATCATGTGGTAATTCTACATTGAACTTTATAAGAATCTGCCAAACTGTTTTCTAAAGTAGATATACCATTTTGTATTCCCACCAGCAGTGTATGACATTTCCAGTTCCTCTGCATCCTCTTCAGTAGTAGGCATTGCAATTTCTTAAAAACCTTTTTAGTGGGTATGTAGGGTTATCTCACTGTGGCTTTAATATGCAGTTCTTGAATGCTATTGAGCATATTTTCATATGCTTAATTGTCATTCGTAGTGTGTGTGTGTGTGTGTGTGTGTGTGTAATGTCTGTTCAAATCTTTCGCCCATGTTTTAAACTGGATTGCTTGCTTTATTCTTACTGAGTTATGAGAGTCAACATACTAACACTTGTGTTAGTTATGACTTACTGAGTTATGAGAGTCAACATACTAACACTTGTGTTCTGGATACTAGTCTCTTTTATCAGATATGTGCATGTTTTAAATATTTTTCCCACCCTGCGGCTTGCTTTTTTGCTCTGACAACGGTATTTTATGAAAGGGAGAAATTTTAAATTTTGATTAAGTCTAATGTATCAATGTTTTTCTTTTATGAATCATCCTTTTTGTTAATTTCTGTGAAATCTTTGCCTACCTAAAGGTCAGAAAGATTTTTCATCTATACCTTTTTCAGTAAGTTTTTTAGTTTTAAGTTTTACATTTAAGCCTATGATCCATTTGCATTGATTTTTGTATATAGTGTGGCTATTGGTATTTATAAAGCTCTCTTAAATATGATTACATCTGATTATTATTTAAAAGAAAATTTAGAGGAAGTCACATCAGGAATTTTAATCCCCATTTTACAGATAAGAAAACAGGATTAGAGAAGCGCTGTGTGACTTGCTCAAGGTCCCATGGCTGATAAGAGGTGAAATTGTATGGTAAGAGGTAAAATTGTGATGAGGAAGTTCAGGTTTCCTGCTGTGCCAAGCTAGTACTCTTGAAGCCAGGCAGCTGGGGCTCAAGTTGGTTCCCAGCAAAGCCGAGATTCCCAGTGGGGATCTGAGCAACCTTTTAGACGCTGAGATAAGAGGCACAGATGGTGGACTAGCCTTGACCCAATTCAGACTGCCCTCCTCTGACCAACTTGGGGTTCCACAATTGAAGAGAGCCAGAAGCTGGCCTGGTACCTTGCTCAGGTGATACTCAGTGAATGCTTTTTGATGATATGGAGACTTGGAACGTGTTCAGAGGAGAGCTCCGAAAGTAATTACTGAATTAGAAATTAAAGCTGAGAAAAAAAAAGTTAAGGAAACTAATATTATTTTGCCTAGAAAAGAGGCCTAATAAGAAACTTGATAACAGCTTTCAAAGAAAAAAAAATTGAGCTTTCTTTCTGAGGGGTAAACAAAGGGAAATGGGCTGGAAGAATCTCAGTAAAAGGGTAAATCTCTTTCTCCCTGGTGAAGATTGTTATTGGACACTTAAGAACTTTTTTTTTTAATTAGAGAGAGAAAGAGCGCACAAACAGGTAGAGGAGCAGGCAGAGGGAGAGGGAAAAGCAGGCTCCCCACTGAGCAAGGAGCCTGACATGGAGCTGGATCCCAGGACCATGACCCAAGCCGGAGGCAGCTGCTTAATCAACTGAGCTACACAGGCATCCCACTTAAGAACTTTTATAAACAGAAAAACTCTTCTTATTTTAGTTTAGAGTCCGGGATTTGCCAAACATAGGCCCTGATGAAGGATTTCAGCATGAGGGTTGCATGACCTCTTGTGAAGTGTCCATAGAAATCTCTGCGTGGCTCCTAAATCTGCCTTGTGTCCTCATACAATTCTGGGAGTCCTTTTGTCTGTGGACTTCCCTACTCTTTAGTCTTTATATCTTTACAGGACTGTTCCAATGGCCAACACAAGCTTTACACTAGCTCCTGAAGGCTTAATTAACTCCCGTGCTCCTTGGCTCTGAAGCCAGGTAGAACATGCTTAAGACTATAAATCTGGCTTAGCATGCCTGGAAGGGCCCAAAGTGTTGGCTAGTCCAAATCTGACCCCGATTCTTGAATCCCCTGTTTTATATCTAGCATCTGCTTGCACACCTTCAATTATGGAAAGCTTCATTCATCCAAATAGAAGACATAATACAGTGAACTTTGGACTAGGAATAAGAAGAGTTGGGTTTGAGTCCCAGCTCTGCCACTAACTTGCTGTGTGATCTTTGGTAAGTCCCTTCACATTTCTGGACCTGTTTCTTTATGAGTAAAACGATAGTGGAGGAATCTCTTTGTTTTAGTTTATGTTGGTTTAACTGCTGTAACGAAGGGCCCTTAAAAATTCAGTGACTTAAAGGACAAGAAGCTTGAAAGACTCCTAATTATTGGAAACAAAGTGAGGGTTGCTGGAGGGGAGGTGGGTAGGGGCGTGGGGTAACTGGGTGATGGGCATTAAGGAAGGCACTTTATGCAACAAGCGCTGGGCATTATATGCAACTGATGAATCACTAAACTCTACCTCTGAAACTAATAATACACTATGTGTTAGCTAGATGAATTTAAATTAAAAAAAAGAAATTTATTTTTTATGCAGTGTTCAGGGAAGGGGTTCCAGATTGGAGAGTGAAATTTGCTTCATGTAGTTACCTAGGGGCCCAGACAGAACTGATGGTAGTTCTACCAGTCTTAATACATGGCTTGCAAGGTCACTTATAGTTGTAGCTCACAGGAAAGCAGAAATCTCATGGGAGTTTCTTATGGTCCTGGCCTGGAAGTGGTGTGTATTACTTTAACACACATACTATTGGTCAGAATTCAGTCATATGGTCATACCAAACAGCCAAAGTAGCTGAGAAATGTTGTATACCCATGTGGTGAGTAGCTAGAAGATCCCATCATAGACTTGATCTCTAAAGGTTCCCTACCCCAGCTCTGTAGTTCTAGGTGTGCTTATTAACTAAACTACTGGTTCTCACATTGCTCCGCTACAAGTACTATGGAAGCCACCTAACCTCTCTGACCATTAGGGACTAGCAGGATGACAGTGAGGCCAATGCAATGTCCCCTGTGAAAGGCCAGAGAAGAAGAACTGAGATACCAACTGTATCACATTAAGCTAAGTTGTCTTTGTGCTTCTTTTCTCTGCAGCATGGGTAGGAGCACTCTCAATGGGCATGATCTTCTTCTGTTCTCCCATTGTGAGTATATTCACTGATCGTTTGGGCTGCCGAATCACAGCAACTGCAGGGGCTGCTGTCGCTTTCATAGGCCTCCATACCAGCTCCTTTACCAGGTAAGGCTAGGAGTTGCTGGCCATTTGCTCAAGGCTGAAGGTTGGCTTCATTGAACATCATCTAGGGACACTTCCCATTGCAGAATCCACTGTGGCCCTGTCCATGTAGGGTCCTCAAAAACCCTGCTCCTGAGAACCATTGTCCAATGAGATTCATCTAAGTAGGGTTTCCAGGACACATTGGTATACAATATCCCCAAAGAGGACTGAAGAGTTCCAAAGTGGTGGGAGAAGGCTAAACTTGGAAGTCCATAAAGCTGGGCCTAACTCCAGTTTTGGACAGTAAATGGCTATGGCCAATGATGAGTACCATTCCCCTATTTGGGCCCAAGTTCCTATATCTATAACATGAGGGGATTAGACTAGATGGTCTTTTCAGTTCTCTTCCAGCTCTGCCATTCTATTCCCCTTCAATATGCCACACAACTCATGACCTCGCTTGCCTTCCTAGGAATGAGCTTCTGGAGTGAATCCATGTGAAACACCTACCTTACAGGATTCCTGAGGGAATCTTACATTGAAAAAAGAAGTCAGCTGGCCAGAAGGCCATTTAGCATTTCTGGCTCCTTTCCAGATATTTCTGGCTGCCAATGTATGGATAATTTGGGAAAGAAAAAAAAATCATGTCTTGGGAATGAGAAGGGATGTTTAGCAGCATCCCTCACTGGGGCTCCAGACCTGGCACCCAGCTACCCAGCTAGGCCTAGGCTAACCTCAAACTCTGGTCCAGTTGGTCCTACTGTCAAAACTTGGTAGTTTCAGGCAAGAAGCAGGTTATAAATTCATTCTCTGGTTTCTTTCTGCCAACACTGAAGTATGTCTGCAGTATGTCTGCAGAGAAAAAGAGATATAAAAACCCTCCACCGTGGCCTGAGGAAGATGAAGAAGTCTGTTGACTTTCTGCTAAAGACACTTTGGAAGTTATTATACCTCCCACTTCCAATCTGCCTGGGCTGGTGTATGAGAATGTTGGCCTAGAGACATGGCTAACTTGTCAGGGACTTGCTTTCTGATCTTGGCTCACCAGAGAAGGACTATGTTATACTCTCTAGGCTTATGTTTCCACTAACAGTGGAGAATGATAACTGGGTTCTGCCACAATTGGGCCCTGTGAGAGGGAGCCAGCTTTCTTTATGACTTGAGTATTTCTGGCTACCCAGCCTACCCTCCAGCAGAGCTTGGATATGGCCTACAATGAGTTATTGGCTTGGTCCCATCCAACTGGGACAGTGGAGGGGAAAACCATGCCCTGCTTGGAATGTGCTCAACTTTCCTATGGCAGCAACCCCTCTCAGGATCCCTTTCAGGATCCCTTTGGTGGTTGGCCTCATTTGCTCTAACCAAGCTGGTGACTGGTCCCTTAAGGGAAGGAGCTAGGCCTCAAAAGTGGATCCAGTCTCAGCACTACATAGCAGAGCTCTGTTTTTTAATGCTGAGCAGAGCAAAGTATAAACAAATTAGCAACATACGGATTCCATTTCTCTTCCAGTACACATCAGCTCAGTTACAGAAGGGGAAGGAGCTCAGATGTATTTTTTTCTGGCACTCTTCTTTAGGCACAATGGAGTAGGTGTTCTGTTCTCCAGCCCCTAAACCCTTCCCTATCCCTTTTGCCTTTTCTGTAAGGACATCTTTAGAGCCAAGAAACTTTCAGGATGGCTTCATGTCCAGTGAAAAAATGGTTCTGCTTGTGGCTAGAGCTATAAGTCATCCTTTTTGTTGTCTGAATCAGGGGTCTGAGTTCCTTTAGATGGCATGAGATGGAACAGAATGTAGGCAGGGCTGAGGAAGCCATGGCAAGCAAATGCAGGGACTTCCTGTCTTGAGGCCCCACCAGAAATAATCTACCACACAGCACCCTGAATTAAATCTCATGCTTTGCCCCCACGAGACCTCTCCTTGAAGGTCTCCCTTAGACCTTCCTAACTCCTCTCCCTAGACAAGGTCCCCAGACCAGGCCAATCTCAAAAAATCTGACAGAAGAGGAGCAGTGGCTTAATTATGTGATCTAAATGGAGGCAACCCTTTTAAAACTAAAGCTTTTGCTCATATCCAGTGACTGTAAGCAGATGAAAAGCAATCTTGTCATTTGCAACAATACTGACTGAGCTAGAAAGTATTATGCTAAGTGAAATAAGTCAGTCAGAGAAAGAAAAATACCATATGAGTTCAGTCATATGTCAAATTTAAGAAACAAAATGGATAAATATGGGGGGGGGGAGAGGCAAATCATAAAACAGACTCTTAACTATAGAGAATAAACTGATCATTACCAGAGAAGTGGGTTGGGGGATTGGTTAAATGAGTGATGGGGATTAAGGAGTATGCTTGCTGGGATGAGCACCAGGTGTTGTATGGCAATGTTGAATCACTATATTGTACACCTGTAACTAATATTACACGGTATGTTAACTAACTGGAATTTAAATAAACACTTAAATAAAAATAAAGAAAAGGTGACATAGTTGTCTTAGAATCATGAGTGCTAACACCACATCATCTCTATAGCAGAGGCCTAATCCTTTGCTGTATGACTACTGGGTCCATCTATGGAGAGCAACTGCCTGACCATGGAGTGTATTAGTTAATTAAGTGGTCAGATAAGAACTATTGCAAAATACATGGAGGGTTCAAAAAGAAAACAAAATTCTTCACTAGGTTGTGCCAATATTGTCTAAGGGCAGATGGCTGGCCAAGCTGACCTTCCCATGGCCTTTTCTCTTTTGACACTTTGCCTCCTGTTACAGAGGCTTATGGCCACAGAAGAACTTAAGAGTTTTAAGCCAGAACCTGTCTTACTTTGCCAGGCCCACAATTTCTTTGAGGCTCCACTTCCCATCAAGCAGCCAGGATACTCTGGGAGGCTAAGCCATACCATGTCCAGCAACAGGAACTAGGCTCTGGGAAGTTAAAGGGAATCCTTTCTTCAGATCCCCAGGGAGATCATCTAAGATCTGGAGGAAAGGGGTATCCAGACCTTGGATAGGGCTGGGGATGAGGTTTCTCGGGAAACTACCAGCCATTTTCTGAAATATGAATGGCCCTGAGCATAGAGAAAGATAGTAGAGTTCCATTGAGGATCTTGACCTTCAAAGATCATTGCTCCTTGCAGACCTTTGTTATTACTTGGGATAAAGCTTTGGCTACCAGCCTACCCATGGTGTCTAGGTGAGCAGTAGGGTGAAACTTTTCTAAGACCCTGACGTACTCCTTGTAGCCTCTTCTCTAGCCATTGCATAGGTTGGTTCTGGCATTCTTTTGAACAATTCTCTTTGATGGGGTACTATGATTCAAACTAGTGTCATGCAGAACTAGAGTCAAGTGCAAGCTTTGTTGATCCCCAGCTATGCTACATTGGGTAAATTACTTCTCTGAGTTTCTGTTCCCTCCTCTGCAAAATAGGGATAAGAAAGTCCTTTTCTTTGTCTGTTCTGAGGGTCAGTGGTAAGTGGGGATGTGGGTTGATGGTGGGGTTATGCAGGTCTCAGGAGGGTGATGGGAGAGGGCAGATGGATTGCTGGTCAGGCTGCTGAGAATAGCTCTTGGTGTTTCTCCCACAGCTCACTAAGCCTGCGTTATTTCACCTATGGGATTCTCTTTGGTTGTGGCTGTTCCTTCGCCTTTCAGCCATCTCTCGTCATCCTGGGCCACTACTTCCAACGCCGTCTGGGTCTGGCCAATGGTGTGGTGTCTGCTGGGAGTAGCGTCTTCTCCATATCATTTCCTCTTCTCATCAAAACACTGGGGGCTAAGATCAAGCTCGCCCAAACCTTCCAGGTGCTGAGTACCTTCATGTTTATTCTTACACTGCTTTCGCTCACCTACCGGCCACTCCTACCCAGTTCCCAGGACACCCCAAACAAGAGAGGTGTCCGCACCCTGTGCCAACGCATTCTGTCTCAGCTTAGAAAGTATTTCAACATGCGAGTATTCCGCCAGCGTACTTACCGCATCTGGGCCTTCGGGATTGCTGCTGCTGCCCTTGGTTACTTCGTTCCTTATGTACACCTGGTAAGGAATACTAGGGTGGACCCACCTTGCCTCCAAGAAGCTGCCTTTAGCCTTCCTGAGGTCCAGAGGGTAGGGATGGAGACTATGAAAGGGCAGAGCTGGACATTTGGCAAAAGAGACCAAACAGTATTTGAAGATATCCAGAACGGGAAAGAACAGACTGAGGGAAGACCTCAATGGGAAAAGGGTAGAGTCCCTTAGGAGAAAGCCCATGCTTTATCAATAGGGCTTCCCCAAGCTGATAAATCTAGATAGATTTTCAGGAGAAGATAAGCATCATTGGGATGGAAGACTGGCCTAAATGACCCAAGGATAGGGTTTCCTAAGAGTGTGTTCTATGGAATTCTGGTCTTTGTGGTCAAATGATTTGTTCAGGAAACAACATATAATCAATCTTTCTAGCTTCATATTGTTGCAATCTTTTAAAGGTACCAAAAATCCAGCAGTAAAAGAAATTCATTTAGCTTTGTTTAACCATTCTCAACCCAAATTCTACTGCCACAGAACTGTCCGTTGTAGTTCCAGTAATTATCTTCCATAGACCTCATGTTTCTTAAAACACACTTCTGGAAGCATTATGTGAGTTGGTGGATCTTCTCCCCTGGTGACCCGCTGTTACCTCAGGCTATCAGTTCTGGGTCAGGGAATGGGGAGGTTTGTGGGGAGCCCTTGAATTTTCTTAGTTGTTAAGGCTGTATGTAGTCTGTCCTGCCAGGATTTGTAAAAGGCTTGGAGATACCCACTCCCCTCAGCTATTGCTCAGAAGCCCGGAATCCGAAGAACCAAAGCATATGAAGCCTTTTAAGTAATTAGAAGCAGCCAGAAAGCTCATTCTGGAGCTATGGCTAAAAAGGAGGGGGTTGTAGGGGAGGGAGCTCTTGCCATGGTTCAGGAAAGTAAGCCGTAGAGGGTTTTGGAAATGTAAACAGTTAACTGGTCAACTCCTTTTCTTCCTCCTGTTCCTGGGGGTCCTGGTGCTCTGCTTTTCAGATGAAATATGTCGAGGAGGAGTTCTTGGAAATCAAGCAGACCTGGGTGCTCTTGGTGTGTATTGGGGCTACCTCAGGCCTTGGGCGTCTTGTGTCAGGCCGTGTCAGTGACTCCATTCCTGGACTTAAGAAGATCTACTTGCAGGTGAGTGTGACCACCCTTCCCTGACCCTAGTGGTATGGGGGAGGAACAGCCTACCACAGATGCTTGGTAACCCCCAGCCTTTGGGATAGACTGGTAGGTTGTGTCATTACTATGCCCTGGGCCCCGGCTTTGACATGAGCTTGTTCTTCAACATGAGAAAGTCAATCAAATTCTCTGAGCCTCAGTTTCCCTTGCTTTCAACTGAAGACAGTCATCCTTGTTCTTCCTCCTTCATCAAGATGGACTGAGGATCCAGTGACAGCAGTGTGTAAATGGAACCTCTAAGAACACTTTCAAAGAAAGCATTTATTAATAATGGCTCTTTCATCCAAAATAGGGACACTGAGGCCAGGAGTTAGGTGTTGCCTACATTGAGGTCTTATCTCCTTGCTCCCCTATACTCACTTGGAAGGCCTTGGGCATCTGTAGTATTCTGTGTCCAAGTGTTTCTTTAAGTCCAGGTCAAGTCATTCACTTCTTATATACTTCCATAGCTACTTGTACCAGGCATTGGCTCTAAAATTCTAGCTTCCTGATGGACACCAAAAAATGTGCCAGAAAATACAACCTTACTTCCCCTCTATGGGCCTCACTTTCCTCATTTGTGCAATAAGAATCAATAAAGCCCAGTTCCTGCTTTTCCTATCTCACTTCACAGGTGAGGATCAAAATGCCTCATATTGTGGGCAGTAGCCACCTGGATGCTAGAAATGCCACTTTCTGTGTGAACTATGCTCTGGTCTGGCTTGAGACTACTGTTCAAATTGTCTGTCTTTGTCTACCTGGCAGCAGTATTGCCTTTCTGACCTTGTTCATGCTTTTTGCTCCTGAAGCTGGATTTACCAGAAGGCACATGAATGTAGAAGAACACTGGGAAGGGAAACAGCAGCCCCTCAAAACATGTGGTCACAAATAATCCATTAAAAAGTTGGTTGAGTTCTGACTCTTCTGGTAAAGCCCTACAAGCACTTCCAAGAGGCCCTGATAGGGGCACTGACATAGTAGGGATTTCTCTGTCTTCTGACAGCCCCAAGTGTTTTCCTAAATACTCTCAGATGTCTTAGACAAGAATATGATTAAAGTTTTCTGTTGTGTTTAACTCTGTGTTAAATTTGCAAAAGGGTGCCCTATGGTTCATCTAGTCCAACTTCTCATTATACAGAAATGGAGGAAAAGACTCATACAGATAGTCATGGCAAAGTTGAATTCATATGTAGCACTTTTCTCATATTCCACTTTACTCTAAGTGATGGATGGCAGAGCTTATGTCCCAGAGATAAGTGATTTGACCAGAGTCAACTCAAAAGACTGATTGAGGTAAACCAGTTATGAAATTCTGAATTCCTGGGCAAATATCAGCAAGTGCCTTATCTGAGTAGCTTTTTGCATAGGAGAATGTGTGGCTTTTTCAGCCTCTTCCATATGCCAGCCGTGTTGGTCTTGCCTGTCATTATCAGCTGCTCCAAGATGTTAACAGTGCTGGAAATCAGGGTAAGCTAGCAATTGGCCGGGACTTAATCTTGAGGAAAACCTGCCTAGCCATATAGCTCATTTCTCACCACAGTCCCTAGGAGAGAAATAAGGCCCAAGCAGCTTTTGCTTTTTATTGTGCAGAGGGAGTTCCAAGGGAGGTAGAGGCATTAAATAGTCAGAAGCAGAACTAGACTTAGGGCCCAGTGCTTCTGCTGACCACTTCCCCTACCCACGCAACACTTTCTTTCCCCTTTTCCAGTCTTACTTGACCCAGTTTTACCACTTAGAGTAATATGAAATAATCTTAGAATGTTTTAGCTAAAATATATCTTTATCAATTGTAGTCCAACTCCCTCATTTTACGAATTGAGGAACTGAGGCCTAGAAAGGGTAAGTGACTTGTCCAAACTCATCTTGCTAGCAAATGTCTCAGGCAGAGAGCACAAGACATGGATAAACTTCTTTTTCTTGAGCTACTCAAGATACTCCATCACAGGAATTTGCCTCACTTTCTCCCTGGGTCAGATGCAGGAGTATAGACCTGGGGAAAGAAAGGAGTGTAGACAACTTCAGATTCTGTAGAGATGTCCACTAGACCCTGTGGTTCCCACTGTGGGCAAAGAAAGACACGTATCTGGTGTCAAGCCCCTGGACAGACTGTTAGAAAGAAATGACATCCTGCAGGACAACCTCACTTCTGGCCAATTTTTGAGGTCTAATTCTCAGTTAAAAGAGGGATTTTAATTTCTAAACTTGGAGGATGTTAACTGGCAGCTAGATATAATAGGTAGTAATTTGAGATGACCAAAATCAGTTAATGGGGTCCTTTGTATTGTATAATGGTATTAACTTTTAACTGCCATACCATTATGGCTTGGTTGATAGGTGGGTCTGATTTTATCTTAGAGTTATGCGTGAATCTCCTAGAGTTGAAGCTGGGATATCAGGATCCTTATTCCTAGATTCCACCTAGGTATCCCAAAACAGCCTGGATAAAGTTCAAAAATCTTCCAACAAAGAGATTTCCTCAAATGGCACAACCAGGACATCTCTTGTCCTCTCTAAAAACCAACTGATCGACCTAGCAAACCCACTGCCAGTACAGCACAGAAAAATCTTCAGGGCTTGAAACAGCCTTGACCCTCCTATCCCATCCATATGGTGATGTGGTGATTTATCCTTACTGGGTAAGTTTGCCTGCCTTTGTGAAGGATTAGAAAATCCTGGGTCCTGTCAAGGACTTGGTAAACAGATTAGGTCTTAGCCCTGAGCCTGGGATGACCTGGCTGTGCTGACTAGAGTGGATGGGAAGAAGGCGGTTTATTTCTCTGCTTATAGCCCAGGTCTTCAGTCTGTCTCACTGATACAGGTTGCAGAGGCCCTTAATCAAAAGACCAGCTGTTTCCAGTTGCTTTTCTCTCTGTTGAGTGGGAAAAACTAGCCTCTGGAAAGGCAGTTTCTTTGTTTTGGAGTCAATTTGTTCAGTTCAAAGAAAGCCCAGTGGCTAGTCAATGCCCCTGAGCCGGCTTCAGGCTCCCTAAAACCCCTCTTAGTGTCTTGGTTCTCCTTAAAGTTCCCTTTGTTGCCCTTTGCATGGTGCCCGGCAAAGTCCAGAGGACCGCACAGCCATGCAATCTGAGATGGTGCTGTGTCCCATATCTAAATCATAAGGAACCTGGGTGAATCTCCTGGTGGTTTCCCTCATGACAAAGTGTTTTCTAAAAGAAGTCACCCATATAAATGGGCACTGGGTCCTTTCTCATTTCAGGAAGCTGTGACTTCCATTCATGCCCCCATCTAATCATCATTCAAGTTATCCTTACTTCCTTACCTTCCTCTTCCCATATCTTACTTGGATCTGAGAACACCAGCATGGTCTGATTCCAGACCCTAAAACCTGGGGCAGCCAAATGCAAGATCAGAACAATAGCAATCTCCTTTAGCTTAGAGTCCAGTGAAAAGACAACTTCTTAAGGACAGGGGCCATGCCCCCTAACATTTTAAAAAAAATCTTGATGGAATCACAGTGAAATAGGAGCTCTCTTAAAAACCTTGAATCTTTCAGTGCAGGACTTAGAAGGCGCCTAAGTAAATATTTAACCTAATACTGTCTCTGTTGATAGCCCCCATCCCAATTTATAGATGGTAGAAATGAAACCCTAAGAAAGGGGATATTATTTGTTATGTGGTCTTGACTGATAAGCATAACATGACCTAAGGCCCTTGCTCCTCTAGGTCATCTCCTTCCTGCTCCTGGGCCTGATGTCCATGATGATTCCCCTGTGCCGGGGCTTCGGGGGCCTCGTCGTTGTCTGCCTCTTCCTGGGCCTGTGTGATGGCTTCTTCATCACCATCATGGCCCCCATCGCATTTGAGCTGGTGGGCCCAATGCAGGCCTCACAGGCAATTGGCTACCTCCTTGGCATGATGGCCCTGCCAATGATTGCTGGGCCCCCCATTGCAGGTGAGGCTGATATTACAGGGAGGGCATGAGTGGGGGAGTCCTGTCTTCCCTAGGCCCTAGCAATCCTGAGCACCGCTGCCTGAAGTCTCTTTTACCCTTATTCTCTATTTATGCAGCCTTGTTAGAGTGCGTGAAACCCCTTACCATTATTGGTGGAAGAGGCCAGTACAGTATATGTGCATGGATTCATTTTTTGGGAATGGGCTTTTCATGGCTCTCTAATTGTTTCAGTGGGGTTTTATTTTAGACAGCCTGGCTGATTCCAAGATGGTAGAGAGAGAAATGAGTTTGGCCTTCTTGATTATTCTATTGGTCCAGTATCTTCTCTTTCCCTCTCTTTATAGGAAAATAATTATTTGCAAGTAGTTGGGCAGGACGAGAAGAGAAAGTGGACCCCAGCTTTATTTAGGTTTAGAGACATGCCCCTCCTTCTCTGTTGGCTTCTGAACTGAGCCCGTAGAAGAGATTCGGTTAAAGACAAATCCCAGGACTGAGCCAGTGAGGTTTACTTCCAGCAGGCAGCAGGCGAAGTGTTGGCTTGCAGTCTTTCAATACCCCCAGTTTCCTTCTCCACTCTCCAAGAAGGGCATTGTTCATACCCCAGGGAACATAGGAAACAAGGGGAAAAAAACAATGAAAAGAGAACTCCATTTCTTTTTTTTAGGATTTATTGCAAATTCTGATTCAGGGACTAGCATCTCTAGGCTGGCCAACTGGGCTAACTCAACAAATATCCCTTGAACACCAATTCTGCATAAGGCGTTGTAAGGGCATGTCGTGCTGTTTGACAGTGACAAAAGCTTTCACCCAGGCCCTTGTGCAACAGCCACATTGCTCACTGGGAGAAGGGAGCCTCTACCCAGCCTCTGATCCCAGAGATGGATCCCAGAGATGGATCCCAGAATCCACATCTCTTTCTATTCTGCTTACTGTCTAAGCAGCTCAAGGGTTTACTTGCCTTTCCTCAGTAGTATTTCTGAGCTCATGTTTCCTATGAGGTACCCCACATTAGCTTCTGAAGGCAAGCAGGGGAGTCCCTGCATAACATGACAACTGTATTCATGGTATTGGCAACTTATAGGAACCCAGAAGGGCCAACAATATCGGTAACTGGGATGAAGAATGTCCTTCTCAGGGTAAATGGGAACTTCAGAGGAAGGGCATTTCAGAGAAAAAAAAAATAGGAACTTAGGTGAACTGTTCCACAAGAACACTCTACTATGATCAAGACAAGGCTTGGCCATTTTTTTTGGAACTCTTTTAAACTAGATTCCCTCCTAACTCCATACCTAAGAGTGACTGGAAGTTAAGCCATAGCTTCATGAGAGTAAAAAATGAAGAACTTTAAGAGAAGCTTCATTAGCCCCTCTCATAATAAGCATTAATCTCAAGGGCCTACAGCCCCATTACCTCAGGGAGGAGCCACCTGACTTTGTAACAGAGGTTTTATTCATTCATTCATTCATTCATTCATTTATTCATTTATTTTCATTAGGAATGTTTAAATTGAGGGAAGATTAGGGTCAAAGTAGTGCAGGCCAAGGTTCTCTAGATAGGCATTGTTACGGCCCCTGAAATAGAAAGCACCTTTGGGCAGGAGGGTAAAGCTGAACTTGACATGTCTTTCTTGACTATTTCAGGCCTCCTCCGCAACTGTTTCGGGGACTACCATGTGGCCTTCTACTTTGCTGGTGTGCCTCCCATCATTGGGGCTATAATCCTCTTCTTCGTACCTCTGATGCATCAAAGGATGTTCAAGAAAGAGCAAAGGGATTCCAGCAAGGATAAGATGTTGGCCCCTGATGCAGACCCCAATGGGGAGCTGCTGCCAGGTTCCCCCATCCCTGAGGAACCAATCTAATGCATTTTCCTTGCCATTGTGTACTCCTCCCCAGCCTTTTCCCTTTCCCACCCTGCTCAGCATTTACATTTTTGCCATCAGCACACTTGTTCTCAAACATGCACACACAGCAGTTCAGCCACCTGACCAGCCCCTTGGAGCCAAAGCTCCTGTTAAACTCATTAACCAAATTCTCCCTGTGAATGCCTTTAAACCTGCCAGGGTCCTTCTCTCAGGATCTAGGAAAGTGTGGGATCCCCCTGGCCTTTGGAACATCTCCATATACTTTCTATACTTTCTGATACCTGGAGATGGTACCTCCTGGTGCCAGCTTGCTAGTCACCCACTAAAAGCAACTTCCAAAGGTGCTAATGTGTCCCTAGGAGCCTGATGGGAAGACCCAAACCTCTGTATGCTCAGTAGTTCCTTGCCATCTGTCCTTGGAAGCCATTGGTAAGGGGGCAGAGAAAGAGTGGAGAGGTAAAAACCGACAAGGAGACTTGCTTAGTCTCAGAGTCTCTGAGGGCTGTGGCTTTCCAAGAACTGAGGGTGACATCACTTTACAAGTGTACAAATAAGTCTCCCCACCATATAGTTGGTTAACAGTCAGCTTCCTTCTTCCCTTCCCCATTTTTTTTCCTTAACTGCTTCCTCTCTTTTCTCTTCCACCTCTACTTCTTTTTATGATTGTCATAGATGCATGGGTGCTTGAAGACAGAATGGACCTAGAGTGTGAGCCAATTAGCCTCATCTTGGCCTAGCCCACCCCTAAATTGATTATCAATTCCACTCATCTCAGGCTGAGCCACATCTCAAGTTTTGGCTCAAGCTGCTATAATTATAAACTGGAAGAGTCAAATATCACATAGGGAAGGGACCTTAAACACCATAAAGTTCCACTTACTGCTTTTTACAGATTTCCCAGGCCAGTGTATTAACCTGCAGACACTTCCAGCTCCCCATCTGTATATTCACTTGTCAAAATGTGAAGAAATTCTTTTCATCTCAGCAAGCAGAGGAGGACTGATGATGGGGGAGGGTGTGGTTGGGGGAGGGACAATAGTTTTTAACCTGGCAAAGGACCGACTCCTCCATCTCTCTTTAGTCATGATAGGTTAATATTTCCACCTGGGTCAGGGCGGGAAAGGGGCTGTTTTAGGGAAAATCCCATTCCCAACCTGGATCCCCAAAAGGCAGAGGCAGCAACTACAGGTAGGATTTAACAATTTCTTTTAGGAAGAGGAAACCATCTTAACTTTACCCCAATATGGCTCCCAAACTGGGCATCCTGAGCCACTCTGTTTAGTGGGCATTAAAGGTACCAGGAAAGGTAGGCTCTGGACCAACCTAATACTTCTGAAATAGGTGCCAGATACTTCCCTATGCTCAGATTCTGAGCAACACTCTTGCTGAAGAGCATTCCCAGCCAGACTATGTCCAAGCTAGCACTCACCTCCTTAGGAGCTCAGCCTCTCTCCTTACTTGCCCTCCTTGTGTTTCTTTCTCCATATTCTGGGCCTTTGTCTGTTGTGCTATTACCCTAGTCTTTCATCACCTTCTTGCCAGGCATCATTGGCTGTTACCTGGAGCTAACTGTTACTTGCCACCCTAAGCCTGGCCCATCCAAAGCCAGAAGGATGAGGTTGCCTGTGAGGGGATCCAAAGAAGACAGTGGTCCCTAACCATGACATTTTCCGTTACAAACAGGCAGCTGGGGCATGGTTGGCCTATGATGGCTTCATTTAAGGCCAAAGTCCTGCACCCCCTCCATTGGTCCTAGTCCAGCTTTTATCAACTTCCCAAAGAAAAACGCACTGGCTCTTAGCCCTGTGGGTAGGAAGGGGCGTAATTATTATCCTCCTGGCTCAAATAGCAGTGGTGCAGGAGAAGCTGAACCCCAGGAGCCTTGTAATTCCAAGGAGAGATCATTGAAAATGTTGGAGCAACAAAGCCCATGTGCTCATTCTTCTTACCTCTCCCTGACACCAAGTCATTGGAGGGCAGTTCTGCAGGGTCTCCTTTGTTGTTCAAGGTGAAGAAGGCTCTTACAAATCAGGCTGCCAACCACTTCTCTCCAGATGAAGGAAAGACATTCACAGGTCCCAAATCTGCTCTATCAGTTGTCACATAACATAGTGGGGTGTCAGTTTATTTCTTCCACATATGTGCATGTACATGTGTAAGCTTGTGTGCTTTTGGAGAGAATGTTGGTTGGTGAAAGCAGCTCAGTATTAATATTTAGGGTAGGATGCAGCCTCTAATGCACCACAGTTAAACCTAGGAGAACGAACAAAATTTGGGAGCTTGAGATCTGGGACATTTAAATCCTCAAAAAGGTTTGGAACAAAATAAACAGATCTAAAAATCTAGATTTGGTATGTGTGTTGCCTGCAGGGTAAAATAGTTTTAACCTAGTTAACAGTAGGAAATTTGGCTTCGAAACTGAAATCTCATTTCAGATAAAATTTCTGCCAGGGTCTATACTCTCTGTAAGTGCAGAAATCGGAAAAGGATCTATAGGGGGTTTGGAACTGGGTGGACTATTCAGGATTAGATTTTTAGGGAGCTCTGAAGTAGAAAAGTAGTCACTTTACAAAATGAGGACACAGTTAGTGGCTGAAGCCAAGTGGAGGCCTCAACAAGGCTTCCATGTTGCTACATGCATGCCATGTTGAAAATGGGCAAAGATTTTAGGAACAATCCATTTTAATCCTTTCCCTTGTTATTTAGGGGGAACCTGAAGGGATTGGTATGGCTTGGTTACATAGCCAGACAGCAACAGACCCTGGAATTGGTGATGCAGAAGAAGGACCTACAATAATGACAAAGCCGGGAGTAACTTTGTCCATCCTCTGCATTGATTTAAGTGGGGAAACTGAGACTTAGATATAGCAAGGGACTGAGCAGGTTCACATAGCTCATCAGTAACAGAGCATGCTGAGACTTGAACTCAGGTAATTGACTTCCAGTCTAAACCCCTTATCTCACAGATGAGTAAGCCAAGTTAAGAAGGGGAAAATGACTTGTCTACTTCATTTAACAACTATGTAGTGAGCCCATTTACACAAGGGTGTCAAAAGGACCAGCTCCAAGCAAAAATGAAATCTGAGCAAAGTTTGATTTTAGTATATCCCTTTCTGTTTTTCACGATTACCCTCATTCCCAAACCAACACATACTTCTGGTGTTCTCTCTTCCCAAGCATTCCAGACTTTCATGCAGCCTTGGCCTTGGAAAGCTGGTCCCACCTACTGCTCTTCCACCCTCAGGAAACCAAGAGGTACAAATAAAAATCCATCTCTCTGTGGCCATACACTGAACAGGGGAGCGGTAAAGAGAAGGGGATCAGTTTCCTCTGAGATAGGGTGGTTTGCCACTCAGCTCTTGGTGATTGTTGTTTCTCCCCTGCCTCAGTGCAGACATCCTTAGGCTGCCAGCCTCCTTATCTCCTCCCAATGAGACTAATTACTCTGTCCTGATGCCTAGCCCTAGGCTCTCCCACCCAAGTATTGCTGCCCTCTCAGTCCCTTCTCCAGTAAGCCCCAAGGCCCCAGTCTGTGTTTGAACACTCAGATCATTAGATTTCAAAGTCATGGAATCCCATAATTTTTATGAGCACATCCTCTCTTCCAGGGCCTTTTCATGTCTGAAGAGGAAGCCAGCAAGCTCCCTACCACTTCTCCACAGCAACAGAGCAGGCCAGCTGAAAGGAATTATGGGTGTCCCCAGGAAATCCCTGATGTCTGAGAGCTGGTGCCTAGATAGGGTGGGCACTGGTTTAAACCAGAATCCTTGAAGGAAGTTCTGAAATTTTAATGAGATGAAAAGTACAGGAGACTCCAGACGCACAAAGAAAGGGATTAGATACCTAACTCTTGCAGGGATTGAGGAAGTTTTGCTTTAGAAGGCCCTCAATTCCTGCCTTTCAGCTCTCTCTAGTGGTCACCAGAAGCAGAGTTCCGTGACTGATTTTCAAGTCATAAAGAAATATTTTCTAGGGACCTGCTGCTTTGTGTCAGGCACTCTGCTAGAAGTTAAAGATTTCAGAATGAAAGAAGCAGAGGTGGAGAAAACTAAGAGGAAAAAAAAAAAACACACGAGAAGGAATTTGTACTATCTTTTTTCTGATATACCTTTTTCTCTTCTGGATCCCAGCAGCCCAGAGCTTACTGACCTCAGAGCCTTTGGGACAGGACAGGAATCACCAGGGCCCTTCCAGGACCGAGGCCCCAGCATTTCCACCTCCTCACTGCCTGGCCACTGGCCTCCTCCTGGCCAAAGTCACCTGGAAGAACTATGTACTCCTCAGCATTGCTTTCCTGATGAGCCAGAGCTCGGATGGATAAAATTAGCCCATTGCTCACATCTAACAAGTGCCAGAGCTGAGCCCAGCAGAGCTCCTGCCTGGCCAGTAAGACACCTGGACTGACAGCACCTGTCCAGCACCCCCAGCCCAGAGTCTCTTTGCTCCCTGGGCCTACCTGATCCAGGGATGAGAGGCTAGAGACCCTTTTCCCACTGCACATCCACCCTACACTGCCATTGCAATGACTGGGCCCGAGGATCTGGGGATGGGGGTGCTAACCAGTACCACTTCCCACCAGGTCTCCACACCCACCACACACTCACACTTGGGGAGTGCCCGGGGATGGAGATGGGGCTGGGGTCCATGGGGCCCTGGCTGCAGCATCTCTTGGCTCTGCCACTGCCCTCTGGTCACCTTAGGTGGGGAAGGGCTTGGCTCCTGCCCCTTGGTGGCCCTCCATCCACTTCCGCGTCTGGGAAGGTTAAGAATCTGGGAGACGCGCCAAGGAGATATATCTGACCCTGCTACGCAGATGGGAATCGGGACGGCCCAGGCAAAGGGTATGGGAAGGAAGGATGGAAAACCTAACCCCAGGCTCTGCCAACTGTCCGGGAAGCCAGTTGAATAGACTGCCATGTGTCCTGGGCTCAGGTTCTCCTCGATCCCCCACCCCCGCTGCCCTGCCCCTGCTGCCTCCACCAAGCACTTGATCCAGAGCCCTGGAGGTGATCCAGGCTGGAGGGGCAACAACTCCTTCCTACCAGTGGCCCTCTTTTCTCTTCCCCCTACCTGATCTGGCCCCAAGGACAGAATAGGCCTGCAGCTGGTGAAGGCCTGCAGCTGGTGATTCTAGGCAAGGGGCTCTCGAAGATCAGGGGCTGAGGGTGGGAGTCACCTCCAGGAAACTCTTGGTCCAAAGCAGCCATTCTCCACAGCCCTCCTCTCCAACCTCCAACCCTGGGCCTGGCCTGCAGGGCCAACTTCTCCACACAAGTCAGCACAATGGGGCTGCTTCTTCCAAAGAACTGGCCCACCAATCAGTCCCACCAGTTCCCCGTAATAGTTGTCCCAGAACTCCTGGGGAGGAGTGGCCAACTACACTAGTGGGGGCTCCCAGCTCAGGTAGGCTCCTTCACCACACAGTCCCTGGGTACCATGCAGGGTGAAGGTGAGCCCCCACCAGCTGCCCTAGGTTCACACAGGTGAACTAGCTAGTGGGATTTCCTAGGCTTGAGAAATCTCCCCCAAACCTGAAGGGAGAACCAGAAATGGACCAGGTCGACAATAAGAGCCCCCTCCTCAATTTACTCCCCATCCAACACTCCACCCATTTGCTTCCTTCAGCCACTTGCCTAAGTAGGAGTGAAGGAGAGGGCCATGGTAACCACTTCCACTCCTCTCCCCCACACACCCACATACCCTCATCCTCCTCTAGGGTGGCATGTTGGGAAACCCAGCCTTGCAGTCCATCTGCCTCAAAGCCTTGCAAGGGCCAGAGTTTCCTCCTGTCACAGGGAGATCTTTCAGCTACTTGCCTCCTCATTCACCCTGCCCCCTCCACCTGATGCTCCTCCTTCACCCTTCAGCTCCATGAACACAGGGGTCCACCTCCCCCCAGCATATCTGGACACAGAGGCTCCCTTCAACAATAATAGGGTGCCCCCACCTTTGGGTGGGCAACCTACAGTTTCCAGATGCTCCCATATCCCTCATCACATCTGACCCACCCCACCCCCAACCCTGAGAGGCAGCTGCTCTTATACCTATTTTGTCTATGGGTAAAGTGAGGCCAATAGGGGAACTAAATGCCATTTTTCAAACCCCTTTTCCACCAAGGCTCTCTCCACCCTTACTTACAGAAAGTAAGGAAGTAAGTGAATCTTTCTGTTCCCCTGACTTCTCAGAAAGTCTGCTTGCTGCTCCGGGAGACAGTACCTGCTGCACCCAGGCTCACTCTTCCTCCCAAGGAAAACTCTGGACAGTGAGTGGCACCATAGCCCCAAGATCGACGCATGAAGACTGCAGAAGCTGAGCCAGAGTCCTTGTGCACCGCCCCACACCCACACCAGCCTGTCTTATGGAGGGAGAGGGATGAGGAGGGGAGTATAGAAGAGTAATTTTAGGAGTTTCTAATCTGCCTTTCCCTGAGAATACACAACATTGTCTTCTGGGTTCCTCTGTGTCTCAAAATGGAGATAAAACTCCAAAATGAATTCTTCTGTGCCTTACTCCCTTGGTCCTCTTATTATTCAATAGAATTATCACCAATGAGGGCTAATTTCCAGGGCCTTGTTTAATTCCCACAGACCCCCAAAGGACCTTTTGTCTGGTTTGGTTATTGGATGGGGGGAGAACAGTTCCTGGGAGGCCCTGCTTTTATGGGAAAGAACTTGTGTGTCTAAGTAATCAACATAGCTAGCTCAAAGTGTCCCTCTTTTCTAGACTTCCAGTGTTTGGTGTTTTTCTAAGCCTCAGAGAAGGGATGGAAAAGAGTAGCAGATAACCTGCAATTAAAGCTTGGGAAACTCCTGAGTCACCACCTGTGGAAAAGAAAAGGGGAGAACATGCCTAAACTTCTGTCCACACACTTCAGTGAGGTGGACTTGTCCTGTATATGCCTCTCAGCAATTGTGGCCATTACCTTCTTCATCTCCCGTGCCCCAAGGTTAGAGATTCCCTATATCTGCAGGGGAACTTGGCCATCTAGCAGTCCCCACCACACAGTACCATTGTTTGGTAAGATCTTAATCCCTGATCCCAATAAGCTCTAGCCTAAGCTTTTCCTACAGGCTGAACAGTTTCAAGCATCCAAACCAGGTACCTCCAAGGTTAGGACTCACCTGTCAACCACGCTGGTCCTGGAAAGCAAGGACAGCCAGATTTCAGGGAAAGTCAAGTTCTAGGCAAAGCTACTTCTAGTTCAGTAGCTCTATAAATAGTTTTAACTAATGAACTTCAGGAGCACTTTAAATACATTGACAGAGCACCAGAGTTTCAAACAAACTTGACTTAATTCTCTCTTTCTAGCCAACTGAGTTCTTTCTTCACGATCATTGGTCAGTACAATTAAGGGCTGTCATACCAGAAGGAAATCAAAGATCCAAAGAAGGTCAGGATTAAAACAGTGGAGAGCTTCAGGTCCAGTAATTTTCACACTGTATTCTGTGACTCTTTTAGGGGTTTCACAGAGTTACCTCAAAGTCCACTGAAATTTCTAGGACTGATTTTTCCCTATTCCACCTATGGAAACAGATAAAAATGCTGAATAGTATATGTATATATATACATATATATGTGTATATATATACATATATATATGTGTATATACATATATACATATATATGTATATACACATATATATATATATAAATTTAAGAAGATTCTGAAAGGTGGAGATAAGTCAGACCAGCTAGGGACCTCAGAACCAGGGGGTGACTCACTTGAAGTGAGTGCTCCAGGTTTCTTCTTTGCCTTATATATCCCAGACTTTGTGCTGGAGCAGCCAGAAACCCAAAAATGCCAATGAGCATTAATATAAAAATTCGGTGAAAATCTTTCCTTCTCTAGCCAAAGAATCATGAAAGGGTCAGTCTAGAAAGATAGAAACTTCTGTACAATAACCATTCTACTTCAGTCAAATACCATGGAAAAAACTGTGGTCCCAGCCCCACCCCAGCCAGCAAAGGCAAAGTGGAGAACCTGGATTTCCACTTTCATCTTGCTGTAGCAAGTAACATCTTCCCCATTCATCATCATGGTGGTGTCACAGTAGGCCAGGTGTGGAGCTCAGACTTTCATCCCAGCTAGGCAGAAACACATGCCATCCCTGTCCCTTGCATCCCTGGTGGTATCAGAGGAAATCTAATGAAGTACCTGAACTCCCACCCCCACATAGCAGTAATGAGAAGCCCCTCAATACTGGGATATCAGTAGTGGTCCAGTGGAGAACCTTGACAGTAATGAGGTAGTATACACTTCTTCCTGTGGCATGCTGTCAGAGGAGGCCTGCTAAAACAGACTTTTTTTTTAAAACCCCACAGCTTCATTACATATTACTAAAAATGTCCAGGTTTCAATCAAAAATCATTCATGACTCAAGGACATCATACCAGACCCAAGAAAATATCAATTTGAGTTAAAAAAAAATGACAACAATGAGATGGCACAGATATTAGCACTATCTGACAAGGAACTTAAAGCGGTCGTCATAAAAATCCTTCAATGGGTATTTATAAGCATGCTTAAAATAATTGAAGAATTAGAAAGTCTCAGCAAATAAATAGAAGATATAAAGGGATACCAAATGGAAGTTTTGGAAGTAAGAAAAGAATAATGGAGATTTAAAAAAAAAAAAAAAAGCTCAATGGATAAGTTCCACAACAGAATAAAGAAGAAAGAGGAAAGAATCAGAGAACGTGGAAAAAAGGCCAATATTAATTATCTTGTCTAAATAAAAGAAAGGGAGATGCCTGTCTGGCTCAGCAGGTAGAGCATGCGACTCTTGATCTCAGGGTTATGAGTTCAAGCCTGCCATGTTGGGTGTGGAGCCTACTTAAAAAAATAAACAAGAGAAAGGAAATAAACTGAAAAAAATGAACAGAACCTTAGGGAACTGTGGGACTCCAACAGAAAAAATATTCATGTGATCAAAGTCCCAGAAGGAAAAAAGAAAGGAGGTGTGGCTGAGAAAATATTCAAAGAAATAATAGCAAAAAAGATCTTAAAAATAGTGAGAGAGAAATGACACCTTAATTTTTAAAAAAGATTTTATTTATTTATTTGACAGAGACAGAGAGCACAAGTAGGCCGAGAGGCAGGCAGAGAGAGAGGGGGAAGCAGGCTCCTTGCTGAGCAGAGAGCCCGATGCAGGGCTCAATCCCAGGACTCTGAGCTCTTGACATGAGCAGAAGGCAGAGGCTTAATCCACTGAGCAACCCAGGAGCCCCTACGACCCCTTAATTATGGAGGAAAAAACAATTAGAATGATAATGGATTTCTCATCAGAAACCATGGAGGAGAGAAGAAAGAAGTAACAAATTTTTTTAAGTGCTGAAAGAAAAGAACTATTATCTCAGAATTGTATATTCAGTGAAAATATCCTTGAGGAACAAAGAGCAAATCAAGACATTCTCAAATAATGTAAAACTAAGAGAACTTGTTGCCAGCAGACCTACCCTAAAAGAATGACTAAAAGAAGTTTTACGGACCGTAAAGAAATGACAAAAGAATGAATCTTGGAGCATCAGGAAAGAAGAAAGTACAATGAAAATGAAATATGAGTAAATACAACAGATTTTCCTTATCCTCTTGAGTTTTCTAAAGTGTGTTTAACAATTGAAGCAAACATTATAACAATATCTGATGTGGCTCTCAATGTATGTAGAGGAGTCATTTAAGGCAATATTACAAATAGGGGACAGTGAAGAGACAATAAAGCAGGTAAGGTTTTTACACTTCACTGAGTAAAATATTAACACCAGTAGACTGCAGTAAGTTATGTACATATCAAACCACTAAAGAAGCTGTGTAAGAAGATACCTTCAAAAGCACTAGAGATAAATAAAATAGAATTCTAAAAAAGTTAAAAATAAAACGTACAGGAAGGCAGGAATAAAGCCAGAAGTGAAGAACAGACAAGACAAACAGAAAACAAAATAAAATGTCAGACATAGGCCCTAATATATCAATAATGACATTAAATGTAAATGATTTAAATATATTAATTACAAAGATTAGCAGAGTAGATTTAAAATGACACAGTGTATGTTGTCTACAGGAAATTTACTTCAAATATCTAATGATCTGGGGCGCCTGGGTGGCTCAGTAGGTTAAAGCCTCTGCCTTCGGCTCAGGTCATGATCCCAGGGTCCTGGGATCGAGCCCCGCATCGGGCTCTCTGCTCAGCGGGGATCCTGCCTTCCCCCCTCTCTCTCTGACTGCCTCTCTGCCTACTTGTGATCTCTGTCTATCAAATAAATAAATAAAATATTTAAAAAATATCTAATGATCGGTAGGCTGGAAGTAAAAGGTTGGGAAAAGATATGTCATATATACATTAATAAAAAGAGATGAGAGTGGCTATATTAATTTTTGATATGGTAGACTTCAGAGCAAAGAAAGTTACCAGAAAGAGAAAAGGACAAAACATAATAATAAAATGTTTAGGCTACCAGGAAGATACAACAATCCTAAACAGTGCTTCAAAATAGTTGATGCAAAAACAGAAAACAAAGGGGAAGTAGACAATTCCACAATATAGTTGGAGATTTCAACACTGTAGCTCAAAAACTGATGGCAAAACTAGACAGAAAAAAAAATGAGTAAGGACATAGAACTAAAAACACCATCAACCGGGAAGATCTAATTAACATTTAAGGAACATTCTACCTCACAAGAGCAGAAGACAGATTCTTTTCAAGCACCCATGGAACATACACCAAGATAGATCATATCCTGAGCCATAAAACCAACTTTAATAAATTTAAAATAGTTGAAATCATACGTTATGTGTTTTCTCAGTACAACGGAATCAAATGAGAAATCAAAGCCAGAAAGAAAATAGCAAAGTTTCTAAACAACTGGCAATTAAACAACACAATTCTTAACAATGCATAGATCAAAGAGGAAGTCTCAAAAGAAATAAAAAAAAAATACAGGCAACAGGGTGCTGGGTGGCTCAGTCAGTTAAGCCTCAGACTCTTGGTTTTGGCTCAGGTCATAATTTCAGGCTTGTGAGATCAGAGATTGAGCCCCGCCTTGGGCTCCAGCCTCAGTGCAGTCTGCTTGAGATTCTTTCCCTCTCCCTCTGCCCTTCTCCCCACTCATGCTCTCTCTCTCTTTCTCTCCAAAATATGTAAATAAATAAATAAAATCTTAAAAAAAGATAATCTTTGACAATAAACTTACAAGTTAAAAAAAATACAGGCAACTGAATGAAAACCAAAATGCAACATACCAAAATATGTGGAACAGAGCTAAAGCAGTACTGAGAAAGAAGTTTATAGCACTAACAAACTGAGGGTTTTAGAGGGGAGGGAGGTGGGGGGATGGGTGCACCTGGTGGTGGGTATTAAGGAGGGCAAGTATTGCATGGAGCACTGGGTGTTATACGCAAACAATGAATCATGGAACAGTACATCAAAAGCTAATGATTGTGATTAATATAATAAAATGATGGTGATTAACATAACATAATAAAAAAATTTTTTAAGATAAATGCTTACATTATAGATTGGGAATTATTTCAAATCAATAATCTAAGTTCCTACCTCAAGAAACTAGAAAAGAAGAGCAAAATAAAGCAAGCAAAAGGAAGGAAATAATAAAAAGGTAGAAATCAATAAAATCAAATACAGGGAAACAATAGAGAAAAACCAATGAAACAAGAAGCTCTTTGAAAAAAAAATCAGTAATATTTATAAACTTCTCATAAGACTGAATAAAAAGAGAGAAGATCCAAACCACCAATATTTGGGATGAAATAGGAAATAACATTTACAGATTCTGCAGCCATTAAAAAGATATGAGAATACTGGGGCGCCTGAGTGGCTCAGTGGGTTAAAGCCTTTGCCTTCGGCTCAGGTCATGATCTCAGGGTCCTGGAATTGAGCCCCACATTGGGCTCTCTGCTCAGCAGGGCGCCTGCTTCCTTCTCTCTCTCTCTGCCTGCCTCTCTGCCTACTTGTAATCTCTGTCTGTCAAATAAATAAATAAAATCTTTTTAAAAAAAGATAAGAGAATACTATGAACAACTTTACATTCATAACTTTAATAACTAGAGGGAAAGATTGGACAAATTCATCAAAATCCACAAACTACAAGAACTCAACCAGGAGGAAACACATTACATGAATAGTCTTATAACCACTAAAAAAATTGAATTTATAATTTAAAACTTCCCCAAAAGAAAAGCCTAAATGGACTCATTGGAAAATTTTACCAAATTTTTTAACCATTCTTCCAAAGAAGAATTAATAGTAATTTTATACAATATCTTCCAGGAAACTTAAGATGAAACTGATTCTATAAGGCTAGCATTACCCTGAATTAAAATATGTAAACCAAATATGGGGGCACCTGGGTGGCTCAGTCATTAAGTTTCTGCCTTCCACTCTGGTCATGATCCCAGTGTCCTGGGATTGAGGTCAGGCTCCCTGCTCAGTGGGAAGTCTGCTTCTCCCTCTCCAGCTCCCCTGTGCTTGTGTTCCCTCTCTCGCTATCTCTCTCTGTCATAAATAAATAAAGTCTTTTTAAAAAAATAAAACCAGGGCACCTGGGTGGCTCAGTGGGTTAAGCCTCTGCCTTCAGCTCAGGTCATGATCCCAGGATCCTGGGATCGAGCCCCCCATCAGGCTCTCTGCTCAGTGGGGAGCCTGCTTCCCTTCCTCTCTCTGCCTGCCTCTCTGCCTACTTCTGTCTGTCAAATAAATAAAAAATCTTTAAAAAAAATAAAAAAATAAAACCAAAGACAATACAACAGTAAAAGAAAAAGAAAATCATAGACCAATATCCCTTTTGAATATAGATGTAAAATTCCTTAAAAAATATTAGCAATGTTATTCAACATAGTACTAGAAGTCCTAGCCTCAGCAATCAGACAACAAAAGGAAATTAAAGGCATCCAAATAGGCAAAGAAGAAGTCAAACTATCACTCTTTGCAGATGATATGATACTATATGTGGAAAACCCAAAAGACTCCACTCCAAAACTGCTTGAACTTATACAGGAATTCAGTAAAGTGTCAGGATATAAAATCAATGCACAGAAATCAGTTGCATTTCTCTACACCAACAACAAGACAGAAGAAAGAGAAATTAAGGAGTCAATCCCATTTACAATTGCACCCAAAACTATAAGATACCTAGGAATAAACCTAACCAAAGAGGCTAAGAATCTATACACAGAAAACTATAAAGTACTCATGAAAGAAATTGAAGAAGACACAAAGAAATGGAAAAATGTTCCATGCTCCTGGATTGGAAGAATAAATATTGTGAAAATGTCTATGCTACCTAAAGCAATCTACACATTTAATGCAATTCCTATCAAAGTACCATCCATTTTTTTCAAAGAAGTGGAACAAATAATCCTAAAATTTATATGGAACCAGAAGAGACCTCGAATAGCCAAAGGAATATTGAAAAAGAAAGCCAGAGTTGGTGGCATCACAATTCCGGACTTCAAGCTCTATTACAAAGCTGTCATCATCAAGACAGCATGGTACTGGCACAAAAACAGACACATAGATCAATGGAACAGAATAGAGAGCCCAGAAATAGACCCTCAACTCTAAGGTCAACTTATCGTCGACAAAGCAGGAAAGAATGTCCAATGGAAAAAAGACAGCCTCTTCAATAAATGGTGTTGGGAAAATTGGACAGCCACATGCATAAAAATGAAATTGGATCATCTCCTTACACTGCACATGAAAAAAGACTCAAAATGGATGAAGGACCTCAATGTGAGAAAGGAATCCATCAAAATCCTTGAGGAGAACACAGGCAGCAACCTCTTCGACCTCAGACACAGCAACATCTTCCTAGGGACATCGCCAAAAGCAAGGGAAGCAAGGGCAAAAATGAACTATTGGGATTTTATCAAGATCAAAAGCTTTTGCACAGCAAAGGAAACAGTTAACAAAACCAAAAGAATGGGAGAAGATATTTGCAAATGACATATCAGATAAAGGGCTAGTGTCCAGAATCTATAAAGAACTTAGCAAACTCAACACCCAAAGAACAAATAATCCAATCAAGAAATGGGCAGAAGACATGAACAGACATTTCTGCAAAGAAGACATCCAGATGGCCAACAGACACATGAAAAAGTGCTCCACATCACTCGGCATCAGGGAAATACAAATCAAAACCACAATGAGATACCACCTCACACCAGTCAGAATGGCTAAAATTAACAAGTCAGGAAATGACAGATGCTGGCGAGGATGCGGAGAAAGGGGAACCCTCCTACACTGTTGGTGGGAATGCAAGCTGGTGCAACCACTCTGGAAAACAGCATGGAGGTTCCTCAAAATGTCGAAAATAGAGCTACCCTATGACCCAGCAATTGCACTGCTGGGTATTTACCCCAAAGATACAAACGTAGTGATCCGAAGGGGCATGTGCACCCGAATGTTTATAGCAGCAATGTCTACAATAGCCAAACTATGGAAAGAACCTAGATGTCCATCAACAGACGAATGGATAAAGAAGATGTGGTATATATACACAATGGAATACTATGCAGCCATCAAAAGAAATGAAATCTTGCCATTTGCGACGACGTGGATGGAACTAGAGGGTATCATGCTTAGCGAAATAAGTCAATCGGAGAAAGACAACTATCATATGATCTCCCTGATATGAGGGAGAGGAGATGCAACATGGGGGGTTAAGGGGGGAGGAGAAGAGTAAATGAAGCAAGATGGGATTGGGAGGGAGACAAACCATAAGTGACTCTTAATCTCACAAAACAAACTGAGGGTTGCTGGGGGGAGGGGGTTTGGGAGAGGGGGGGTGGGGTTATGGACATTGGGGAGGGTATGTGCTATGGTGAGTGCTGTGAAGTGTGTAAACCTGGCGATTCACAGACCTGTACCCCTGGGGATAAAAATATATGTTTATAAAAAATTAAATAAATAAATAAATAAATATTTAAAAAAATTTTCAAAGAAAAAAAATATTAGCAAAGCAAATCCATGAATGTATAAAGAATTATGCACCATGCCAAAGTGAGATTTATTCCAGGTATGTGAGGCTGTTTCAATATTCAAAATTACATCAGTGTAATGTACATACCAGCAAATTAAAGATGGAAGAATCATATGATACTATCAATTAGTACAGAAAAAGCATTTGACAAAATCTAATACTCATTTATGATTAAAGACTCTCGTCAAGTTAGTAATAGAGGGGAACTACTTCAACCTCATAAGGAACATCTAAAGCATCTACACCTAATGTCATACTTTATGGGGAAATACTATATTTTCCTACTAAGATCAGGAACAAGGCAAAGATGCCCATTCTTACCACTCTTATTTAAAATCCTAATGGAAATTCTAGCCACTGCAATAAGCTAAAGAAAATAAATAAAATATATTCATACTGGAAAGGAAGAAATAAAACTGTCTCTATTCGCAGATGCCAGAATTGTCTACATAGAAAATGCCAAGGTATCTACAAAAACTTTATAAAACTAATAAGTGAGTTTAGCAACATTGTATTATGTAAAATCAACATACAAAACACACAAAAATCAAGCACACATTGATATACCATCAATGAGCATGAAGAAACGTGAAGTTGAAAACACAGTAACATTTACAATCATTACAAAGAAATTGAAATCCTTAAATACACACCTAAAAAATTATGTACTAGATCTATATGCTAAAAATGTTAAAGTACTGGTGCAAGAAACCAAGAAAGATCTAAACAAGTGGAAAGACATGCTGTGTTCATGGAATGGAAGACTCAATATGGTAGTGATGTCTATTTTCCCCAAACTGATACAGAGTTTTAATTCAATTCCTATCAAAATCCTAACAAGATTATTTTGTAAATATGGAGATTATTCTAAAAATTTTATGAAGAGGTAAAGGAATTAGAATAATTTAGACAATTTTTAGAAAGAAGAATTAAGTGAGAGGAACCACTCTGCCTGGCTTCAAGACTTATTATATAGCTATAGTAATTAAGACTGTTATATTGGTAGAGAGATAGGTATATAGAACAATGGAACAGAATGGAGACCCCGACATAGTCCCATGCAAGTATAATCAACTGATTTTTTTAAACAAAGGTATGAAAGCAATTTAAAGGAGAAGCTATAATCTTTTTAACAAAAAGTGTTGGAGCAATTGGATATTTATAAGCAAAAAGGAAAAAAACCCTCAAAATGGATCATAGACTTAAAAATAAAATGTAAAACTGTAACACTTTTAGAAGAAAACATAGGAGAAAACCTTTATGACTCAGGGCTTAGGAGTTTCTTAGATATGACACCAAAAGCACAATCCATAGGGGGAAAATCAATTAATAAATTGGATGTTACCAAAACTTAAAATTTTCGCTCTGCAAAAGACTCTCTTAATAGGATGAAATGACAAGCTACACACTGGGAGAAAATATTTACAAGCCACATGAACCATATATCTAACAAAGGACCGATATCCAGAATATATAAATTAAGCTCAACAGAAAAAACCCAAACAATCCAATTAGAAAACAGGCAAAATAGATGAAGAAACATTTCCCCAAAGAGGATATATGTATGGCAAATAATCACATAAGAAGATGTTCAACATTCCTTGCATTAGGAAATGCAAACTATGATTACAATGAGATATTATATACTTATCAGAACAGCTAAAATAATAAATGGTGACAATGTCAAAAGCTGGAAGGATGTGGAGAAAATAAATCTCTCATACATTACTATGAGAATGTAACATGTTATAGTCACTCTAGGAAATAAGTTAACAGTTTCTTTAAAAGCTAATCATATATTTGCCATAAGACCCAACAATTACATTTCTGGGCATATATCCCTGAGAAATGAAAATTTATGTCCCCACAAAATCTCTACACAATTGTTCACAGCATTATTTGTAATAGCCCAAATCTGAAGGCAACCAAAATGTCCTAAAATATAGATGAATGGTTAAACTGTGGTACATCCATATAATGAAATACTACTCAGCAGTAAAAAGGAACAAACTATTAATATATGCAACAACCTGGATGGATCTCAAGGGTATTATTCTGAATGACAAAAAGCCCACTTTAAAAGGTCACATACTGTGTTATTGCATTTATATAACAGTCTCTGAACGGCAAAATTATAGAGATGAAGAAGAGATTAGTGATTGCCAGGCATTAGAGGGGGTGGTGGTGTGGGGGGAATAGGTGTGAATATAAATTGGTAGCATGAGGGATCTTTGGGGTGATGGAATGATTCTATATCTTTATAGTTGTGGTGGTTATACGAATCTACATGTGATAAAATGGCATTGAACTACAGATGTACATTGTACTAATACAAATTTCTTTGTTTTGATATTGTACTATAGTTACCTAAGGTGCAGTCAATAGGGGAAACTGGGTGAAGGGCATATAGTATCTCTCTTTATTATCATTCCAATTTCCTGTCGATTTATAATTATTTCAAAATAAAAGTTTAAAAAATTTAATTAGCTGGGAAAAAATAGTCCAAATCCCTTTTTTTGCAAATAAGGAAACTGAGATGCCAAAAGGACAGGTAACTGGCCCCATGTTTCACAACTGTCAGTGCAGCACTGAGACTTTGCAACTTTTATTACTGTCCTGAAACCTAACCTCTCAAAACTCATTAACTTTCACCAGTGTACTTTCCAGCATCAACTTGTCCACACTTCCATCACATTCTCTTATACCAAAGTTCTTCTAGTTCTTGCTGGTCAGATTTCCCTTAAGAGTCTTCCTACCTACTGGCATTTCCCCTCTAGATGGCTTAACCTTTTTTTTATTTCAGCCATACACTACCAAGGTAGATTTTCCAATCTGTACTTCTAATTTGTTACACTAACCCTTAGGATCTAGCTTAATCATGCTTCAAGGTTTCTTAGAAGCTTCTTGCCTACTTCATGATTTTTGTGTTGAGAAATGGCCCATTCACCAGCTAGGCCTAGCAGTTCAAGTCCACTGCCAATCACTACATGGTGCCGCCTACTGAAATAGGGGAAGGATATTCCACAAGTCTAAAGTACCTGTAAAATAGTCAGGCTGAGATGTCCAGCAAACAACTGGAGAGAGGTCAGGCCTAGAAATACAGATTTTTGAGTTATCGGGGTATGGAGAATAGTTAGAACCATGAGGAAATTTCTTCTGAGATAGGAAGATAAACAATTTTACATAAAGGAACAATACCATAGCGGTGGATAAAATCAGTGTTAACTAGAGAAGAATGAAGGGGTCCAATAGTCCTTTTTTTCTCTGAGCAATTATCTCAGGTGGTTGAAGCCTTGAACTGTCCTGAGCATATTAAGGAAAGCATCAGGGCTTTGTGTGATGGATGGGGTAATGCAAAGAGAGATTCCCTCTAGATGAATTGTCTCAGTGGTCTTTTTGCAGGTTGTTTACTCCTTTCAGAAGAACAGAGGAAAATCTCAGTTCAACTCAGACCTGGGGCTCAGATTACAAACAGAATGCTTCTGGATAAAGTGTCTAAAATGTTGCTAAGGGATACCTGAAAGCTGCTGTTCCTAGAGAAGAGGACCTCAAATTATAAGAGAAAGGGAAACAGGAAAAATTGTAGGTAAGATTCTGGGAGTCATTTGTTTCTTTTTATTTTATTTTATTTATTTATTTGACAGAGAGAAAGAGATCACAAGTAGGCAGAGGGGCAGGCAGAGGCAGAAAGAGGGGGAAGCTGGCCCCCTGCTGAGCAGAGAGCCCGATGCGGGACTCGATCCGAGGACCCTGGGACCATGACCTGAGCTGAAGGCAGAGGTTTAACCCACTGAGCCACCCCCTGAGTCATTGGTTTCTGACAGAACCTTTCCCTGGGCCTAAGTTCCACACTTCCTACATTTCTTTTCCTCCTCAATATTTTCCAACTCTATCAAAGACATATTTTTTTAGCATCACTCAGCATGCGTGGAATTTTTGTTGAGCCACATGCAAGTTTTAAAAGAACCATTGTAAGATGCTTCTTTTAGCATTTATCCTATTTAACAGATTTTTTTGGTGTGTTTTGTTGTTTTTGTTTTTGTTTTTTTTTGCACCTGGTACTCTAATTACTTGCCTATCTAGCTATGGTTGAAGCCTCTAAACAGTGGCTATATGCTGAGCAAAAAGAAAAAAAAATAAGTTTGCCATAGCAATGAATCTTCAGCCATTGATTTGATTTGTTGTTTCACAGGCAATTATGTGTAACCCTAGTTTACCTGGTAAAGCAGAGATCTGTTACATGGGCTTTTGTTTTCTGTCTCACAATGGACAGGTCCCATCTTATTCTAGAAAAACTGTGCCTGTCAACCCGCCTATCTCCTTCACACAAACCTAGTAGGATTTCTTGGACATTCAAAGATCATTGTTCAGATGCATTCATATTTATTGAAGCTGGTTTCCTAGACTATGTGCTCAGTGTTCTTTAAATGTCTCAAAATCGGATGTATGGATTTCACAGTCATTGGAGGATGGTTCAGCCACCCTTTCTACACTGGCAGTACTGCTTTCCTATCTTACCAATATCTTAAATAGAATGTCTCATAAAGTGCTAGAGAATTTACCTGTGTGAGCACTAAGCTTCTCAACAAAGTAGGCATTGTTATCCCTGCTTTGCAAAAAGGAAAACTGACTCAGAGAAGTGTCATTTAAAACCACACCACTTGTAAGAGGCATTATGAATCTAAGTCTGACGGGCTCTTAACCTATGTCAGTTTCACTGCATCTTTAGGTCTAAATAACCTCTCTAATGGGCCTTTTGCTCAATAGAATCATTGTTGCTCGTTATTGTCAAGGCTTGGACCTTATATTGCCTCTTTAAGTTCCTGCGGGCCATGTGTCCTTATCCAGACACAATCTAATAATTCAGTAGGATTTCCAGGTGAATAGATTCTTTCGAAGGAGCAAAGATAGAAGGAAGTTTCGGAGTTGGGGGGAGGCCAAGAGTTAACTTTTCCAGGCAAGTGTCTTACACAGGAGTAGTATCCATATCAAATATACTATTTGTGGAGTCCTTTGTCATAATAACTTAGTAACATAGTAACTTAGTTTCCACACCTGTTGAACTAGGGCCTCTTCTCACAACTTGCTTAGCCTGAGAGGATCTGCAAATGAGTCTGCTCCATTTGCACTCACCTGCAGCTCTGAAAATCTCATCCCAACAGTTAGTGGTGGTGTGGCAGAGGTAGGACCTACCTAATGGACTAGGAAAGCAATATTTGCCACCATAACAAGCAGAAGAGGAGCCAGTTTCCACGTGTTTGGTCCTGATTCCTATGCTGTAGTTCATGACTGCCTTTACTCTGGCCCTATTTTATTTGGCCCTTTGCTCTTATATCTGAAATCCAGAAGATGAACTTTGACACCAAGGTTGGAACCCTTACTTCATGGTTAGGTTAAGGCCTCATATCCCCTGAACAACTAGAAGCATTCAATCCAGAGTTTCCACTTTTTCAACCATCAATTCTTTCTCAGGATGGTTTGCATGTAGACCTGCATTGATGCAGGCAACAGAACTGGGTGACTGTCACTCATAAAACGGCAGGGCATATTAGCTAATCCACAAATGTATGTTGTTTTTTTTTTAAGATTTTATTTATTTATTTGACAGACAGAGATCACAAGTAGGCAGAGAGTCAGGTAGAGAGATAGAGGAGGAAGCAGGCTCCCTGCTGAGCAGAGAGCCCGACGCAGGGCTCGATCCCAGGACTCCGAGATCATGACCCAAGCCAAAGGCAGAGGCCCAACCCACTGAGCCACCCAGGCGCCCCCACAAATGTATGTTAAATTTACTGGATTCATCTGAGTTTGTTGGATTCAGTCTACCCATCAGTAAAATCAATGGCAAGTAATGAAGTCACCTAGAGGCATCCAATGAAAAGGATTTTAGTAATCGGCTCTTTAAAAAAGTAGAAACAGCCGCCGTTTGGTTCATTGTATGGGCAACCCCGCCCCCTACAGTTATTAGCCAAGAAAAACAGAGCAATGTTGGCCCAGTTATCAGTGAGAGGCTAGTTCCATATTATTTGTTGCATTGGGTCCCCGTTAACTGAGGATTTCTCAATGACGGCAGAAAAATCACTCAAATTGGGTGACAGTGAAATAACATAAGGAGCCACCTTGCTGTTTATATGAATCTCACAAACCAAGCTTCTTAGGAAAACAAGGAAACCTTGAGAGAGAAGTCGAAATCTTGGAGCACTGCAGAACCATCTCCACTGGTTACTGTGGACCCAGCTTCATTGCACTTCCACTTGTAGAAGGAAGGGGGCAGGGAAGGGTGTCATGGAACATGCAGCAGCCCTAGAGTCAGATCTGTTTTGTAGCTCAGATTCTGCCGCTTAGTAGATATTTAAGTCAGCACACTTCACTTTCGTGATTGAGACTCCAACAGCTTCTCATCTCAGAATAAAATCCTATTCTTCCCTGGACTATAAAACCCTCACAGACTGGCCACTGACTCATTTCTTCTCCCCTCTCTTCAACATTACTCCCTTTCCTCCCTCTAAATAATGACCTGAGCTCATTTCCTGGGTCTGGAATGTTCTGCTTCCTATTCATTCGGGTCTCAGCTTGTGATACCCTCCTCCATCTCAGTCACAATCACATCAGACCATTTTATTTTCTCCCCAGCATTTAACCAGTTTTAATCTGTATTTACAAAGGTATTATCTGCCTCTCCCTACCAGAATGTAAGCGCCATGAATGCAAGGATCTTTGTCTTATTCACCACAGTATCCCCTACACCGGGAATGTTGCTATGTAGATTCCAATAAATTTATTTTGGATGTTTAATATTAGCAGTGGGAACCAGAGGATGTCACTTAGCCTCTGATTCTATTTCAGTCATAAAGTGCAAATATCCGATTGCCAACGAGTTGGAGTATCAAATAAGAGGACAAAAGTGAAAAGGCCTGCCTAGCCTGCTAGCTGATAAACAGGTACAAATATCTATCGATCTATTAATCAATCCATAACCATCTCTCCAGCTCCCCTTCCGAAGCTTTCAGGGCCATGCTGGCAATTCACATTAACCTTTCAGTAGAACCAGTGTTTGTATACAGTTCTGGTGATTGGAGGGTGGATCCTGGAAGTCACAAAATGCTTTTGAGTGGGTCCCACAGCACCTCTTTGGAACAGTTAATAGGTAGGTATTGTCATCCACAAAAATGTTAAGGGTCAGTAATTTAGCCCACTCGGGTTTCTAAGTGCATCTTTATTAAACTGGCATTTTAAACAAGAAATAAGGCCTAAACCAGGCCTAGTTAATATATTCTGGACAAATAACTTGTAAGGTACTCAAAATCAAATGTACCAGTAGTGTGGACTGAAGGAAACACATTGGGGTAGGATGGAAAGAAAGAGTGAGGGCTTTTCCAGCTTTGTTTTCCAGGTGATTTTGACCTCAGACTTTTAAAAAGTAACCGAGAAAGGGCCCAGTCAGTGCCCATGTCTGTACAAGTGCTGTTAGATAAGGTCTACACCAAAATGAAATTTGGAATGTATTTTGACTTAGCAGATTAGGCTGAATGATTTTCTTGTTTAAAAATGTAGATGCTACTTTACTGGTCCCCAAATGTGGAGAAAAGGGATTAACTCAGATGCCAGAGAAGACAGCATTAATTACTTGGGGAGTTTCCTTTTCATTCGAGCAATATGGTAGAATTTGGGCTTAGTTGCAGAGTTGGTCTCCTTCTTAGAAAACAATCCTGTACTTTGTGCTAACAGTTTCAGACACTGTTCCATTCTTCCCCTTATCCAGGAAAGGGCAGAGCCAAAACAAAACAAAATAACTCTTCCTGAATTTTCACCTTTAATCTAGAAGGGCTATACCCAAAATACTGAAAAAAGGGAGGTGATGTGCTCCTGTGGCCTCGTCCAAGCAAGCAGTCCAATTCACATGCTGGAGATTTGAGTCACACATGACAGAAACAAATATCCATCTTCTACTACTAAATGGATTTTCAGATTCCTAAATAAAAAGGCCACAGAAAATGTTACAGTATATTCACACAGAAAATACAAGTAAAGCCATTGTAAATGAATCAGATTCTCCCCAAACCTCAATTCCAAGGGCTCTTCTTTCACAGGAGTTAATATTTCACTCCATGTTGTCGAACAAAGCAAAACAAGCTTTCAGCAATCGCATCAGAAAGACTTGGGAGTTAGGAAATACTTGCTTTCACTTGGGCTGAAGTCTGATTTGGTAGCCTCTATTCTGTCAGCTTTCCCCGCTTCCACTCAAAGTCATTTAAACATAATGTATCACTTACTTTCTAACTAAAGTAGAAACATGAATCCAGGTTAGCCATTTCTAACAAATGCCAAGAATATTCAAATGCAGTGATTTCAGATGATAGGACAACTGCTTGGAAATTATTTGTATTGTTTTCATGTAAGTGAACGAAGAGAATCCACATAAAACTTTGGGTCCTTGTTCATGCAATAAATAAATGTGACAACCGCTACTTGTTGGCTGCTACATAATGCTGAAGTTGTGATGGACTGCCCTAATTTTTAATCACTGAGCCCTCAACTGGCTAAGGTCTTTTGCCAATTCTTAATAGTTAGATTTCACACTTTGGTAGGGAGTACATTAACCTCAAAAGGGGAGGATGATGGTACTTTTGTAAGCTTGGATGGACACTCTTAAAAAAAAAGGTTTATTTGAGAGCGCACATGAGTGGGGGGAGGGGCAGAGGGAGATCTTCAAGCAGACTCCTTGCTAAGTGTGGAGTCCAGCGAAGGGGGCCCCATCTCCCAACTCCTGAGATCATAACCTAAGCTGAAACCAAGAGTTGGACGCTTAACTGAGCCACCCACGCACCTCAAGCCACTCTACTCTTAAGCTAGTTTTGACACAGAATTAAAAATATGATGCCCATTTAGTTTTAGGGTGGTGTAGGTGAGCAGGTAAGATGTGAGTATCTACAGGTGAACTTTTAAAATCCATCACCAGTTGCATTCTACTTACTGTTAACCATTCTCTCCCATATTCTAGAACTGCACTGTGCAATATGGAAGCTGCTAGTCACTTGTTTCTATTGAACATTTAGAAATGTGCCTTATCCAAAATGAGACATATGCTAAGTGTAATATACCAGGTTTTAAAGACTTGATTTGAAAAAAAAAACCTGTAAATCTCAATTACTTTTATATTAATTCAACATTAAATTAAATTAAATTAAATTAAAATATCTTGACCTTATTGGCTTAAATCAAATTAATAATTTCACCTATATCTTTTTTACCTTTTGTATTGTGGCTGCTAGAAAAGTTAAAATGACATATTGTTATCCTCCTACTGAACAGTGCTATTCTAGAACACTTGGTGCAGACAAGGAAAAAGTGTGCATTTATTTAAAAAGTAGGTACATCACAATTACCAACATTGTCCATTGATAAACTCTGCAGTATTTCAGAGGCTTCAGGTCCCCGTCATGCCAAAACCAAAAAATCTCAGACCAGCACAATGCTTAGAATTTAACGGGAGCACAACACACATTACCTATTAGCTGATGAAACTCTAAATTCAGATGAGCCCATTTTTACCGCATTACTCTTCACTGCTCCTCTCAAATATCATTTGAATGGGGATGGGATACTTACAGCATCTTTTAAGGTTTTTGTATTTCTTAACTATTTACACGTCTCTCCACTGAAATACCTGCACCTTGTGAGTAGGGATGAAATCTCCTATGCTTTACCTGTTGAATGAGGAGTGATAATCATTTCGAAGTACTCACCTCAGCAGCCATTTACTTAAATACTACTTACTACACGTATTATTTGAAATGTCTTGTGATTGCCTTTAGAGCACATAGTAGATTCTTCTGAATATGCTTAAAGAAACTGAATAGGGCTGCTTTCCACAGTTTATAAAATTGTTTCTGAAACCAATTTTGAACAGGCTCCAAGTGTCTTCTCAGCAATGACATTCTTAGAATGCCTATGGCTGCCCAAGGCAATTTCAAAGGGCACTTACTTAGATGCCAATAAGCTAGCTGGCATACTTTTATAAAGCTGCCAACTTTCCGAGTCATATTTCAAGTTGAGTAAAAGGGGGGCCAAGAGCACATGTAGTAAGGGGCTGAGATGACTGTTAACATTAAAGATTCCCAAAATGTATTCATCCTCCTTCTAAAATTTCAGAAATGAAACACCTTGATATACCTAGTACTAAGGCCTATTTGGTAATGCCCACAGTGATTTACTGAATTTACAGTATTAACATTTACTCCTCAGATTTGCCATTTAAGTTTTCCTTGGCAAACTATGTAAAACCCACGTTTATTCTAAGAAACCATACCTTATAAGCAATCTAGTCTAGGGCTTGGGGTAATACTTAAAAATCAATTAGGAGCCATACAGGAGCAGGGTGAAAAGTACAATAAAATTAAGCTCTGGAATCAGAGATGACTGGAAATACTTGCTACTTACTATGTGACCTTGGGAAAAATTACCAAATGCCTGTATCTCATCTGCATCACCTATAAAACAGGGTGGTAATAACACATCTCAGAGTCACTTTGAGGACTAAATCATTTACAGAGTGCCTGATACAACGTCTAACAGGAATCAGATAAATTTAGCTATTTTTAGTATATGTATACTAATAATCCATTCAGAATGTCTTACATATAATATCTTGCCTGAATTCAAAGACCTCAAAGAAACCGGACCCCAGATTTCCTATCTTTTTAAAATGATCATTGAAAATATAGTTAATACTCCACTCCACTCTGATTAACCAGATCCTCTGTTCCAGGCAATGGTCCCTTCCACCGAACTTCTCTCAAGATCCTTGTGTGTTGCCTTACTTTGCTGTTGAGAATGTCGACTTTTCAGTGGTGGTCTTGAGCTTCAAATAGAATCATGAACAACACTTATGACCCTGGGATGGTCATAAGGCAGAGCTGACCATATCAAAGTTATCCCAAGGAACTGAGTTCCTATGCCAATGACAGGGCTCAGTGGGCACCAGAGGAAATGAAACTAATGAAATTCACCATTGGCTTAATACCAGTACCAGGGGGAAGTCTCACCCAGGTTATCAGAATGTGACAACCTACTTATGAAATAAGGACATCTTAGTGGCTTAAGCAACACGTATAAGAGGGTGGAGATAGGGATGGAAAACAAAAGCTACATGAGCACACGTGCACAACTAGACAAGTTTTTGTATTTGTAGAGGTCAAGCAAGAGGGTAGGCAGAGCAATGGTGAAAATACAAGTAACAGCAAAGATGCACCTACTTAAAATGTCATTTACATAAGTCTTTCTAAGATTCTTGTATTGGAATATACCTTAATCTTTATTTTACCACTTGAAGATTAAGCCATTAAACTATACAACATAAAATGAGGGTTATATACCATAAACCAGTATCTGCTCAAACTCACAGTGAGGAAATAAAAAAAATCAAGGTTGCATGAGAATTCCACTTGATTCTAAAACTCAAGTCTATTTGACACTGGTTGGAGGAAACAACCATTATCAGATTCCCTTTTTAAAGAAAAACCCGAGAGATGATCAAGCACAAATGATCACTTCATGCATTTTATTGATAGTCTATATTTTAAATCTGCAGTATGACATCTTACATAGGGAAAAAGCTTCTTCCTAAAAGATAACTATTAATAATCAAACCAGCTTTAATATGACTGACCTTTCAAGGTCTTGTTTTGCATTAAACAATTTAATGTTTAGCAGGTATAAAGCACTGTACAAAAAAAAAAAGGAAACTGGGTACATTCTCAAAATTTAATACAGGGCTTCCCAACCAGGAGTCTTCTGGGTAGATATTGGAGAAGGGTGTTATGTTCAGATTTAAATTGAAAGAAAATGAGAAACCAGATAAAGCAAGCCGACCAAATTCACTTCACTTTGTGCTCCTTTCTGCTTTTTTGAAAGTCTCTCCCAGAGGTCAGGAAGCCCTGGTATAACAATCACTTTAGTCTTTACAGAACATACATTTATGTGCTTCATGTTCAAAGACATAAAGGCAGCTTTTGTTACTACCCCCCCTCCAAACCCCTTCAGGTTCTTTTGGCTTCAGAAAACTTTCTAAGACTGCTGCCCAGTTCTTTATATATGAATCCAAGTAAACATCTATACCAAAGCAGCTCTTCCTGGGAGAAGATAAAACAGGCACAGATACACAACCAGGCCAACTGCGTACCTACTCAATTTGATACCTGATCACATGGCCCTATATCTTTAAAAGCAGCACCAGGGACAAATGGAGCTAACAAGAGGTAAAAATCCAAACATCAGACAGTAAAAACACATACAAATCAATCAGATAAAAGAATGTTAACAGAGGCGCACTAAATAGAGTTAAGGCTGGGCAGCTGGTTCAACCATACCTTGGTATTGGAATAAATCTGCAAGATCAGGAACTGAGAGGAACCCTGAAATAACGAGGCACAGTGGTATGGTAGGGTTCACTTTCATTTCATATATTTAAAGTTATCATTCAACCCAGGTGACTATAAAGCAGCCTGTGGGTCTTTAGTAAACAAATCCTAATCAAAACCTAGTTATCTCACTGTAATTGTATTTGAGAGTGTTTGTTTCCTTCAAATTCGAATGAAAACACCTATAGAGACATGAAAATAATCCTAAAACTGATACAAACTGTAATCCCTTGGAAGTTTGAACACTTCAATAACAGCTCTATTCTGTGCTGTATTTTAAATACAAAGTGGAGTTATTAAATCAAATGAGATCACTCAGCTGCTGGGACTATTATAGTATTTTAGAAATGTTCCAGTTAAGAACTCAAATTCAAAATGCTAAAACTTTTAAAGGGCAAGTACTCAACTCATAGCTGTTTCTTAGTTGCTTACTAAAAATCCAATTTCAAAATAAATGAAATACTTGTTCCTCAGACCCTGCACTTTTAACTTTCCAAATGAAGCATATTATTTTTGTTGATTTACATTTTTGAATGTTTTCCAAAAGCATGTAATTTACTATTTAACTCCATGAATTACAACACGGCTATTGAGTATTAAACATATTTTAGAATTACTATTCTTAAGGGTAAAAAAAATGCCTGACACCTTCCTATGTGCCTTATCAATCTCTTGCATCACTAAGGTACAGAATACTTTAGAAAGTAGCAATCAGCACAGTCTTACAAGAAAAGAATAAAAGTGCCCTGCAAATGTGGCTTCTATGTACTTAAGATTGGTAATACATCTGATAGGGAAGCCAGTAAGGTAAAACTTTAAAAACCCAAGGCAAATCACTAATAATTTGTGTTCACAAAAGAACAAAGGAGAATAAAAGGGTTGCAGGGGAATACCCTCCATTTTTAAAAGAAAAGTATCAATAACCACCACAAGGTGCCACTGTATTCTAGCAAGCAGTAAAAATGGCCTTTTAAGAGGCATTTTCCAACATTCACCTCCCTATCACATGGGTATTTTGGGAACCGACAATGTCATGACTGACGCTTGACCCATTTCAAGTCATGGACATTTGGGAAGCAGGTGGTTAAATTAAAAAGAAACGTATTAAGTGAAAACCCTTCATAAATACAATCTGAGACACTGACATGAGGAGAACACTTGGCACAGAAAGGACATGTTTTCCCAAGGGGGGTAAAAATTACTTGAGGTAACACTTACAGCTAAGCAGTTTCCTAATCTTAAAGTCTGGATAAACTCAACAGTCATGTTTTTAGAGATCATATGTGTGTGTGTGTGTGTGTACGCGTGCCTGTGCGCACAAGTAGACATACACACATCACCACACATATAAAATCCCAGCACTAAACTTTGTTAACTGTACAACTGATAATTTCCTACACTTTCAACACTAATGTGATCTCTCAATCCCCACCTCATTAACCATTAACACCACTGAGGTATAACTAATGTGTTCTTTTTAGGGCAAATATTCCAAATGAACAACATGGCTCATCTTCTAGTGTTGCTATAAAGTCTGCACACTTTAAACCTTACTTGCTCAATTAAGTTTTAAGTATTAATAAATCTCAACCTTGTCAGCTGCTTGGAGTTAAACGGACATAACACCTCAAATGCTTCATACCAGTAAGTGAATTTTTTAAAAAATATCTGAAATACTCAAGGAACTCAGTTTTTAGTATTTTTCCCTATGCTTTGAACAATGTAATTTCCCAACATTGTTTTTTCTTGTTCCTATTAACTGCATGAAGTTCAAACTAGGTCTTCAAGACAGAACCTTCCTGTAATAAAGAAAAAGTGCAAAGATACAAAATGAAATGTAAAGTCTTTTGCAAGAAAATGCTGCCTCAAGAGAATAGGTGTTTTGGATGCTGGTGGGGAAAAAAAAAACTCTTGCTCTCCACTGTACACCTGACACCTATGAATGACCTTGTCTTCAATGTCCACAACACTAATAAATACAGTCATGGACCTCGTACAAAATAAAAATTAAGTAGCAAATTCCACTAAAATATTTGTATCCATTCTACACAATCCAATGGGAATCAGTGAGTGCTATTGAAAAAGGTGTCCACATGCACATGTCCAGTATGTGCATTCTACTGAAGGCTAAAAACTTAAAATCCTATTTCCAGTGTTTATGAATAGCTTCAATATCTACATTCATAACCAGCATTCTGCATGAATTACCTCTTACTTTAATACTTCACAAATGAGTAATACATCTTGGGAGGTTAGGGAGGTACCTGTTGTCAATAACTTTCTTTTATGCTTAGAATGTGCTGCAGTTGTTTCTCAACTATTTAAAATGAACACCCTTATAATGGGACGTTTTATACCAAGAGGAAAATGGGTTTTTAGCCTATCAGGACTACCCTGCAGATCTGAAAAATCGTAGATTACACCCTTAGGAAAGGAGACAAGGAGGCTCACAAATATAAAGGAATCCTGACTTTTACATGGACAATTTTTTTAAAAAGATAAAATGTATTACATAAGCGCCATAAACAGTGAAATCTGGTTATATTAAAAAAAATAAGTGAAGCTTTGTTTGGACATTATTTACTTGCAAGAGCAGTACATATCCTTAGTAAACAACTACCATATTTACAAGTTAATCTCCTTGATACTTAGGTAGGAGTGAAAGCCAGAGGAAAACATGAAAGAATGAGCTTCGAAATAACCTTTACAGCTAAGTTGATAACAGTTAAGGTAGCCAGATAATTCCTGAAGCAGACCTGTTTATTTTGTACAGTATCTGACTATACATGGTTAGTTTTCACTTTAAAGATCAAGGATGTGTGCAATTCCTCTTTTGGCCCACTATCTTCTCCCAGATAAATAAGTCCTCCACATTCAGACTAAATCCTAACCCCAACTGGCCTCAAAAGAGAAATTCAGCATGAGTACACTGGGGTTCTTCACGAACCTAATCTCATTAACTAAGGAAACAACACAAAACGCATGTCCCATAGACTGTGAGTCAGCAGCCTCATCTTCAAACATGGGCAGCACAATTAAAATGTGAATCTCAAATGACCCAACATGATTCATTTTCAACAAAGGATGAACATCCCTTAATTCTTCAATTGGCCTTTAAATGTAAGATGTTAGCTCTGTGTTAAGAGTAATGAAGTATTAACAAGTGTGCACTGGTACCTTAAATGACAAATCTCGAAAAGAACGCAAATTTGACACTTTCCTATTAGTACACACATCTGTACCAACTTCAATTCTTATGCTAAAAGTGGTTTATAGTCTCTTTCCTCCACCTTCCCTTTTTCCTTTTCTGAGGAGCAGACTTGTGAAAACATCGATGTAACTTGTGCTAGGTGGTAGTGGTTTGTTTTTTGTTTTTAACCAAAACTACCAAATTTGTTAATCTACTTCATCAGCTCAAGCAGAATACTGTGTCGAGGACCTCACCATATGAAACCAGTTCCCGTCTGTATGATTACTGTCTTCATAAAAATTTAAAATTCTTCAGAGCAGTTTTCTTTACTCCTCCCATCTTTCATTTCCTGCCTAAATCCAAGTTAAAATACCAAGTTTCTATTGGTAATGCAGCTCAATTCTGCACACTGTCCTTTCTTTTGCATGTCACAGTAGCTGTTCACATACATTAAATACTAGATATGTTCTGCTCTTGACATCTACACACTTAAAAAAGCAGCTTTGTACTTTGTTTGGGGTGTGTGTGTGTGTGTGTGTGTGTGTATGTGTGTATGTGTGTTTACTATCTTGGCTCACAAAAAGCAGTTTTTTTTTTCATTTCTAAGCATGGTACTTTACAATTTTTAATGCATTAATACAACAGTGCATTGGAAAAGTACTGAGCCTCTACAAAATAGCTTTACATTTTTAAACAAATGAATGTGATTTTTCACTTACACAAGCATAGGCTTTTTAATATTTCCACAAGATAAATATCTCAATTAAACTATAAGCTCACTCTACAGTGTGCCACAGTGATGGGCTTAGGAGACAGTTTTACACTTAGAAGATCCTAACCTTAGTGTTATTTACACTGACGTCCAATATCACCTCATCTGAAAGGTGAACAAATGATATTCAGCATTTAGCTGAATTTGTGCCAACTAATAACTGGGAATGGTATAGCTTTAAGCAATCACTTATGAAACATGTACTGTAACTTAGTCTAAACTGGCAGTTTCCTTTGCCCCTCTCCTATGGTGTGGGAAATGTTAAAGATCAATGTGAATGAAATGGATAAAGAGCCATTGCTAAGGCAGATCTTTAAAGATAACAAAGGAGAAACTGATAAGCATATATGACAAATCATCAGTAATATCAATTACTGGTACTGAAATCAGATTTTTATGTCCTAAAACATTGCTTTTTAAATATTTCCTTTTATTCTGGAACAGAAACTGGAAAAAGGACAATGATTCACTCAGAAAGCAATGACTCAATTCAGGTTGCTACTTTACATTTAAGCACCACTCAAAAAGTGGGCAGAAAGCAAGTGATTCCTGTTTGCCCATCACTATACCAGCTACATAGCTGAGAGTTCAGAACTTAATTACACAACGCTTTCTCTGTTACCAGAAGCTAACACTGCTCTGCGACAAATAGGACAGGTAGAATTCTCAGACAACCAGCGATCGATGCAGTGGACATGGTACTCATGGGAACAAGGTAGTTTACGAAGTTTGTTGCCTTCTGTGTATTCTGTAATGCAAACACTACAGGTTTTTAATGCATCGTTTTCACCAAAACTTCTCATTGCCAAGTTGTCAATCTGTTCTTTGGTGAGTCCTCTAGGTTGGTCATCATCATCCTCATTTAAGAGGAAAAACTGAGCCAGACTAAGGAAGGGCAAAGAGCCACTTTCATCAAATGTTACCGGGGCCCTGTGTCGACCCTCTCGTCTGGCACCTGATGAGCCTGATGATGAGCTTCCTTCATTACTGCCTTCAAACACCTCTGAGCTAGTCTCTGAACTTTCACCACTGGAACTGGAACTAGGACTGGAACTGGAACTAGAACTGGAACTGGAACTAGAACTTGAACTGGAACTGGAACTGGAACCAGAACTGCTACTACCACTAGAACCCCCTCTTCCATTCCGTGACTCTGCCCTTTCCACATTTCGACTTGAGACTGAGCCACTGGGCTCGGAATCGCTATCACTGTACATAAAGTAGCTTAATTCACCAAAACCTGTCATTATCTGCCTTAACATGGTCTGAATTGCAACAGATGTGGTCTCACTTAAACCAGTATTTAAGATTCTACGAATTGGAATTCTGATGGTACTGACATAGGTTCTCACACCTGCCCGTTCGGAACGTGAAAATGTACGCCTAAAACCTCCTCGTTCACTTTCATAAGTGACAGTATTGTTTGGCGTCTGAGACCTTGACCGAGTTCTGCTAGCTATGCTATCTCTCTGACGGTATTCTCCAGGACGAACTCTTCTTACTTGCAGATCAAGGACTATGGTTGGAGGTCTCTGTCCTGATCCTGCAGATTCACCACTGCTGGTTGTGTCTGAAGAACCTGCTCCTTGTGAGGCATTTCTTGTTCCAGAAGCTGCAAAAAGACCTCTACTTAGCAAATCAGGTCCACTTATTTGCTGTCTCAATGTCACATGGTGTCGGGTTCTAGAACTTCCCTCAGTCTCATTTACCAAAGGATGCTCAAAAGTCTGAGATGAGATACTATGATGAGATCTCCGTGGAATTTCACTCATTGGATGCAGAGGTGACCTACTTCTTTCAGCTCTCGCTCGGGTTCTCCGATGGTCTGGGCTCCTGCTTCTTGCCCTTCTCTGACCTCTGGTAGGTGCGACTTCTCCCGTTAATGCCTCAGTTGAATTTCGTTCTGATCTAGATGGCCTTGCAGATGTTGATTCAGATCGTGGATTTTCCACTTGCCTTTGGCTGCTGTTGTCTGTATTTTCTCCACCAGAACGTCTTGCAGATGGCTCATTTTCATTCTCTGGATTTTGGCTCCCATTATTACGGTTAACGTTGATCTCTAAACTGAATCTGAAATCACCACTGTTTGGATTAGTCCGGCTCACTGCTCTCCAAGATTGGTTTCCTCTTTGACCACTTCTTGTTGTATTTCCAGTTTGTCTGACGGAGTTAAGCCAGTCTATTATAGAGTCACCATTGGACACATCATCTGAAGAGTCTCCACCTATTTTTAAAACAGGGAGGGGAGAGGGAGAAAAAGGAACTACTAAAATTAGGACAATCATGTAACAGTGCTCTGAAACTGTGTTAAAAAACAGCAAAGATTCTGAACAGACCTCACATTTAAAGATTTTTGTGAACTACACTACACAGATTTGCAAGTAAAGGCAGGAATGTTTCAATTCCATTTTGAAAAAGCAAGCTAATCCTAGAGAAATTCAGAGAAAGTTTTTTTAAAAGGTATTCTGGAGGAAGTCTATTTTCAGAACTTTATCATATACAGAGCCTAGGAGACCACCGTGGGCTGTCTGAAGACATTTTTCAGTCCACTGTCAAAACATTAACCAAACAAGGTAAACATTAGTTAGGGTACAGGGCTAGTATTTTTGTTCAAGTCACGTTTTTTTTGCATTTTTGTTAGTCTACAACATTTCCTCTAGGATCTTGACTTAAGTGCCTTTGATAATACAGGACCTTTAAAATACAAGACTGACTACTGCAGCCACTGCAAAAATATAAACAGGGTCTACTGGTTCCAAAGAATTTCAGGAAATCTTCGTATTACCAAGATTTTAAATTAACATGAAATTCGAGACCAGATAAAAAATGAATAGTTTGAACCTAGCATGGTGCATATAAGGGCATGCTCCAGAACCAAAAACTGTTATTATAGCCTCTATGTCAGTCAAATTCCCTACAATCCTACTTAAAATTAAAAGCAGGGTTTCTCAACAGTGGCGCTATTTCCATTTTGAGCCAGATAATTCTCTGTTGTAGGGGCTGTGCTGCTGTGAATTTTAGGATGTTAGGATGTTTGGCAGGATCCCTGACCTCCACGCACCAGATGCTCGTAGCAAACCCTGAGCTGTGGCAATAGCCAAAAATGTCTCCAGACATTGCCAGCGTCTCCTGGGCAGGGGTGGGGTGGGCATATAACCCACTGAGAGCCACCAGGTTAGAGAATACAGCATTTCTTTCCGCTGGTGGAGAATGCACATGCTTATAAGGAAGAAGTAATTTGGTAGGTGGGAGGAAATTTCAGCAGAGGTGCAAAATCAAGAAAATAACCAGCACATTTAAATAGGCCATTTCTCACTATGTCTCAATTAAATACAAACCCAAAGGTGAAGCAGAAAAAAAAACATGTTGACATTCTCACCAAATACCAAGAAAATGCCAGTTCCCTTTTTGTTAACATTTCCTTAGTACTAAATTAATCCGTGCTGTTTCTGGATAATCTTCAGCTGACCTTTCCTGGAGTTCCTTATCTGTTCCATCCTCTACCCACCCCCCAAGGCAAAATATACCTCTGTTTTCATCTGAGTTTTGTGGTGGTGGGCCCTCTTTAATTTGTTGTAGTCTTCTCAGCAACTCTTCCTCAGTACTTTCACCTGAAAATAGTTTAGAAATGTGTGCCAAATTACAAATAAAAACGGAGATGAAAACCAAAAAGAGTAGGAACGTGGGTAAAATTTACTTCTTTGGGGGCATGACATGGCAATTTATTCAAGTTTCTTTCCAGTTCACTTAATGCTTTTGCATGCGATTTCTCATTCTTTCAAACTGAAACTCTGGGAGGTAGATATCATCTGCATTTTAAAACAAGGAAACTGAGACTAAGTGAGAGACTGCTGTATTAATAAATGGCAGGGCCAGAATACCGACTCAGGCATTCTGATTCACGTCTGGTATTGTTGGCTAAAAACGCACTCCCTCTTCTAAAAGTCATGCTAACACCTTACCTTTCAAAATTTAAACAATAACGCAAAGGTCAGAATTAAACAGAAATGAGGAGCACCAGAGATGATGAATTTTAATTAGGATCAAATGGGACCTAACTGGGCAAAAGAGAATAACCAAACACAAAGTTCTGAACTGACAAATTTACCCAAGGACAGCTTTGGAGGACTACAACTGGAACATAATCTGGGAATCAGAGATGACCCCCCCCCCCAAAAAAAAAAGCTTGTCCTAGGAATCAACATTCTCATTAGCTCTTCCACATTTAAATTTATCTCTAGTAAATTAAATGAAGCTAGTGAAAACAAAAATATTGTTCAGTTCCACTTTTTCAGTCAGCTCACTATAAATTCACAATGTAAATCATAACTAAAAGATGTCATATAGGATAATTCCAAATAGGAGTGAACAGAATGAGGCAATAAGTACAGCAATAAATGTCATTCTGCATCCCCTGTATTAAAATGACACTTCATAAAGGCTGAAGAGACAGATTTTTAAAACAAGTTGAAAAAAAAAAGACCAGCAATTTACATATATAAATCTTTACACATCGCATACCTGGGGTGCCTAGCAAATTGTTATCCCTCATAAGTCTATAATCTTCTTCACTCAGGTTATTTACAAATTGATAGAAAGCTTCTTCCCGATCCAATCGGTCCATCTGACTTCTGCGCTGTGCTGCAGACTGATCACCACTTCCTTTATCGTTAGAATCTGAGCTTTCCATCTTGATGAACAAGTGGAAAATAATCTAAAAGGAGAAAGGAGATGAATCTTGAAAACAAAAGTTAGCATGTGTTCTGTAGAACACTTTTAATTATGTGAAAATCCAGAATGCAGGTCAAGATGTGAATTTTAAGACCTCATATGAATAAAATTTCATAGAAGAAAAACTCCTGAAAAAGCCCTGTTATGTTAGGAAAAAAGGAGGTCAGGAATTAGCAAGCTATGGACCATGGGCCAAAATCAGCCCTGGTGCCTATATTTTCCTTGAGATCTAAGAGTGATTTTTTTACACTTTTAAAGATCGCTTTTTGTGTTTTTTTTTACAAACGGGAGATGATGTTTTGTGATGTCTAAAAAGTACATGAAATTCAAATTTCAGTGTTCACCAAATTTTATTACGATACAGTCATACAGCTTCACTTACATATTGTCTGTGACTGCTGTTCTGCCTCAACGGCAGAGCCAAGTAGATGTGAGAGACCGAATGTGGCCCTCCCGCTGCTTTGCACTGGTGAAGATCTGTGCCTTCTAAGCTGCAGTGATGCAACCTGACAGCATTTCAAGGGCCGTGCACATCACCATTCTGTGACATTTTAAGAAATCACCAACGCGTTCTCATTTCAAATGAAGTGAAAGTGCACTTCAAACGTCACCCTCAAAGGCACAGGAGGGCATGGGTCATTTTGTTGTGAGAGGAACAGACTGAATTCACTATGCAAGGGCACTACTTAACTGTGCTAAAAGAAAATACACGTTCATACTATCAGACCAAGCATTCATCACCATGTTCCCAACTCACAGCTAGAGCTGTAGTCTGAAAAACCGGAACATCTGAAACTAAATATCTCATCACCAAATATTTTCTCACAAGAATAAAAAACAAGGCTTCAACCACAGTAAGCCTCCAAGTGACTTATTTGTTAGCTAAGCAAAAAAAGCTGTATTATTGATGGTGAATTAAACAAACTGTACTTGATTTCAGAAGCTAGAGAAATGTGTCCAAAGATGTTTAAGATTATTAGCTTTTTGGGGAGTAGAGTTGCTCAAAATTCAAGGATACTCAGATGTCATAATCAACTGAAAAATGAGACAGCAAATGATTGAGTGGTTTTTCTTGGGCCTTGATGAGTCGACAAATGTAACTGATACTATTCAGTTGTTTATTCAAGGAGTCAAGTGTTTATTACTCGAGTAGTTTGAAGTAACCACAGAGGTAGCCTCTACAAATAGTCTGCTTGGAGCAACTACAGGTAATGTTTTAACAAAGTTGAGAAAACACTAAGCACAGTTTGAAGTGGAATCTGCTAAGATGCATTACAACTGAAACGGTGGTACATGTATGTGTAGAGCAGAAAAGACAAGTTGGACAAATTTCGGAAGCCTGTGAAAATGTAAAGTGCTTCGAGTCTATGGGTATTCCTTATATTATGCATCAGCAGGTAGCCTGTAGAAACTATTTGAATCTATTATATTGCTGAACCAGCAGTGTTAATGGTGAACTTCATTCGTGTGAACTTTACCATCACCAGCTCTCTGAATTTTTTGTCAGAAAAAGAAGCTGAATATCCTAACTTGCCCCACTACTTGTTAACAGTGCTGACATGCAAAACTCACTAAAATGATTTCAGCAACAACTGACACTGGAATCATGATGTCAAACAAGATGCTTCATGCACTTCTTATGCTATCAAAGAAATGAGAGCTCTGTTCCCATACAAATTTGTAGCAGATTTATTTTCTAAGCACGAATTACAGTTCCAGAAGGACTTTTTTGGGCCTCATTGCAAGTACAAAGAACACTTCCTTATTTCAAAATCCATTTAACCGGGGGCGCCTGGGTGGCTCAGTGGGTTAAGCCTCTGCCTTCAGCTTGGGTTCATGATCTCAGGGTCCTGGGATCGAATCCCACATCGGGCTCTCTGCTCAGCAGGGAGCCTGCTTCCTCCTCTCTCTGTCTGCCTCTCTGCCTACTTGTGATCTCTGTCTGTCAAATAAATAAATAAAATTAAAAAAAAAATCCATTTAACCGTCCATCTGAGGAGCTTCCACCTAACCTTCAACTGAAAGTGACAGACAACTCTGCTGTGTAATGATATGCTAAAAGGTAAGTATCAAATGAATTCTATAAATGCCTTCTCTAAGGGATAAATATACTTCATTAATTTATGCTTGTGGATTGATTAGACAGCAATATAGGCATACTGTGTTTTGTTGCACTTCACAGATACTGTGTTTTTTAACAAATTGAAAGGTTTGTGACAACCTGGCATGGAGCAAGTCTGTTGGTGCTATTTCTTTAGCAGCATTAGCTCTATCTCTAGCTCCTATCTCTGCCTCCCATTTTGGTTAATTCTTGCAGTATTTCCAACTTTTCATCATTATTATATTTGTTATGGTGATCTGTGATCAGTAATCTTTAATGTTGGAATTGTTTTGGGGTACAATGCACCATACCAATACAGGACAGCAAAGTTAACAGATAAATGTGTGTGTTTTGACTACACCATCAACCACCTGTTCCCCCGATTCTCCCCATTTTCTTGGGCTTCCCTATTCCCTGAGACACAATATTGAAATTAGGCCAATTAATAAGCCTACAATGGCCTTTAAGTGTACAAATGAAAAGTCACACAGCTCTCACTTTAAAACAAAACCTAGAAATGATCAAGCTTAGTGAGGAAGCCATGTTAAAAGCCATGATAAGCCATAAGCTAGGCCTCTTGTGCCAAACAGGCAAATTGTGGATGCAAAGGAAAAGTTCTTGAAGAAAATGAAAATTAAAATTCACTCTAGTGAATAGATGAATGGTAAGAAAGTTCAACAGCCTTTTTGCTGACACGGAGAAGTTTTAGTCATCTGGACAAAAGATTGAGCCAGCTCCAACATTCCCTTAAGCCAAAGCCTAATCCAGAGCAAGCCCTAACTCTCCTCAACTCTATGAAGGCTGAGAGACAAGGAGGCTGCACAAGAAAAGTCTGAAGGTTGGTTCATGAGGTTTAAGGAAAGAAGCCATCTCCATAACAAAGAAGTGCAAGGTGAAAGGGCAAGTGCTGATACAGAAGATGCAGCCAACATCGAGGCAAGAAACTCTACCAGCAAAGATTACCGCTCACTGAAAGCTCAGGAGATGGTTAGCACTTTTTAGCAATAAAGCATTTTTAAATTAAGCTATGCATTGTTTTTTAGGCATAATGCTACTGCACACTTAACAGACTACAGTACAGCGTAAACGTAACTTTTACATGCTCTCGGAAACCAAAAAATTCATTTGACTTTTGTTGTAATATTTGCTTGATTATGTTACTCTGGAACTGAACCTGCAGTATCTCCAAGGTTTTCTTGTACCTGTATGTGTGAAGACATTATAAAAAATGAAATATGGAAAATCTCACTTCAAGTCAGTAACACTAGATGAATGAATATCTGCCAATCATTTTAATGAGTAATACATTTAACCCTAATTACGCAAAATGTTATCCCTCCAAAAAGAATGCCATTCTTCGTGTTATTAGACCTGTACTACAAAAACACTAATCCATTATTATTACTATTACCTTTCGAGTTTAATCAAGAAAAACTTTTGTAGAAATTTGGGCTTCTCTCCCTATCTAAATAACTATGTAATATGCTCAATTTTGCTTTTTAATCAGCAAAGCAAAAGAACAAATCACTACCTGGCTTTTCTATTACTCTCAATTAACCACTCCAGTGATAAACAGTGGTAGTAAGCAATCTAAAATAAGACTCCAAACAAAAACTTTCATCCTCTAATTCTTTTCCTTCCAACCCCAGACTGACCTTAAGTTCACACTGGAAAAAATAAAAGTTAAGTCCATGAACATACGAAAATCTGATTTGTGAAAGAGGTAATCTATATTGATATTAAGATTTAATCCCACACACAACACATAAAGTATCTGGATATTCCTAATTCAACTAAAGGGAAAAATAAAAACAAACCCTCTTTCAGATAGTGAAAAAACAAAAGACAAAGAAGCTTCTCTAACTGTCTGGTTTTTTATAACCTGAAACTTTAAGAAAATTGGAAATCAACAGCTTGAAGTTATATAGGCCAGGAAATGAAAACAAACAAAGGAAGCCAAACTTTCCATATGTAGCTAGGGAATACAATTTGGTATTGGGAACAGTAAGCAGCTAACTTAAAACACAGAAAAGCTCAAAGGAAAAAGAAACTACAGCCATAATTTTGCATACCAAATAAAAGCACCAGTAACATTTGCTAATATTCTGAAGCACTTAGTATCATGAAAGTTAACAACATGAAAGGACAATGTCCACTTGTGAATGATCAGTAAATAGTTCTAAAAATAAATCATAATAATTTTTTTGAGAGAGAGCAAGCATGTGTTGGGGGGAAAGGGAGAGAGGGAGAGAAAGAATCTTAAGCAGGCTCCATCTCATGATCCTGAGTCCATGACCTGAGCCAAAATCAAGAGCCGGACACTTAACCAACTGAGCCACCCAGGTGCCCTAAAAATAATTTATAAAAAAGTACAACTCCATAGGGTTGAAAGGCTTTCAAAACATAAATCTTCAAAGAAGACAAAAATGCCTGTTAAGTGCTGACATTTGAAGGACATGAGCCAAAGATAACAGAAAACATACATACTAAGTACTGTTTTAAGAATGGCACAAAGTCTTAAGAACAGTGTCAAGGAGGTTAAAGCCCATGTGGAACAGAAACTTGCAAAAATATGGGAGATTTTAAAAATGGCTTTGAAAAATATAATAATAAAAGGAAAGAAAGAAACCTGAAATCAGAAAGGGGTCTTGTATTGAGTGTGGGGGGATGGAAATGGTATACTAACAGAAGATGAAAAGTAGAGGCACTCAATTTCAGTTTTGTTTCCATTTTATTTAATGAGGAGAAATCACCTTTCAACTGGAAAGAGAGGAAAAACAAACTTCTCAAAGAGAGAATCAAGACCCCAAACTGCAAAACTTCTAATGATAACCTCTGAGAAATCAGAGTACAGGAGCGATGCTAAAAATACTAGATTTTAGAAATGATCAAATGTTCAAATAAAGCGTAGTCTATAAACTGTAGCACAGCAAAATCTGACAATAAACCTAGGGAAGTTCTGCAACAGACTATCAGATATACTGCAAACATGCAGAAGAAAATGTATTCATCAGAAGTGGGGTTCACTGCCAAATTAATCTCATCTGCTTGACAGAGGGACGGTTCTCAACCTTGGCTTACACATTAGAGTCACCTGGAAAACCTCTGGGGTTGGCCAGACGGCAGTATTTTTTAAAAGTTCCACAGGTGGGGCACCTGGGTGGCTCAGTGGGTTAAAGCCTCTGCCTTCAGCTCAGGTCATGATCCCAGGGTCCTGGGATCAAGCCCCACATCGGGCTCTCTGCTCAGCAGGGAGCCTGCTTCCCTCCCTCTCTGCCTACTTGTGGTCTCTGTTAAATAAATAAAATAAAATCTTAAAAAAAAATGACACCTTAAAAAAAAATTCCACCGGTAATTCTGTTGTTGGGCAATTAGGGTTGAGAACCTCTTTGACAGGGACGTGTGACGATAACACTGCTGACTAGTCTGGCCTGATTTCTGTAGAGTGTGAGGAGATTATATATCCTTAAATGTCACAGAGAAATGGAGGCTAGATCAGCGTTTCTCTAACTTCAGCATACAAACGAATCAACTGGAAATCTTGTTAAAATGCAGATTCTGATTCAGTATATTTGAGATGGGGCCTGAGAACCTGCATTTTAAATAATCCTCCAAGGGTTGCTGGTCCTAGAATCACAGCTGAGTAGCAGAGTCTGAAGACGATACAGTTTAACAGATTCACAGCTGTCAAATACCACCCTCAAAGATTATAGAGCAATGTTAACCTGCGAAAAGCCCTGTCTTTAGCATTTAAAAGAGAGCCATGTCAGACATGCTAACCAAATCTCAGCAATTTAAAGCTGGGTGTTAGTAATGAAGATGTATGCATATGACAAATAATATTCTGAATTCTCAGTGGATTGTGAGGATGAGCTGAAATCAACAAAAAGATGGTAAATACGCTATCCCGAACACTTTATGAAGAATTATCAGGCTGAAATAACCCATTTTAAGCGTACAGAGTAAGGGGAAAACCTACTCATGTGACAAAGGCAGTTCACATGAAGAAGACCTGAAGGTTTTTAGTTAACAAAAAGCTCAATAAAAAGCCTGTTTGACCTGGCTAAGGAACCTAACAAAGACCCATACTGCTTTCACAGACCACAGTGTTCAAATAAAAATAGTAACAGACCCACTGCAACCTGTTGTTCAGATCTAGAGTGACCAAGATGATAAGCCAGGTAACACCATAAAGGAAATGCTGAATTACCTGGAGATGTCTAGCCTGAAGACAAGCCAAAAAATGGGCACAATTATGAATGTCAAATATTTAGAGTAATAACATGAAAGAAAGCAGAACCACAGAATCAAACTAGGGCCACTAGTTGAAGAACTATGGAAGCAGATAATTCTTCTAATCCTATGGGTTAACAATTAAACTGTCCAAAACTGGAGATGCCACCAGCCTCCTGAAGCAAGCAAACTACCCATTCCCTGGAAATATTCAAGCACAGGCTGGATTATTAAGAGGAGATTCCTTATTAGGTAGGAGTTTGAACCAAAAGACCCTTTGGACTAAAATGTCATTAAGGACGGGAAAGTCTTGGTTTTCTACTCTGAGCCTAGGATCCTATTTAAGCTATGTATTCCAGCACCACAATTTTGCTGTAACACTTTGACAAGACCAATCCACTTAAGTTGTTCCATCCCCACCCTCCAACACACTTGGTCATTTACTACCTTCACACTTCTACAAACCCTGTTCCCTCAGCCCCTTCTTAGTCTCTCCCCATTTCACTCACCCTTTAAGTTTCAATGAAATATTATCTCCCAAGAAGCTATTACTAGCTCAGATGGCAACTTTTTCATCCACCTCTTCACACAGGGTTTGTGCCACTAAGAGTGGCGCTTTGTGCCTTACGTGGTCTTTTTTATTTTTGAAATAATATGTATCCATAACTAAAGTATCATTTTGACATGTTATCAATATAAAAAAACTCAAGAGGTTTTATTTTCTTTTTTTAAAACACTGAATCTTTGAAATGTGTATTTTATATTCACGGCACATCTCAAGTTGGATACTAAATTTTCAATGGTTAAAGTAAAATGTAGTCCTATCAAAACAACAAAGTTGTATTTAATGAGAAAATATACACTGCTTCAGTTTTCATTTAACTTAGTTAAAATTAAAGAAAATCAAAAGTTCAGTTCCACAGTTATATCAGCGACATCTCTACCTTACAGTTTTGAAAACAACTAAAAGGTAGAGAAATCACACACATGGAAAGAATTTCAATGTGTTCCCAATATACTGTTCACAATCTATAAACCCACAACTTCTACATCCTCTTTAAGTTTTTAAAAAATAAAATAATGTTGAATACTCTACAAATACACATGGAATAGATGATTCTTTCCTATGCTCACCAATCTTCAAGACTCATTCCTGACCTTTTAGAATTTCTATCATTTCCTACATGTTAAATAGAGATTAAAAAAAACACTATACCTCTATTCAAAACCCTACTGACACTGTGATTTTAGGAACCACTGAATCCTAAATAGCTCTTGCCTGGTGAGCTTAGAGGTTAGTTGATTCCATGCAAGAAGAATTTCTATCTTCGTTTAATTTTATCTTCCAATTCAACATTTTTAACAATGAGACACACTCACAAAGTAACACATGATTGTCCAAATTACTATTACTTACACAATCACATCCTGCTACCCTTTCCCCCCTCTCATACTTACATACCAGAGAAAATCAAGGGCAAGAATTTCCCCACATGACATTCCTGCAACATACTTATTTCAAAACTGTGAACAGACCAGCAAGGCTTCATTAAACAGAACACACAATATTTCGCTAAGGTATAGGTTTCCATTAAAAAAGCAGTTTGGTTTTTTTGTGGTTGATTAGGGGACAGGGAGAGAAAAATTTGATTTGCTCCCCTATATGTGCTTCCTTTCTGCCTTACTCTGCATTTCCCCTAGGCTGGGAATGGGGGTCAAGAGATTTCAGCACTGACAAGTGCTCTACCTCTACCCTTTGGGGACACTTAAGGGGTGAGTTATGGCTGTAACACGTGCAGAGTTCCCCGGGACTAGAAGTAATTACGTTTTGGAAGGAAAACCAGAATGTTAAACAATGCTTTCAAATGCCTTGTAAAATAATTTTACACACAGACAACCCCCTATCCCCACCCCTGAACTTGGTCTTATTATCTAAGTGGCACAAAATGAAAAAAATACAGCAAATCTAAATCACAAGTTCAGCCCCTGGTAGATGTAATATCACACTGGTGAGTGAAAATGAACATTTTAATGGCTAAAGCATGCCAAAGATGCCAGGACACCATAGTTCAAATGATCAAATACAGAACTTTCTCCATTCTGGTGTCAAACTTTAATAAAGAATTATGTTACCAAAATGTGTCTCTAGAGTCTACTCTATGGTGGACACTGTAATACATTTCCAGTTTAACTAGTAAAAGGAAAGAAGGACTCCCACACTCCTGAGCTCCTTCTATCATCATAAAAGAGAGAATCTTAAATCTACTTAGTTATCTTACTCTCAGGTATAATAGTCATGTGTGTAAGTCAGAAATTCTGGATTACATGTATGATTAGCATCAGCCACTTTTAAACTTAAATATGCCTATGAAAAGCTTACCAATAAAACAATTTAAGAGAATATGTAATTGTTAAATCACTTAGGTCTTTCCCTAGTTATAAACAATACCCATTACCATATATTCATACAGTACTTCCACTTATATTCCATTTAATCCTCACAACAATCCTGTGAAGTAGGAACATCACCTCAATTTTGCACCTAACAGATATATAGGAAGAAAAACTGATTTACCAAAGGCCATGTGGCTAGTAAGCGGAAAGAGCCAGTAATTAAATCCAGGTCTCCTAATTCCAAATCCAGTCAACTTTTCACATATGAACAACTGCCTCCCCATAATATTCCAAAACTATAGACTTTAAAACACATCCCTTCAAGCCCAATAGGCATGTCTAAAGTAATCAACCTCACTATGAGATTTTTATACCATGTTCACTCTGGGTATGAAAACTTCTAAAACAACAAAGCACCTTTTTAAGCAGTATGAACCAAGCAGGACTTATTTTAAAGTAAGTCAAGTTTTAGTATTTGTGTTTTAAAAACAAAAAATAGCATACTTTACTAACCTTATTTCTTTCAGAGTACTGTGTGCCAATATATCCAAATCCATTCCTGGAAACGAGCAGCCAAATTAGAAATTTTGCCAGTCATTTCCAAAACTACTCGTTTGGCCAATGAATGTGTGACTGTGTCAGGTAAATTCAACTCTAGTAGGACAAGCCAGCAAGAAAACCAAGCCTGGGGTTTATTCTGTAATCAGGGAATTTAAGACAGATTTTATTCACCTTGATTAAAGCACTGTTAGTGATCCCCATTTCTTCTACAGTCATTACCATATATTAGTGTAAGTTATGCAGCTTACTATGTTTCTGACCACTATTATAAGTATTCCATTAACTCTCTTCAACCATGTACTCCAAATTTTAAAAAATGTAAATTTTGTTATATTAGGGTGAAAAGGGTTCTGGGATCAAGCCCTGCATTGGGTTCCTTGGTCAGTGGGGAGTCTGCTTTTCCCTCTGCCTGCTGCTCTCCCACTTGTGCTCTATCTTTGACAAATAAATAAATTATTAAAAAAACAAAACAAAACAAAACATGGTCCAGTACTAATGGGTCAGGAGACATGGTGCTAAGTACACACATACTGTACTCAACAGACATACTGCATACTGCATCACAGTACCCAATGAAGACGACTGAAGGCACCAAAATATACTGTTAAAAGACTTTATAAAAATAAATTATGAAATTTATTTTTTATGAAATGTTTGTGTCAATATCTATTTAATAATAAGCCCCATCTATTAAGTCTGGAATAAATAATCTCTTCTTAAAAACAAAAAGGTATAGTGGGAGGGAGGAATCAAGGTAACCTAATATCAACTAACTACCAAAGCAGCTTGAGCATTTTTATCTTTTGTGTTCATACAAGCTCCAAAACTCAATAATGTTCTAACTCAGAACAGGCCAATTAAAAAAATGATAGTATCTAAATAAAAATGTTTCATACGGAAAAAGAACAAGTATCATTCTGCTTGCAACAGAGCTTCATGAAGAACCTCAGAGAATACATGAAAACTAATGACATGCAATCCTTGTCACTAAAGCTCAATAATACCACTGCCAAAATGAAAAATACCTCATGCAGTTTTTAAAAAAGTCAAATCACAAAGAACCACTGAATTTGAGGTCAGAATATAAAGTACCAATGTGTATGTAGTCACCAAAAAGTGTTGAGAATTCTTCACATGCAAAACGTTTAATTAAAATTTTATTAGCATTTGTAACAAATAAAAAATGATTAATAACCAAACAGCTTTTCTTATCCTATCAGTAAAAGGATAAAAGTAAAAAGGGTGGAATTTAGTTCTGTGAAAAGGAAAATATAGAGGAGGTACTGGGTTCTAGTCTTGGCTGTAACATTAACCAGCTACGTTAATTTGGTCAATTCACTTAACCTCGTGTGCCTCAGGATCATCATCAATATTAAGAGCACTGGAATAAAACCATCCATAAGGTACCATCCAGTTCTATGAATCTGGACTATGAATAAAATATAACCCAGGTCACATTACGGTAATAAGTCAAAAATAAAACTAAAGAAACAACATGAATAACTAGGATGTAAGCTTAAAAAGCTGCGCTTTTCTCACCACCATTTCACTTACGCACTTCTATCTCCCTTTTGTGACTATCTTACATTTTTCAAAACAAATATAAAGCATCCCTCTCTAAAAAACATGACAGGGTTGACGTTTATTTCACTGCCTTTACCTACTGCATGATACCTGTCACCACCCACACAATTTGTTGATTATTTCCAATATTGGCCTGTCAGAGGATGCTACCAAGACCTCTACTACTGTTGATACTATCACAGCAATACAAAATTATAAAACATTATCTGCATGGCAGTGTTACTTTAGCCTCATTTATATTCTTCTACCACTACCACTTGAAAAGAACAGCAAGAAAAAAAAAAGGATTCAGAAATGTCCCTCATGTGTCTAATCTCTTGGCAGGAAGTCTACTGACTTGCAGCTCACAAACAGTTCTATTACAATTCTCAGAAACAGTTAAATCGAAAGATTATTAATACAAATGTCAACAAATCAGAGTACAGAGATCAAACCAAATGGTGCCAGTTCACAGGGACAAGTTAGTTAAAAAAGGAAATCATTGTGATGACATTTCTATTCACGCAAATACTTTAGACAGTAAATTTAATCTTCGAATACCCGTTTCATGTTCTTTTTATTATTGAGCTACATTACTAAATTAGATCTTGGTCTTATCCACACAAACTTGACTGTGCCTTCTCATTATTCCCAAGAAGTCAAAAAATGACTCAAAAACCCAAAATGTTCATGTGTTTATGAAGAAAGTTATTAATGTAAGTCACTGATTACTGGCAATTTTGGTAAGGTAGTATCTTAATTTAAGAACATGAGCTTTCCATCAAATATTAACTTTTTAGTAAGTGAAGCAAATTTTTAAAATTAAAATCCCCTGACCAAAAAAGAAAATACTATCTACACAAATGACTTATGTTATTTGAGGAAAACAATTTTGTGTTACAGAACCAAACATGCTGACAACTGTGCTTCCTGAACCAGTATTCCTACAGAAATGACGACAAAAATGACCATATGTCCCCAGTTTGTCCAGAAGAGTAGCAATCTACACCTGTTGTCCCACAGTAATTAATATGGCCCTCTTTCACTCTCAAAAGCATTCCAGCATGGATAAATTAATATGGTCACCTTAGATGTAATTGACACTAATAGGAACTTTGGTCAATAAAAAAATGAAAATTATAATTAAGAGTTAACTTCTTTTTCCCTACAGTTAAGTGGAGAGTAAGAGGAAAGAGACCATTTTTCATTCTAAAGAAAGTTTAAAACATTGAATACAAAAATCTCGTCCCCGCTGCAAAGTATCTTTTTCATCACCATGCAAACCTCTAGAAGAGCACCTCAATCTGTAGTCATGAAATTACTGCACAAGGTCTACAAATCTATATACACACCACAAACTGTCTATAAATATTTGTCTCACACATATGTAGGTACTATTAGGACTGATGAAATTAAAGTCCTGGGTCAGAAAATCTACAACAAAAAGATCAACTATGTATTTCAGAAACAAAATCACAAGTTCACAAGCATATGCCTGAACTATTCAAAACTGCCAAGATTTTCATATTTTAAAAAATTTCAATTGATGACTGGAAAAAGAACTGTTTGATTATCTGGGAAATTTCCATATTCAAGGGTGGCAAAAAACATCAAAGGAAAAAACAGACACAGAATACTTTCTTAAGCTGGTTATCAAAACTTCAAGGGATTATATAAATTGGTATTTTTTTAAATTGATGGGCCATAAGGTTTTGGAAATCTCTGTGTTATACAGAGATGATAAGGAAGTAGACTTACAAAGAAAACAAAACATGTCCTAGGCAGTGGCCCAAAATTCTAGCACCTTGCTGGTCTGGATTTGAGAAAGGACTTTTCACTTTCTAATTTGTTAACCACTCTATGGTAAATCAAGACCGAAGAGGCTGGTGAGTGATTTGCTCTATTTTGCAATCTACTAGGGCTATGCAGAAAGTAATATACACAATTTAATTCCATAGATACAGATGTCCCATTTGACCTACTGTATTATCTAAGTCCCTACAACATGTTCACTAACCTCAACGAATATATCCAACCAGCCTAACATTTCTAGATATCACTTCATTAAGCTATTTCTTAAAACCATGTGTGCTTTTAAATTAAGTGTGTCAAATAATATCACAAGCAGTAATAGCTGAAACAGAAGCCATGACATAAAAAAGGGAAGAGTGTAATTGCTAAAAAAAAAAGTCTCTCCTGCATCATAAACCAGATTCTAAGTGGGAACAAAAGTTTTTGATACGACATAACCTGTAGATTTTTTTACTGCAACCTTTATTTTCTTTCCATCTCCAATCTAATTAGAGAGCAATTAAGTCTAGAGGCATAAAAGTTTAGTGACTTCAGCATCAGAGACATCTGGGTTAAAATGGGGGCTCTACCACTTATTAGCTATTTAATTGAGGACAAATTGCTTAACCTCTTTTGAGTCTCAGTTAACTCTGTAAAATAGTTAATATCCTCATGAGGCTCTGCTGTGAGGATTACAAAGTCATGCAAGTGAAGCACAGGACACAGCACATAAGCATTCAATACAAGTTAGCTTTGAATTTAGGCTAACTAACTCCATCACAGTTTGCTTGGGGCAGTCTAGGTTTGCACCTGTTGTCCAGGCATAACTATTAATAATGTTCCTTTTGCTCTTAAAAGCATCCTGGCTAAGGCAATAAATCATGTGGTTACCATAACAATGATGACGATGAAAAGAGTTAATATCAGAGTATTTTTTATCAATTATGACTTTCTGGATCTTGAAGGAAATAAATGAACACCAAACAAAATAATGTAAGATTATATTCCTGTAAGATGTTCTACTGATATTCATTTAGTTATTCAATGAACATTTAAATGCTATCTATTTAGACCTATCCCACCCCAACAATGACTTAAGGCAGCAAATTTCCATTTTGTTCTTTCTGTTCTATACACGTACTGGTAAACTTCATATATTATTTTAGAAAGGGAAAATTCACAGATAAAACACTAGTGGAGTTCCAGCTATTCAGACACACTACCCTTTGAATCCCAATAAAAAATACCCACTCTTATTATGAAGAATGCCCAACACCAACAAACATGTATCAAATAAACCCATCCAATTACAGGGCCTGCAAAACAGAATAAATATTTTTAAACATGCATTCTACACAAAAATCATCAGGAGACGCAACAAAAAATAAATTACCTGACTGTTATGACATAGTATTGTAATACAATAAACTGGATTTTAGTTTTCTTCACTCTCTGCTCTAGAAAAAAAAAGAATCCATTATTCTTCCTCTTTCATAAGATACACATTTTCTATGAAATAGACACATCCTAAAAAACATCCTATATATTTTAAGTTACACACCCCATAACCCAACCTAATTTAATATTACTATTAGGATATTTGGGGAGATGGAAGTCAGAGGAAACCAGGAATCTTGTGTAAGATGTAAGATTTCCTTTAAAGGCTGAAAGCCAATCTACCTTTTAATATAAGCTTGCTTAAAATAGGCCTTTCCTTATCAGACCAGTAATATTTTCAGATTCTGATAGTTACTTTCAAGGACTTATCTGGCACATTACAGTAGCCTATGGCAGGAGCTAAAGTATGAGAAGATCACTAGGACATTAGGTCTAAAGAATGAAATATTTTTCAGTTTAACAGTCTCCTAAAACCATAGTTTAAAAATTATTTGGATTGGTTTTCCTGGGTACTTTATTTTTATAATCTAGAAAGCTGATTTTGGGGGGGCAATAATTGTGCCTGCCTGGTCTCAAGTTATCCAGGATGGACATAATGTACCTAATAGGACGATATGAGTAATTGTGTCTTTAATTTCGAAGAATCAAATAAGTGATTCTAGTAGTAGAAACGACTAGTAGTACATTTGTTTCTTCCTCCCTTCAATCATCTAAAGCGACTGCAGTTAATTCTGATTCAGGAAATGCGAGCTCTTTATTTGCACCAAAAAATTATTGTGGGACCTTGCAAATGGTGGATGACAACCTGATATAAATGCTTCCTCTTGCCCCCAAACGAAAATAATGACCTAAATAACAGGACCGCTAGGCCTCAGATTCCCGGACTAACCTGTGGAATAAGTATGGGGAAACTGTCTAAGGAAGGAACGTGGCTGTCTCCTCCATCTTGAAATTAATCAGCATAAGGCAAAAAAGGGACTGAGTATTCAGGAAGCAGAAGCCCAACCGGTTAATACTAGTTACTAAAGCTATGGCGTACGTGGCAGGTACCGCCCGCAGAAGCCGAGACCCTTAGGCTTTTCTTTTTTGGGGGGGTGGGAGGGGTTGGGTTGTTGCCGGATTAAACGGAAATTAAGTTGAAAATCATTTGGCCCAATTCCCACCCTTACCCAGGGAAAAACAACAAACACGCAATGGCTTTCCCCTGCCTTTTCGGGGGATCCTTGCAGTGATATCTGGCAAAGGATACGCCAGGGTTACTCGAGTAAGGGAGTAAACCACAGTTGCCCCAGATCCTCAGGGAAGATGTCATCGTGGCCCCAGGGGGCGCCTAATTTATAGTGCCCAGCAGAAGGGCTCAAAATGGGGTTTTGCAAATCCTGGGAAATCTAAAGGCCCAAGAGTTCCCAGCATCTGACTTAGAGCAACCTGATTTTTTCCCCTTTTCCCAAACCCAAGCCCGCCATATAAAAGGGGGATGGGGAAGCGAGGGAAGCCTCCAGAGAACCCAAGAGAAAAACCTGAGACGATCAAAGATTCTCACGCCTGAGGCCAACACTCAAAAATCGCCTCCCCCAAATTCTTAAGGCTGTGGAGCGCCCCGGCTTTAGCTCGCACCGCCACGGAGAGGAAGTACTACCCACCTCCTTCCCCTTCTTCAAGAGACTGTGACTATACACCCAACTAAAATGGCAGCGGGGACTACGCCACGGAGCCCCCCGCAGCAATCAGCGCCTGGGGTCCGGAGGCGGTACTGAGCGTCCGCCACGACACGACATTCAGGCCATTTTGAGAGAACGCGGCAGCCGCGGCGCCGCTGTCTTCCCCTCGCTCTCCATCCATTTCTCAAGAGGATTTCCCAAGGCTTCACTTACTCGGTTTTGGGTGTCGGGTCCGACTCTGTCGGTTCGGCCGCCGCCGCCGAGGCTCCTGCGCGCCTCCCCTGCCTCTGCTCTCAAGCCCGCCTCCGATGAGTCGCTGGTGGAGACCCGCCTCTAGCCCAGCGCCTGCTCGGAGACGTTGCTCAGGCAGCCATTATCTTCCCCATTGTTACCAAGCAGCGACAGGAAACGACTGCCCACAACAGGAAGTGATGATGCGGCGTCTCGGCCCCGCAGCCCCACTCCCAGCCTATTAGCCAATCCCAGGCGATTCCTCGAAAAGGCTCGGCGGGAGGAAGAAGGAGGCAGCAGACGACGCGGCAAGGCGGGCCGCGGTCTGGAAAAGGAGCGCGGCTGTGACGCCCACCATGTGACAGGCCCCACCCTCCTCCGCCATTTTGAACTGTGGCGAGAAATTCGCGTCCTGGGCGCTGTGGGAACCTGAGTTTTCCCGGTTCTGGAAACTGAAGACTGTCACCGCCTGACTGCTTGAAGCCTTTTTCAGAGAGCGCGAAATGCGGTATTAGTCCAACCTGATGTCGATTCACACGCTTAATTCAGACTAGTTCGTACAGCATCTTACCTTTTATTCAACATACATTTATTGAGTGCCAACTGTATGTCAAGCACTGAAGATGTTGGGAATGCTGCGGAAATTAAAACGGACCAAAATCCCAGTTCTCATGGTTCTTTATATTCTATTTTCTCATGGTTCTTCATACTCGGGAGAGGGGACAGGAATTACTATATATATGGATATATCTGGTGATAAATACTAGGGAGAAAAAGCAGAGGAAAGAGGGTGGGGTGGGAGAGTGCCTGGTGGGGGCAAACGGGAATTACGATTTTGAAGAGTGGTCAGAGATGGCCTCTCTGAGATGGTAATTTTCTGAAACACTTGAAAAGGGTCGATGATTGTAAAAGGGTGGGAAAATCTGATAACATTGGAAATTGTAAAAGGACAGTTACAGAAGGCCTTTCTTAGATGGTAATGCCTGAAGGAAGTTAGGAAACCAGCCACACAGCGTCCAACACCGGTTTTCGCAGTCGATTTAGAAAAACAACCTTACCCAAGTTTTTAGAGTGTTTTCCGTTTTTCTTTTCCCATTTTTTTCTGTTTTCTCTGTTTCCAGGTAGCACTCCAGTTACATGCTTTCTTACTTTTCTTCCAACAAACCAAACTTTTTCCCACTTCTACAACTTTATATAGGCTAGAATATTTCCCCTTCATATCTTTGTTCTCAACAACCAAACCTCTTCTCAATTGTCATTTCCCCAGAGGAGTCTCCCTAACCACGCTATCCTAAATAACAACTTCTCCAGCACCTTATCTGCTTAATTTTCTTTAAAGTACTTAGTCTGAAAGTATATTATTTATTTGTTTACCCTACCCCTTAAGAGCAGCAAACCTCATTGTTTTGTTTATTGTTATAACACCAGCGAACTCATAGTAGATTATCAAATATTTTTTAACAGTTAACATTTTATTGAATAATTACATGTCAAACACAAATCTAAGTATCTTCAAAAGTGTTATAAACTAAGTATATTATAATATTATACCCATTTTTTATATTTTATTTTATTTTTTCAGTCTTACAAGATTCATTGTTTGTGCACCACACCTAGTGCTCCATGCAGTACTTGCCCTCCTTAATACCCACCACCGGACTATCACTATCAAATATTTTTTGAGAGAATGCACCCTCTCAGCATGATGGCCATTTCATCAGCCTGAATATAAGTATTTCACTCCAAGCAGTTAGAATAATATTCTCACACTTCCTGCTCATCTTCCCATCAGACTTGATATTGTCATTTTTTAACAGTATGTACACATAATTTAGGTGCTATCAGCTTTTGTCTTATATGATGTAGTCGTGTACCAGAACTTTTACTGAGAATGCGTAAAATGAATTCTTCAGTAGCCTGCAGGTGTTATTAAGCCCGATAGTGAGCATTGGTAATAACATTAGCCACTCCTTTACATGTTCTTGAGGCAAACATGGCCTAACGTGAAAGTTACAATTATAAAGGAAGCAAGAGAAAATGTAAGTGAATATGTCTACATCCTTGGGGATGTGGAATTACTTTCTAAACATGACACAAAATTTTTAAAAGGAATTACTGTTAAATTCCTTTACTGTTAAATAATTTTAATAATTTTAATAATAATTACTGTTAAATTTTAATAATAATAATTACTGTTAAATTTTAATAATGATTACTGTTAAATTCCTATACTGTTAAATAATTTTAATAAAAGCTTCTGAATGTCAAAACACAAGGTTAGTGAAGTTAAAAGAGAAATGAAAAACTGAAAAAAATAATTTCAATATGACATATAAGAGCTAAGAGGTAATACTAGTCTATAATAAAATTAAAAGACAAATGAAAAATTGGTAAAAATATTAAATATATGATAAACATATATGACAAATATCACAAGTCAATAAAGAGCTATTAAAATTGATTTTTTAAAAAGATAAACCCCCCTTATGCTAAGGACATAAATAAGCAATTCAAAAAAGGAGAAAACATTTGCCTGATAAGCGTATGATAATAGGTTCAACCTCACTAGTAACTAGAAGTGAAAATAAAAACTAATTTTTTCCCTCTTAGAATGCCAAATATTAAAAATTTGATAATATTAAGTGTTGATGAAGCTCGTATGAAATAGGCACACCTGAATGTTACTGGTACAAATTGATATAACATGTTTTGGGCAACTTGGCAATGTATATCAAATGCCTCAATGTCCTGTTTGACCACCAAGTCCATGTACAGAAATTTAAGGAAAAGAAGTGAACACATTTGCAAAGACGCATGTAACAAGTATACAAAGATTTTGATCACAGTGAGGCTTATAATATTGAGATACTGAAAAATCAGGAAACTATTCAACAATAATTAGTGAAATATTTTACAGTACACCTACTTAATGGATTCCTACATCGCCATTGAAAATTAGGAGCTAGATCTGGAAATATGTTCAAGTTACGTTTTTAATGGAAAAAAAAGCAATTTACAAAATAGCATGTGTGATTCTATTTATATATTAAAAATACATGTAAATATGCATGGAAAAATTCTAGATGTGTACACATGCAAATAAAATATGAAGGGATGATTATTAGTGACCTTTCTTCTTTCCTCTGTTTGCATTGTCTTGAATATTTTGCAATGTGCATGTATTACTTGATATTGGGAGAAGGGGCCATTTTCATATTGAAAGAAAATTCTGTCTGAATCTGAAAAAGAAAAAAAAAACTATCTTTACATCCACCTGTTTTTTTTTCTTCATCATTTAATTATACCCTTTCTCTCTTTCTTTTTTCTGTCTTTTCTTTTTCTCTTCCTCTCTTCCATATATTCTTCCAGGCTGTTTTATAAGCAAGGAACTGCTTACTTCCAATATTTTGGAAGTGACTTCTCAAAACAATTTATCCTGTGATGACATTCAGTGCCACCCTAGACCCCAAGGAAACAACCACTGACTAATTTTCATTCAGCTTCTGTTCAGTCTAATTTCTCTCCCACGCACTTCTTACATATGTGTGATGTTCAAATGATTTTTACCCCTTCCTGGTGAGACGTCCTTTAGGAGAAAAAAATAAAAGATTTTCCCAGTCTTTCTTGGGTTCATTTATTCAACAAAATGGATAGATCATCTGCTATATGCTGGTCACCTGGAATAGATCAGTAGACCAAAGACAGGAAGACCCTACCCTTGTGACAAGACAGACATTGAACAAATACTTATAAATGTAATGAACAAAACGAAGGAGACATGGGTACAATGGGAGGGGTATATAAAAGGAACATTTAACCTAGAGATGATGCCACTTTTAGCTGAGACCAGAGCTGAAGTAAGAATGCCAATTAGAGAGGGGGGAAAAGATTAAGGAGGAACCCTGGAAGAGGGAATGATCTGTACAGATGTCCTGGGGTGAGAAAATGGGGAGCTGGACGACTATCTCATTTTCTTTAGCAAATCACTCTGTGTAGTTTTCTTCTTAGCATTCACCACACTGAAATTTATTTATCTTGTCTATTTGTTTATGTAGTTTACTGTTTGTATGTCTAGGTTTCTAGCCTGTCAGTCTTCCCACTGCTCTGTCCCCAGTGTTAAATTCCATGGGTATTTAACATTATTTAACAATATTTAAATATTGTTTATTAATATATTAATAAATATATATAAATATTTAAATATTTAACAATATTCCAAAATATTGTCCCACTACTTCACCACTGTATTTTCTGAGCCTAAAATATATAGTAGACAATCAATATTTCTTGGATCAATCAAAGCATTAGCTTGTAGTTCATATTAGACATTTTGAATCTTAAGGGCAATGGGAAGTTGTTGAAGAGTTTTTAAAACATCATTTAAAAATTATCTGATAAAGGTATTTTTTTAAAAATATCTTCATGACTACCATATTCTTAAATTGCATTTTCTTTATAGTAGTTATACTTACTATTTTTTTTAAGTAGGCTTCACACCCAGCCTGGGGCTTGATGAGGGCTGGAACTCACAACCATGAGATCAAGACGTAAGCCAAGATTAAGAGTTGGACACTCAGTGGACGGTGCCACCCAGGAACACTGAGTATACTTACTACTTTAAGATTCAAAACTCCTTTATCTTTAGGAAGATCAACTGGTTTTGTTTTTTAAAAAATGACACCCATGAAATATCTATTTATTTAGTTTAGATATTGTCTGTAGGGTCTCAGGAACTTTTTAAAAAATATTTTGAATAAGAAAACAAACAAGTCAAAAAATGCCCAGAAGACATGAACAGACACTTCTCAGAAGAAGACATACAAATGGCTAACAGACACATGAAAAAATGTTCATCATCATTAGCCATCAGGGAAATTCAAACCAAAACCACATTGAGATACCACCTTATACAAGTTAGAATGGCAAAAATTGACAAGGCAAGAACAACAAATATTGGAGAAGTTGTAGAGAAAAGGGAACCCTCTTATACTGTTGCTGGGAATGCAAGTTGGTGCATCCACTTCGGAAAACAGTGTGGAAATTCCTCAAAAAATTTAAAAATTGAGCTACCCTATGACCCAGCAATTACACTACTGGGTATTTACCCCAAAGATACAGATGTAGTGAAAAGAAGGGCCATCTGTACTCCAATGTTCATAGCAGCAATGTCCACAATAGCCAAACTCTGGAAAGAGCCAAGATGCCCTTCAACAGATGAATGGATAAAGAAGATGTGGTCCAATATATACAATGGAATATTACTCAGCCATCAGAAAGGATGAATACTCAACTGTTGCATCAACATGGATGGGACTGGAGGAGATTATGCTAAGTGAAATAAGTCAACCAGAGAAAGTCAATTATCATATAGTTTCACTAATTTATGGCACATAAGGAATAGCATGGAGGACATTAGAAGGAAGGGAAAAACGAAGGGGAGGAAATCGGAGGGGGAGATGAAGTATGAGAGACTATGGATTCTGAGAAACAAACTGAGGGTTTTAGAGGGGAAGGTGTGGGGGCATGGGTTAGCCTGGTGATGGGTATTAAGGAGGGCAGGTATTGTATGGAGCATTGGGGGTTATATGCAAACAATGAATCATGGAACACTACATCAAAAACTAATGATGTACTGTATCTTGACTAACATAACATAAAAAAAAAAGAACTACTGGCCAAAATCAATTTAACCAGAAAACCAATGTCTGCATCTTAGTGATTCCACTCTGCCTCAGTTTGCTCCTTCAGGGGTTCACAATAATATTCAAGATATAAATGAATTCTAAGTATTTTCTCCAGTTTGCCCTGAGGAAGAAAATAGCAGGATGGGAAGGAATAAGTGAAAGGCAATCTATTCATGTATTCAGTTATGTCATTCATTCAACAATATTTATTGTGTGCCATGGCATTGTGCTAGGCTTTGGGGTTATAGATAGAAAAGATATAATTGCTGTCCTGAGAACATTCACATCCAGAAGAAAAGAGGCAGGATGTAGTTTTATCTACAGTCAATTTGTAAAAATATGTGGAAGCTAAAGCTGATGTGTTGGTTTCACTGTAGGAGTCCAGGCAAAATGTTTGAGAAAGTCATTCACAAATTTGTATTTATAGAATGTTATAGGACTTAAAAATAAATGGAAGATTAGGGAGTGAAGCACACAAAGCATAAAAGCTCTTTTACTCCTTAACACCTGTATAAAGTATTTAAGATTTTATTTATTTATTTATTTGGCAGACAGAGATCACAAGTAGGCAGAGAGGCAGGCAGAGAGAGAGAAGGGGAAGCAGGCTCCCCACTGAGCAGAGAGCCCGATGCAGGGCTCGATCCCAGGACCCTGGGTATATAAAGTATTTTTAACCTAAAGGACTTAAGAATGGCAATCTTGTAAATTCACCTTATGGTGACAGAGGAGGCTAGTAAAAAGATTACAATTGTTTTCATTCCTAGTAGCACAATGCCATGTTTATACTAGTATTGCTGTTGAAAACCTAGTTGCTCTATAACTCAGTTTATTTCTTTGAAAAGGGTATATAGTGATGGATATTGTTTCTCCTACAAATGTTGTGTAATTAATTAACTGGGGTTGTTCTTCTGTATCAAAATATACTCTAGAAATAGGAAGTATTATTGGAAATATTCAAACCATAGAAACAAAATATGTACTGAGTGTCTGGTTAATTACATTAGCAGTAGGGGAACTCAGTAGATTTAGTGTAGTGCCTTTTTTCTGGCTATTACAGCAGCAAAGAAAGGTCTCTCTTTACACTTTATGCTTTCTGGGAATATAAAAACAACCTGCCTAAGGAAGTAATATCAAGCACCTTGTGTATCAAACATGAAAGTTTCAGATGCTCTGGTATAGAAAGCAAAAAGCAGTTTTCTAAATCATGCCAAAGCAACCATAATGTAAATTTCTGTAGCAAATTAAGTGCAATAAAGCAGGGAGAAGACAGAAGATTTGGATTAGAAAAGAAATACCCATCTTATCTCCAATTAGTAATCTCTTTTACTAAATACATAGTCATTTAATCATTTAAAATACTCTGAAGAATAAATGTTTAAAGTAGGTTAGGTTGACTATGCACTGTCTTTGGCATGAAATAACTGTGGAGACAAGATGATTCTGTCCCTGTTTCATATCTCTAACCTCCTCTATCACCATAAAAGCCTCAAGCCCACCTAAAAGCCTCAGCACCCACCTAAACTTTCATCTCCATAGAGGTGAGCTATAGGTCCACTTCCATCTCTATTTCCACTGTTTTGCATCCCCTCAACACTTTCTACTGAGCCCTCTGAAATCATGCATTCAATATCAGCACATAACCCTGGATTCTTAGTCTCTTTCCATTGAAAGGTCTATCTTTCTTAGCACTTTGACTGAGAAGTGGTAGGTTCCAAATGGCCTCCCCTTCCCCAAGATTCACTGAGGAAAAAAAAATGCAGACTGTTTTTCCTACTTCATATCTCAAACCCAGAAGGAGAGATGGAAGGGGCACTGAATTAAACTACAGATTCCTACGCCTCACCCTAAGATTCTGATTCAGACGTTTTAGAGTACAATTCAGGAATCTTCATTTTATTTTATTTTTTAAAAGATTTTGTTTATTTATTTGACAGAGAGAGAGAACACAATCAGGGGGTGGAGAAGAGGCAGAGGGAGAAACAGGCTCCCCACCGAGCAGGGAGGCCAACTTGAGGCTCCATCCCAGGACCCTGGGATCATGACCTGAGCCAAAGCAGACCTTTAAGGATTGAGTCACTCAGGCACCCCAGGAATCTTCATTTTAAACAAACTCTCCAAAAGATTCAGATGCAGATTATCCGCAGAGTAGTGCTTAGAAGGTGAACTTAGTCCCAGGCTTTGGATTCCCGGGAGCAAACTGAGGGTTACAGAAGGGAAGGGGTGGGAAGATGGGGTAACCTTGTGATGGATTTTAAGGAGGGCATGTGATCTGATGAGCACTGGGTGTTATACACAACTAATCGATCATTGAACGCTACATCAAAAACTCATGATGTACTGTATGTTGGCTAATTAAACCTAATAAATTTTTTTTAAAAGATGGACTTGGTTAAAACAATAATAGTTATCCTCCACTGTGTACCTACTATGTGCCAAGAATATTATGCACATTGTCTTATTTAACTCTCTCTCATACACGAACACCCTTGAAAGATGTTATGAGCATTTTATAGTTGAGGAAAATGAAGCTCAAAGCAGCAAAACCAAAATTTGCATAAGATCATACAACTGTAAATAATGGAGATAAGTTTGTACTCTAAGTGCATGCAGCTTCTAACAATCCAGATCTCCTAGCTCCTAAACCAGGGCTCAAGTGAATAATACATTTTAAAAAAATATTTCCTTAAAGGTGATTGAAAAGATAAAAAACCCTGCTCTGCTAGACCCACTATTCTTAAAAAGTTCTATATATCTTATAATACTAAAGATCTTGAATGGGCATTTTTTCCAAACAAAAGTTCTCTCTTTCTTCCTTTTTTACCCAACTTCCTCTATATATATTGCAGAAATCTGCTAATGTCACTTATGCCTTTGGCTAGGTTAATACTTTTTTTTTTCTCTTTGGCAGGACAAAAGCACCTGGAAATACCTAGAAAAAGGATGAGATCTCTGACTTCAGGAAAGCCTGGTCAGTGCTCAGCTGCTTTTAAACATTTAAGGTAATCTAGCTGCAAGAAAATTGTTATCAATCTTCCATAACTCTATTTCAAAGAGAAAAAGAACGGTGTTTAAAAATATGCCTTACTACCTACATATGTAAATACATAATAAAATATTTGTTATGAACTTAAAATGTGTCAGGCTCTATAAGAACACTAAACAGTCCTCTTATTTAATGTTCACAATAAACCTGTGATATATGTATTGTTATGCCCACATTAAAGTTTAAAATAACTCTATCAAGCCATACAGCTAGTAAGTGGAGGAGCCAGGGATACAAACCAAATCTGTGTGACTTTAGAGTCTTGGTCATGTGCTTAATCCCTCTACGAAACCATGGCAAACCAACCTTTCAGAAAAACAGCGCCTTTAGACAGAAAAGGAACTGCAAGTGAGTTAATAAAGACGCACTCACATGATCCAGAATAGGGAGTATAAAGGAGTATTTTTATTTTGGTTGCTTTTGTTTTCTCCATGGAGCACTGGGCCAGCAGATGCATCCATTTTTCACATGTGAAGTGCCCACCCCCCTCACAACCACTTCATGTTGATGGTAGCTGTCTTGCACTGTGTTGAGTGCTGTGCAGAGAAGAGGAAATACCGCCTGTTCCTTTTCACTCAGTGTACTATCTTCTCCATAGTGGTCTCTCAGTTATTCTCATATTGGAAAGAAGACATTCACTTTCAAGGGAAGGATTATTGCTTAAATCTGCCTGATTATGAATACCTATAAATATCTCCTTCTTGACAGAGGTGAGCCTGTTTCTTAAAGAGCAAATAGGAAACTGCTTTTCTCTGATCCTGGATGCCAGGGTCTTGGGTTACCATTCCATTTTTGAAGAAAATCTTTTATAAAAGATTCTATCTTTTCAAAAGCTTTCTATCTATACAGTAACACAAATATCATCATACTAAAATACATAAATAGATTTCCTACTCTCTTCTTTGGTCCAGAACTTGATGCAACAAGAAGCCTAAAATCATGAATAGGACATCAGACTTCAATAACAGTGTAGCTCGACTGGTCACTTTCCATTAGTATAAAGTTGAAATTGTACAGTTTGACTCACACTGCCAGTTGAATAAATGTAGTAAAAGCTAACACAAGATGAGGTGAGGAACCTAAAAGACACCAATAATAGTTGGTATTAGCTCTGATCGTGAGCAAAGCTGCCAGGTAAACAAAGCTTATTTTGGTTGTCCCTTCAGCGTTGCTCCCCCAACTAGACTTCCAAACATCTACTTGTCAGTGTTTAGCCAACTTTAGTTATTTCTAACCATATTCAAAAGTTTTACTATAAGCCTTGCTGTCAGTAATTTTTTCCTTTAAATTGACTTACCTTTTCAAATGTAAATCATTTATTTAAAAGGATATTCTGCATCAACATTATAAATGGAAAACCAGTATCATTTGCCCTAAATGGAAGATAGCCAGAAAAATTAATACATAATTAATAAAATACAAGATATTCATTTGAGTATCATCTAAGATCAAGCAGATTACATTTAACATGCTGATTAACATAAACAAAGGAAAACTTGGTCTTCCTGGCCCGAAACCCAATACTGTCCAGAGCATTGCATTATCTTCCTTCCTTCTCTTCCCAATTAAGCCAGTTCTATAGTTTTTCCTCTTAGGGCTCAAGCCTCCTTGGTTACCTATTCCAAAGTGATAATTAGCTCAAATTGAATAAGCAATTTCCAGCTTTGGAAAAAAGATTGGAAGATATTCTTTCCAGATAATATACACGGGTTTTAACTTTTGCCATCTTGAGGTAATTGTTACCTTTTTTTCTTGAAACCTTGGAGGAATGACCTCCGAACCTCCTAATCATGGGTGCCAAAGCTCACCCTGGCAACTCTGATTCACTAAGACTCAGGTGGGGACAGATATCTGTATTTAAGGAATACTTGTTGTGATAAGCATTGGGTGATGTATGGAATTGTTGAATCACTATACTGTTCACCTGAAACTAATATAACACTGTATATTAAATATACTGGAATTTAAAAGAAATTAAAAATTAAAACAAGCAAACAAATAAGCCTCCCTAAGTAATTTGAATGTGAAACCTGTTTGGTAACTTTGATATAACCAAAAAAGAAGTCTTCTGGGGGAGCCAGAGCAGATTGGTGGGGAACATATTTTCAGGTGAGAGTGCTTGTTGACACTTGTCAAATCACACTGCAGGCAGTTACTACTGGTGAGGTTAATTCTGTAGACTTGATTACCTAAAGAAGAATTTAATTGGGAGCAAATAACATATATTATTATTATTTTAAGAAAATTTAAAGAAGTTGTGGAGATGCCAGATTAGATTGATGGGGGGCGGGGGGGGGGAGAAAGCTCAAATCATATGCAAATATTCCAAATAAATATCTGATAAAGATGGCATTTCAAATCAACTGAATGACAGATTACTTTTTAATCAGTGATGTTGAGATAATTCATTAACTTTGAACCAAAAAATTATAAAAATATACCATATCTTCTTTATCTATTCATCTGTTGATAGACATCTTGGCTCTTTCCACATTTAGGTTATTGTGGACATTGCTGCCATAAACATTGAGGTGCAAGTGCTCCTTCGAATCACTATGTTTGTATCCTTTGGATAAATACCTAATAGTGCAATTGCTGGGTCAAGTGGAATATTACTCATCTATAAAAAAGAATGAAATCTTGCCATTTGCAACAACATGGACAGAACTAGGGGGTATTATGCTAATCAAAACAAGCCAGTCAGACAGAGAAACATACAATATGATCTCACCCACATATGGAATTTAAGAAACAAAACAGATGAACATAAGGGAAGGGAAGGGAAGGAAAAATAATATAAGATGAAAATTGAGAGAGAGGCAAACCATAAGAGATGCTGAACTCTAGGAAACTGAAGGTTGCTGGAGGGGTGGTGGGTGGGGGGAAAGGATCATTGGATGATGGGTATTAAAGAGGGCACTTGATGTAATGAGCACTGGGTGTTACAAGCAACTGATGAATCATGAAATTCTACCTCTGAAACTAATTTAAAAAGTACAAATAATAACATCCATGTGAATAAAACCATTTTATATATAAAAAAATGAAATTCCTGTAATTTGTGAAAGTGTATATTTGTCCATTCTTTTTGAAGTAAAATTTGACATTATACACAAAAGACTTAAAAATGTGCATGCCTTTTTCTTTAGCAATTCTGTATTTAGGACTTTATCCTGAGAAAATAATCATCTAAGTGCACAAAGCTGTATATTTAAGACTGCTCATCAAAACATCATTGTGGGGGCACCTGGGTGGCTTAGTTGGTTAAGGGTCCAACTCTTGGTTTTGGCTCAGGTCATAATCTCAGGGATGTGAGATCCAGCCCCACATGGAGCCCCATGTTGAGCCCCACACCAAGCCCTTCCGGGAGCCCAGATGAGTCTCACTGAGCCCCATGCTCAGCATGGAATTTGCTTAAGATTCTCTCCCTCTTCCTCCCCATCTGTCTCTCCCTCCCTGTCTGACCCTCCCTTGTTCACACGCTCTCTCTCAAATAAATAAATAAATAAATAAAAATCTTTTAAGAAAACATTGTTAATAATAATACAAAGCTAGAAATAGTCAAAATATTCAGAAATACAGTATTTGTTACATAATGTATGGTATATTTGTATAGTGAAATGTATGAAACATGATTATGTCTGTCTATATTGGTATGGAAATATATTTGAATGAGTGAATGAAATATGATTATGTCTGCCTATATTTATTGGTATGGAAATATATTTATATGTTATAATATGAAAATGCAGGTTACCAAATATAGTGTGCTCCTTTTTAAATGTAGATACTAATATATACAAAGAAAAAAAGTCTGGATAGTCGCCAAAATATTAATGGTGTTTATCTAGTGGAGTGGGCTTTTATTTTCTTGTTTGTATCTTCGGACAATTTCTTTAAAAATTATAAGCTTGTATCATTTTTGAAATAAGGAAAAGCAATAAAGATATTTCTATTTTTCTCATGCTCATTAGTTTAAGATTTCTAACTCTAGGAATTTTTCCTAAAGAAAGAATCAGAGATATACACACATGCACAAAATAACACTCAAGTATTGTTCATTATTAAATTATCTATAATAGCAAAATATTAAAATGTCCTCTCTTCTATAATTAGGGTGTTTTTTAAAGTATTTTTTTAAAATCATCTTAACCATTTTTAAGTGTATAGTTTGGTAGTAAACTAGGGTGTTTGTTAATAAATTATGGCACACCTTACGGTGGAGCATTATAGCACCATTAAATGGTTTATTTTAGTTTAATGACATGGAAAATGTTTGTGACACACTGTCAAGTGAGAAAAATCAGTTTATCACATATGCATGGTATGATTCTAATTTTGTTTTCAAGAAATGTTTTATAAGCATAGGAGAGATAAATCTGGAAGGATATATATTTAAATGTTAATATATATTTCTGGTCACTGCCATTACAGGCAATTATTTCCCAAAGTGTCTGCAAGAAACATGCATAACTTTTGTCCTCAGAAAAAAAGTAAATGTTATAGAAGAAAAGGAGATTTTTTATCTCTAGAGTAATCAGTTTTTCTCATCTTCTTGTGCATTGCAAATTGTCCATTAGACTGTAACTATCATGTGGGCAGATTTTAGGTTTTTAAAAAATTTCCCCTGGTACACCTGCCACATAGCATTCTGCATTCAGTAAATGTTGACTAACTGAATATGTGCATGTGCATGCATAAAAGCCTATACCAATGTGTTATGCATATTTAAATATGCTAACCTCATTTAAATATGCTAACCTCTTTCTCACCAGTGATGAGAAAAAAAGTGAAACGGAGTTTTTTGAAAAGTGCTATACGTCTATAAGCCTTTTGTCATATATTAGGAAAGGAAAGTACTTGTCAAGGCTAAGAGTTCAATGTGAACTGTAAAGATGTGTGGATCATACCAGTCAAGTTTGTCAACCTTATTTGAAACAATTGTTTTCTTATACTATCGTTGTTTGGGTAATCTTGAGTCTCATCCAGATCTTCTGTGGTTCTACTAATTAGCCTGTCTGGGCACTTCACTAGAAATTTTTAACTAAAAAGCCATATACCGGGGTGCCAGGGTAGCTCAGTTAGTTAAGCGTCTGCCTTTGGCTCAGGTCATGATCTCAGGGTCCTGGGATCAAGACCCGCATAGGGCTCCCTACTCAGCGGGGAGTCTGCTTCTCCCTCTCTCTCTGCTGCTCCCCCTGCTGCTCCCCCTGCTTGTGTTAAATAAATGAATCTCTCTCTGTGTCAAATAAATGAATAAAATCTTTAAAAAAATAAATAAAATAAAAAGCTACATACCACTGCAACCAGTAAATGGACTATCTGTACCCAATCTCAGTTCCTTCTTACAAGCCAGTTTTAAATCAGCTGAAGTGGCCCTTGTTCTCTTGGGAAGCTGGCAAGCAGGTTTACAGGTCTTCAGTCACATTTCATTTCTCATCTCCAAAACTCCATACTCCACATCAAAACTGAGATAAGAGTATGAAGTTTATATTTCAGGATATCAGCAGGTGCCCAAGAAGGAGTGAGTATTAAAACCTCTCAAACCACCAAATTATTTAAAAAGCTTCTAACAAGCCCTTCGGAATCAGTCAGTAAAGCTTAAGAATTTATACATTTGATATCAAAAATGGGAAGACAGGATAAAGTCCCAATTTGAGCCCTTGATGATTTGATTTTTTAATAATAGTTATGGCTGTGTGAGGAAGGCAAGGAAAGTGGAGGATGTTTTAAAGGCAGATCATGGTTTATACTTAATTATAGCTTTAGATGAGCTGAGAACATGGGTTGGGGCCTAATCATGATTCAAGTTTTCCCTCAAAGGCAACTCAGATAATTGGGTAGGGCTCCTGCTTGATTGAAGCTGCTGATAGAGAATTACTGATTCTAAAATCTGTAGGATGTTTTTACACAATGAGGTAGGAACAAAAGAAGTGGGAGTTTAGAAATCTAGTCAGATTGACCAATCAAGAATTTATACTGCTTCATTATGCTAAGCCATTAGAGGCTGCATCTCGGGGACACACTAATGCCACTGTCTTCTTACATATTTATTAGCTGTCAAAGTATAAAGTGTCACTATTAAAATCCGAAGTACTATGTAGTAGACTTTGGGTTACTATTTCTTCTGCTCATCAGCAAGCCCTGTAAGTTTCTGATATCAAAACCCTGACAGCAGGATCCCTACTCTCAGCAAAGATTTAATAGAAGAAAGTACTAGTAAGGTCTCACGTGACCCAGCTTTACTGCTTTCTCAAATTAACTTGGATGTGTTATCGGCAAACAATTAAAAACCCTAATCCAGTTTGGGGCCTCTCAACCACATCAGATTTTATACTGGGAGTGATACCTACTAAAAATCCTATCCTTCATATTTTGTGGGAGATGCAGGGGGTACCCTGTGATAAAGAAAATAACAGAAGTGGCATAAGAGTCAGTGAAAATTACAGGGTTTCTGAGCAATACATTTACTAAAAAATAAGTTTCCTTGTCCAGAAGCCTATGGCTCCACTTACACCCTTGTGTGTAAACCCTTGTGTGGTGGTGAAACTTCTATACCACCAGCAAAATCTGTACCTAATAGAATATACTCACAACCTCTAATCTAGTGAATATACTCTCAGGCTCACCCTTGTATATTAGGGATTAAATACATGTCTGGTAGATAAATGAATAAATGAATCTAGGGAGATAGTATTTTTCAGTGCCTGCTAGTGTTAAATTGAATATAAGTAAACTTTCAAAATACAGTCCATCTTAAAATGTATGGTGAACTACAAAGAGTGGACCCCTGAAAAAGAGGTTGTCTAAAAGTGACCAATAAGCATGAGTTCTAGATATATATTTTTAAATTTGACATATTTAGTGAATTTACATTTAATATAGTTGGGTTTTGGCTTACCACTTTAGAATTTTTCTTTTCTTTCTTTCTTTTTTTTTTTTTTTAGAATTTTTCTTTAGCAACTCAGCTTCTAAGCTGAGCCACTCACTTCCTTTTTTGTTCCTTACCCTACAGATTTTTGAAAAGTCAGAAATATGACCTCTGTAGTTCTTAAAATCTGCACACTGGCTACTTTTATTGCCTCTGACTGAGTAATTTTATATTCTGGTGTTTTGTTTTCACAATGCACATTTATTGTTTTATTCTTTTTCATTCCTGTAGAGGACTCCCATTTCACTTCTCCATTCTCCTAATGTAGGTATTCTAACATGTTTATGAGTACCTTTTAATTTATAGGTATTCTTGGGATGCCTGGGTGGCTCAGTCAGTTAAGTGTCTGACTCTTGATCTTAGCTCAGGTCTTGATCTCATGGTCATGAGTTCCAATCCTGCATTGTGCTCCATGCTGAGAATGGAGCCCACTCAAAAGCAAAAATTACAGGTATTCTCGCAAAATGCCTATTATCTTATGTTTTCACCTGTATATAGATGGAATTACGTTGCATAATCATTTCCCCTCAAGCACTGTATTTAAAAACTCCACCCATGTTGCTATATGCAGATCTAGCACATTGCTTTTTTCCCTGCTGCATTACTCAACTAGCATCTCCAGCCACCCCCCAACAAACGGTGGTGCAATGAATAATCCTGACTGAATCCATGTAAGAAATTTTGGGGGGATACTGACTCAGGAGCAAAATTGCTGGAGTATGAGACATACATTAAATTTAATTAACTGCTTTGGATTAGTTCTTTAGAATGATGGCACAAATCTACGCTCCTACCTGCATGTACAAATCTACATTCTACCAGCACTTGACATGACCCCGCTTTTTAATTTTTATCAGTTTGATGGGTATAAAGTGATATTTCCTTGTTTTTTTAAATTTACATTTTTCTGATTATTGCTCAGTTTGAGCATCTCTACATATGCTTATTACTCTTATGGGTTTGCTTGTATGTACATAGCTTGTGGATATCATTTGCCTATTTTTCTACTGAAATTGCTGATTTTTTTGTTGTTCACTTGCCAGAGATCTTGTATACTTTAGGTATTGTTGGTTTCAGAGACTGAAAATATTTTCTCTAATTTTATCATCTTCCTATTGGTTTTATCCATGGTGTTTTATGTCAAATAGAAATATGTAATCTTAACATTTTAATTTATCAAAGATTTGTTTTATTTTGACTTCTGGAATTTTGTTTCAAAAGTTCTTTCTGGGGCCCCTGAGTGACTCAGTAGGTTAAGCACCTACTGATTTTGGCTAAAGTCATGATCTCAGGGATTGTGAGATCAGACCCCACATTGGGCAAGAACATGTGGTGTTATGTATTACAGGATATAGACATCAATACAGGGTCTTATCTAGGCTATTTGCTCAAATATATTTCTTGGCTTCGAGTGCATTTGCTTTTCCATTCAAAGCTGGATACATCCCACCTACATGGACTGGAAGTGGAGCTACAAAGGCAAACAGTGCTGTTCATTTCCCAAAGTGTATGTGCATTCTCCCCTCACCTTTCTGGCATTCACATTGTCATGGCCTCTGTAGTCCATAATGAGGACAGTTTGGATTAGATAAAGTTTTTTATTTTTGATAAGACTTAAGTGTACCCACCCCCAAGCCCCCCTTATACAATGTTAGTAGTCAGAATTACAAAAGTTAACATTTCACAATGGACTGTGATGCTCAAGCTAGTTGATTGTGTCAAATGAACAGAGAGTATCAAAATCCATTCGGGTAACTAGTCACCAGGTACTATTTAGTGACAGAGGCCTGGTTTCCAAAAGTTCTAGCACTGGTATCTCTAAAGAGGAAAGATTGAAAAAAAGGTAAGGGTAAGATTTCAGAATTGGAGGAAAGGAGAGAAGTGAAATTTAGAGGATATTTAGTAGATGAAACCATAAAATAGCAACAACAACAACAACAACAAAAAGGATAAGAAAAGATGTAAAAAAGAAAAGAAAGAAAATAGTCTTAGTGAATCCTAGGCTGAGAGTCTAGGCAGGCCTAACCAAATCACTATGGTTACAAATATTCCCTGCCCTCATCTGGACCCACAGAGCATGATACAGGTTCCCTGACTGTGCACAACTCATCCTTCCCCATTACACAACAACATCTGCAAATCTCCTCCTGTGCTCCAAATTCAGTCTTGATCATCAAGGTATTGGATGGTGTGGTTGCCTTCCTGCTATTGTCTGGTAGCTAGCAACTCACTTTCCAGTTCCACACTGTCATTCTATTTAGTGTTTAGATAACTGAATTAAAACTTTTAGCATTTGAAGAATGAAGAAACTCTTTGGAAGAGGGACTTTAAAGACAAAACCACAAAAGGCCATGCAAACTACAGCTGGTTTGATGCATATAAGAGAAGGGCTCTGTCTACCTGACACAATACCATGGCTGTGGTGTGGATCCAGATTGCAGAGGGACAAGCAGTCTGAGAGGAAAGTCACTGCAAGTGACCCAGGAGCCTGGCAGAGTAGGCCCAACTCCACAGCACACCTGGGTGTGATGGTTAATTTCATGTGTCAATGTTGAGTATACCATTGTACCCACTTTTTTATTATTAACATATAATGTATTTGTTTCAGAGGTACTCATTTATTTTATTTCTTAAATTCCGCATATGAGTGAAATCATATAGCATTTCTCTTTCTCTGAGAGTTTTATAGAATCAAATAGCAAAGCTACTTTTTCCTGGCTTTTTTCACTCAGCAGAATTATTTCGAGACTTATTTATGTTGTAGTGTTTATAGATAATTTGTTCCTTTTTATTCCTAAGTAGTATTCTATTGTATAGTGACAGCGCATTTTGTTAACTGCATAACTGTTTTTTTATCCTTTTTAAAATTAACACATAATGTATTATTTACTTCAGGAGCACAGGTCTATGAATCATCAGTCTTACACAATTCACAGCATGCACCATAGTACATATCCTCCCCAGTGTCCATAACCCACCCATCCTATCTTCCCCCTCCACCCTCCAGCAACCCTCAGTTTGTTTCCTAAGTTTAAGAGTCTCTTATGGTTTGTTTCCTTCTCGGTCACATCTTGTTTCATTTTTTCCCTCCCTAACCCCCCATAATCTCCTGCTTGCCTCTCAAATTCCTCATATCAGAGAGATCATATGATAATTGTCTTTCTCTGATTGACTTATTTTGATTAGGATAATACTCTCTAGTTCCATCCACATCATTGCAAATGGCAGGATTTTGGGGGTTTTTTGATGGCTGCATAAAATTCCATTGTGTGTCACAGACACACACAACACACACACACATATATATAATGCAGCTTCTTTATCCATTTATCTGTTGATGGATGTCTAGGTTCTTTCCATAGTTTGGCTATTGTGGACATTGCTGCTATGAACATTTGGGTGTACATGCCCCTTTGGATCACTACATTTGTATCTTTAGGGTAAATACCCAATAGTGTGGTTATCTGTATAACTGTTAATGGACATTTGGGTTGTCTTTACTTTTTGACTCTTATTAATAACACAAATATTCACATATATATCTTTGTATGGACTTATGTTTTCAGTTCTGTAAGGTAGATTCCTAGAAGTAAAATGGCTGGATTACATGATAAATGTGTTTCACCTTTATAAGAAATTACCACTTTTATCCAAAGTGATTATATCTGTTTATATCCCCATCAGAAACATATGAAATCTCTATTTGTTCCACATTCTTACCAACATTTAGTATGGTTAACAATTTTTTTTAGCAATTTACTTACCTCTTGGATATGAAATGGTGTATTAGTTTTCTATTGCTGCTGTGTAAATTACCCTGGATTTAATAGATTAAAACAAAAATAAATTTATTATCTCACAGTTTTGGAAGCCAGAAGGTTGAAAATGAGTCTTATGGGACTAAAATCAAGGTGTCAGCAAGACTATTCCTTCTGGAGGCTGCAAGGGAACTCCATTCTCTTGTCTTTTCCATATTCTATAGGCCACATAACATTCCTTCAGTCATGCATGGCCTTGTCCTCCATCTTCAAAGCATAGTACTTCAACTTTGGCTTCTGATGTCACATCTCTTTCTTTCAACTCTGATGCATCACCATGTCTTCTTAAAGGACCATGGTGATTATGTTGGGCCCCTACAAATAATACAGGATAATCTCCTGAGCTCAAGGTCCTTAAATTTATCACATGTGAAAAGCCCATTTTACACTTACAATGTAATATATTCCCAGGTCTCAAGGTTTAGGATGTAGCAATCTTGGGGGAGAGGGAGCATTATTTAGCTTACAATAATTGATTCCTCATTGTATATGTTTTTTTTTAAGATTTTATTTATTTGTTTGACAGAGAAAGAGAGCAAGCACAAACAGGGGTAGTGGCAGGCAGAAGGAAAGGGAGAAGCAGGCTTCTCTCTGAACAAAGAGTCTGATGAAGGACTCAATCCCAGGACCCTGGGATCATTACCTGAGTTGAAGGCAGATGCTTACCAAACTGAGCCACCCAGGTACCTCCCCTGTATATGCGTGTTTTTTAACAGCTTAATATATAATTCACATACCACAAAATTCACCCTTTTAAAATGTTCAGTAGTTTATAGTATATCCACAATGTTGTGTAGCCATCACCCTAATTTTAGAACATTTCCTCACCCCAATAAGACCTCATACTAATTAGCATGCTCCATCCTCCTTATTCCCCATTCCCTTTTTCCAGCCCTAGGCAATCATCAATCTGCTTTCTGTCTTCATGGATTTGCTTACTCATTTAATATAAATGGAATCAAATGCAGTCTTTTCTGACTGGATTCTTTGACTTACCATAATGTTTTGAGGTCCATGCTTTTTGTAGCATGTAGCATAATGTTTCGAGGTCCATCCATTTTGTAGCATGTATCAACATTTTATCCATTTTTATGGCTGAAAAATAGTCTATTATATAGATATACCACATATTGTATATCCATTCATCAATTGATGGACAATTTATTTGTTTTCACTTTTTTCACAATTATGAATAATGCTGCCAGGTATATTGTCTACAGATTTTTGTGTGGGCATATGTTTTAGTTTCTCTTGGAATTGCTGGGTCATATGGTACTTCTATGTTTTTCTTTTTGAGGAATTGCCAAATTGTTTTCCCAAGTGGTCTTATCATTTTACATTCCCACCAGCAGTATTATGAATACTCATAATTCTATATGTCCTCACTAATACTTGTAATTGTCCATTTTTTAAAGCTGTACTAGTGAGAGGAAAGTGGTATCTCACTGCAGTTTTCATTACAGTTCCCTGAAAACTAAGATGTTGAGCATCTTTTCATGTGCTTCTTGGCTCTTTATCTTCCTTGGAGAAATACCTGTTCCGAATATTTGTCTGTTCTTTGAGTTATTTCTCTTGTTATTGTTGAGTTATAAGTTCCTTTATATATTCTGGACACAGTTTCTTATTGGATATATAATTTGCAAATATTTTATCCCACCATTTGGGCTGTTTTTTTTTTTTCATGTTCTAAATGGTGTCCTTTGAAGCACAAAAGTTTTCAGTTTTGAAGTCCAACTTACCTACCTTGTCTTTTGTTGTTTGTGCTTTTGGTTTATATCTAAGAAACTTTTGTTAAACTCAAGGTCACAAAGACTTACTTCTATGTTTTTTTCTAAAGACTTTATGATTTTAGCTCTTACATCTAGGTACTTTATACATTTTTAGTTTATTTTAATGATCTGAGCAAGGGATCCAACTTTATTCTTTTGTTTGAAGACCTCTAATTGTTCCAGTTTATTTGTTGAAAGTCATATTTTTCTCCATGGAATTGTCCTGTTCCCTTTAACAAAAATCAGCTGACCGTAAATTTGAAAGTTTATATGTGAACATTCAATTCTATGCCATTGTATATGTTTACCTGTATGCTAGGACCACACTATCTTGCTTACTGTAGCTTTGTAACAAGTTTTGAAATTAGGAAGTGTGAGTCTTTTAATTTTGTTCTTTTTCAAAATTAATTTGGCTAGTCTGAATCCCTTGACTGTTTACACGCATTTTAGGATGAAGCTGTCAATTTCTGTTTTTTTTTTCAAGATTTTATTTATTTATTTGACAGAGAGGGAGAGAGAGATCACAAGCAGGCAGAGAGACAGGCAGAGAGGGAGAGGGAAGCAGGCTCCCTGTTGAGCAGAGAGCCCAACATGGGGCTTGATCCCAGGATCCTGAGATCATGACCTGAGCTGAAGGCAGAGGCTTAACCCATTGAGCCACCCAGGCACCCTGAAGCTGGTCAATTTTTGCAAAGAAGCGAGCTGGGGTTTTGATGGGGATTCTGTTGAATATGTAGCTCAACTTGGGGAGCATTGACATCTTAATATTTAAGTCTTTTCTTCCAGGAATATTGGATGTCTTTCTATATTTAGGTTTTTAATTTCTTTCCAAAACATTTTGTAGCTTTCATTATACAAATATTGAACTTTTTTGTTAAATTTATTCCCAAGTATTTTATTCAATTTGATGTTATTATAACAGGAATTTTCTTAATTTCATTTTCAGATTCTTCATGTGTAGAGAAATACAATGGTCTTTTTTGTACATTGATAAACTCATTTACTAGCTTTAGTAGTTTTTTTGGAAATTCTTTAGCATTTACTATGTACAAGATTGTGTCATCAGCAAACAGATTTAGTTTTACTTCTTTTTAAATCAAAATGTCTTTTATTTCACTTTCTTGCCTAATTGCCCTGGCTAGAACTTCCAGTACAGTGCTGTATAGAAGTGATGCGATGGGCATCTTTATCTTGTTCTTAATATTAGGAAGACAGCTTTCATTTTTTCACTATTACAAATGATGATACCTGTGGGTTTTTTGTAGATATTCTCTATCATACTGAGGAATCTCCCTTCCATTTCTAATGAGTTGAATGTTTTTATCATGAAAAAGTACTGGGTTTTTTCAAATGCTTCTAAAAAATCTCTTGAATGGGTCACATAGTTTTTGTCCTTCCTTCTATTAATATGGTGTATTACATTGACTAATTTTTACATTTAAAACAAACTTGCATTCTTGGGCTAAGTCCCATTTGGTTGTGGTATATAAGCCTTTGTATATATTGCTGGATTCAGGTTGCTAGATTTGTTGTTGTTGTTGAGGATTTCTGTATCCATATTCACAGGAGATACATAGGCCAGTTAATTTTGCCTGGGCTCACTTCCTATGAACCTGAGGATCTTCCTCTAATATTTCTTGTATAGCAGATCTGTTAGCAATCAATTCTTTCAGTTTCTGCTTATTTGATACTATATTTATTTTGCTTTCATTCTTATAACTTTTTTGATATACAATTATTGATTTATGGGATTTTTTTCTTTCAGCATTTTGAGTATACCATCCTTCTGCTTTCCATTATTTATTTGAATATATTTTTGTGCTCCTTTTATTTCCCCTTTATATGTTGGTGTACTTAATGCTGTACACATCTCTGAGGCTATATTCACATTTCTATATTCTCTTTTCTCTTTATTCTTTAGATTGAATAATCTCTATTAATCTATCTTCAAGATCATTAATTCTTCCTCCTGCCAGTTAAACAGCTTTCAAATCCACTAGAGCCTCTCTAGCAAATTTTTCACTTTTATTATTGTACTTTTAAACTCCAGAATTTTTATTTTAAAAAGTAATTTATCTTTGTATTGAGACATTGTCTTCATACTTTCCTTTAATTCATTATGCAAGGTTTCCTTTAGTTCTTTTTTTTTTTTAGTTTTTATTTAAATTCCAGTTAGTTAACAGTGTAATATTAGTTTCAGGTGTATAATACAGTGATTCAACAATTCCATACAATGCCTGGTGCTCATCACAAGTACATTCCTTAATCTCCATCACCTATTTTACCCAGTCCCCCACACACCTCCCTCCAGTAACCCTCAGTTTGTTCTCTACGGTTAAGAGTTTGTTTCCTGGTTTGCCTCTCTTTCCCCTCCTATGTTCATCTATTTTGTTTCTTAAATTCTATATATAAGTGAAATCATATGGTATTTGTTTTTCACTGGCTGACTTTTTTCACTTGGAATAATACTCTCTAGTTCTTTCCATTTATTGCAAATGGGAAGATTTCATTCTTTTTAATGGCTGAGTAATATTCCATTGTATATATACACCACATCTTTTTTTTATCCATTCATCAGTCAGTGGACATTTGGGCTCTTCCCATAATTTGGCTATTGTTGATAATGCTGTTATACACATCAGAGTTAATGTATCCCTTTGAATCAGAATTTTTGTATCCTTTGGGTAAATACCTAGTAGTGCAATTGGTGGGTCATAAGGTAGCTCTATTTTTAAATTTTTGAGGATCCTCCATACTGCTTTCTGAAGTGGCTGCATCAGTTTACATTTCCACCAATGGTGCAAGAGTATTCCCCTTTCTCTGAATCCTCACCAACACCTGTTGTTTCTTGTGTTGTTGATGTTAGCCATTCTGACATTTGTGAGGTGTTATCTCATTGTAGTTTTGATTTATCTTTTCCTGATGATGAGTGATGTTGAGCGTCTTTTCACGTATCAGTTGGCCACCTGTATATCTTCTTTGGAAAAATACCTGTTTATATGTTCTGTCAATTTTTAAGTTGGATTACTTATTTTTTGGGTGTTGAGTTTTATAAGTTCTTTATAGATTTTGGATACTAATTATCTCTAATTCTTAGAGCATATTTATTATAATAACAAAACTGCAATCCTTGTTTCCCAAATCTAACATCAAGACCCTCTCACTGGCAGTTTCAGTTTCTGCTTCCTTTCTTGTGTACAAGTAATACTTTCCTGTTCTTTTTCATTTCTAATATATATTTATATTTTAGATATTATAGACATAATAAAAATATATTATGAAATAAAATACAAATATTATATTTATTTGTATAATAATAAATGACATACCAATAATAATATATTAATGTTAATTAGTTATTTTAAAATAATCATATTCACATTTTCATATAAATTATAATATATCTATTTATATATTATTAATTTATTGTATGTCATATTATATATAATAATGATATTTAAATAATTAATATTAACTAATATTGATATTAATAATAATATAAATACGGGGCACCTGCGTGGCTCAGTCATTAAGCATCTGCCTTTATGATCCCAGGGTCCTGAGATCGAGCCCCGCATCAGGCTCCCCGCTCAGCAGGAGGGCCTGCTTCTCCCTTCTCCCACTCCACCTGCTTGTGTTCCTTCTCTTGCCATCTCTCTCTCTCTCTGTTAAATAAATAAATAAAATCTTAAAAAATAATAATAATATAAATACATTAATAATAAGTATGTTTTCATTTATTTGTAATAAATATTACATTCATAAATACAATAAATATAAATATTTATATTTTAGATAATATATTACAACAACTCCTTACTGACCTTCCCTCTCTCAGGGCTTATTGTTATCACTGTTTGCTTGTTTTTGTTTTTGTTTAGTGATATGGATGTACTATTTTAGTGAAACCTATTTCCCCTATTATGTACAAACCCTAATGTCATTCTTTAGAAGGCACAGTTTTAGCCATGCATGCACTCTGAAATGACAGTGGCTTTGCAGAGCTCCCTTTTGTTTCTCTGATCTGTTAAGCTGTCTGCCTTTGCTGGTAACACGAGAGCTGTTAGGCACCACTAATTGCCAGCTAATTGCTCTACTGTTTTCAACAATGCCTTGTGGCATTACATTGCTTCTCAGTCTGACCCAATTAAACTTGGACCCCTTTGAAGCGGTAGTTTTTGAGGCCAGCCTTTAAGTTTTGCTCTGACTCCAGGAAGGCTTTTCTTAGTTGTCTCTTTCCCTCAGTCTCTCTAGTAAATTGGCCTATAGTTAATTTAGTGTGTTCTCATGAAGGTACTAGCCTTTTAGTTACTTACCACAAGAATCTCCAGTGTTTCAAGAGCATCCTCTGGCTTGAAATTCCCCCACACTGTGCTCCGAATAAAGTCAGTTCCCTTTGGGAGAGTTTCAGAGTGCTCTATTCTTATGGCTGTGTTTGAACAAAATCTGTGTCACCACTCCAGAGCTGGAGTTGGGAACAATGACCTGTATCAGTGGTCACCCGCTTTGTAAGTAGTGTGTCTTGCCTTTCTTGATGTGGAGAATATCCTATAAGTCAGCTGGGGGTGAGGGTGATAGGGGACACATGTTTTTGGCCTGCCATGTCTAGGTTAGAGCTTCCATACTATTAGTTAAGTCTGGTTGGGAGAAAGAAACCCTATCCTCTCAATTATGCTTGGTTGGAATAGAGTTGCATTCATGAACCTGGGGAAAATGAGAAATGCTGGTTTGCCTACCTTTCCTGGAAAGAAATACCATTGTCTTTGATTTACTTGCCTACAGAGGAGCTTATGTCACTGAGCATAGATTCTCACTGCTTTTACCAAGATTTAGTACATTTTTCTTGAATAAATATCTCTTCATTTCCTCTATACCCTTAGGAACACTTCCAGAGATTTTAAATGGTTGTTTTTTTAAAAAATAATCTTTATCAGTTATGGTTGTTTTGCTGGGAAGAGGGTTCATGGAGCATTTCATGCCTGCATTCTGGAAGTAATCCTTTGTATAATGTTTTACAAAACTTTCATAATATTTTCTAGAGTGGCTGTACCATTTTACATTCCCATCATCAATATAGGGGAGTCCTTAAGTTGATGCATCCTCACCAACATTTAACATTTATCAATATTCTCTGTGTTCTCACCAGCATTTGACATTATAAATATTTTTTTATTTTAGCCACCTGATAGGTATGAAATGGCCTTTATTAGCACTTCTCTGATAAGTGATGAATGCTTGCATGTGCTTTCTATTTATTTGTACATTTTCTATGTACTTTTTTGTTTTTTAAAGATTTTATTTATTCACTTGAAAGAGAGAGAAAGAGAGAGAGAGTATGAGCCAGGGGCAGAGGCAGAGGGAGAGGGAGAAGCTCCTGCTGAGCATGGAACCAGAAATGGGGCTTGAACCCAGGACCCTGAGATGATGATCTGAGCTGAAGTCAGATGCTTAACTGACTGAGTGCTCCAGGCACCCCCATCCATGTTCTTAGTTTAGATTTTATTAATGGCTATTAATGTTGAACATTTTTTCTTGTTTTCCAACTGCATATCTTCCTTGGTGAAACATCTGTTCACTTTACTTGTCCAATAAAAAACGGGTTCTTTGTTTTCTCACTGTTGAGTTTAGAAAGGTACCTATATATTCTTTGTTGAATATGTGATTTGCAAACATTTTATTTTACTGGATCTTTGACAGAAGTACAAAGGAGGGGCACCTGTGTGGCATGGATGGTTAAACATTTGACTCTTGGTTTCAGATCAGGTTGTGATCTCAGGGTTGTGAGATTGAGCCCTGTTTTGGGCTACATGCTCAACATGGAGTGTGTTTGAGATTCTCTCTTTCTCTCTGCCCCTCCCACTAGTGCTCTCTCACTCTTGCAAATAAACAAATACATCTTTTTTTTTTAAGTACAAAGGAAATTCAACAGAGAGCTGATAATGTTTTCAATACATAGCACTGGAATAGCTGGATGTTTGTATGGGGAAAAAAGCAAACCATGACCTCTACCTCACACCACACACATACAAAAATGAAATATACAGTGATATAAAGTAATGAAATGGAAGGAGTTAGACTTTCAGAATAGTGGAGTGAGGAACTTGATAAGTCCCCTCTCTTCCTAGTTCATTCCTTTTTGTTGCTGTACAGTATTCCATCAAATGAATGTATCATAGTTTATCTATTTCATGGTATATAAATAATATTCCAACAAACCTATTTTTACAAAGCATGAATATTGATACATATAACTACATGCATGAAAAAATAATATGGATGAATCTAAAAAAAATATGGTGAGTTTAAAAAGCCAGACATAAAACAGTACATAATGCATGACTTTACCTACTGGAATTCTAGAAAAGATAAAACTAACCAATTATGGCCAAAAACAGATCAGCAGCTTCCTGAAGCTGGGAGCTGGATAAGGAGCATGAAGCAATATTTTGGAGTGTTAGAAAATTTTTATTTCTTGATTGGGGTGGCAGTTACACGAGTATATATATTTCTCAAAGCTCAATGAAACAGACATAAAAACTGATAACTTGATTTAAAAAACAGTCAAGAAAGACCATATCACAGGCCCTCATGAAAACCAGAGAACCCTTCTTACCTTCAGTGATGAGAATGAGGGCCGCTTTATCTTACAGTGAAAAACAGTAAGTTGAAGAATTCTGAGGCCACTTCAGAGACTCTGTCTTCTAGGAATGCAATGTAGCCTAACTGATTCTTTACCCACACTAACAAGGAATTCCAAATTTGGGCATTGTTCTTTCTGATATCAGTTAAAGATATAGTCTGTTCCATGCTCATAAAAATAAACTCAACTTTTTACTCCTGGATGTCAAAACTGTTTTTGGAATATGACTCAATCTTGCTCTGTTATGGGAAGATGTTATTATTCCTGTTTTACATCCTGAGATTATCAGGGCTTTGTACCCTACCAGAATCTGGGATCTCTCACCAAACATTTAAGTACCATGTTCCCTAAGAACATACAGGATAATTGAAAATAACCTTTTTATAACCTCATCTCATTTGTAGAAAGGGCAATTAAGACTTAGGGATACTAATTTAAAATCTAAAAATTTGTTTTCTCTTTCAGAGATTGTTTACCCTTTGAGATAGCAACTAATTGTTTTGCGAAAAAATCAATTTAGAAATGTGTTGGCCTAAAAATGTGAAACATGCAAATAGTACATCATTTATCATTTGTTATGATAAGCATAAGTCCTTGTAATAGAATTTCAATATTGACAGTTCTTCCCTGAGGACTATGGCTTTGACTTCCAAGATCAGGCTGCAATTATGGGTAAAGATCTCTCTCTCTCTCTCTCTTTCTCTCTCTTATTTCAATCCCTTCGATTTACCAGATTTTCTTTTTTTTTTTCTCAGTTTCCTGATTATCAAGGGGATGAATACACATTATAGATGATTTTGGAAGTACAGAAAGCCTATATAAAGAAACAAATCACCTATCATTTCCCCAGCAAGAAGCCACATAAAACAGTAGACATGGCCATAAAAGGCTATTTCCAGTTACTAAGAAATCAACTTTTTGTTCCTCCAGCCCCTACTGATTGATCAGCTTAGCAATAAGAAACTAACTTCATTTCCACAGTGATTTCATTGATGTGGGGCTCTTAGAGGGAGATATTAAATGGCCATAAAAGGAATTCATTAGGGATGATAAAGGTTCTAAGCAAGTTTTAGCTATAGATCAGAAAATAATTTATTAGTGACAGTGGTTCCAGGGACTGGCCAAAATTTCCCTCATTTCTAGTTTGTTACTTGATTGTATTCTAATGGATGTGGCTGGCCCTGTAACCCCTGGTGCCAAAAGTCTTGACTGCTAAAATCTAGGATAAGGTTTTTGATCATAGTAATTTGAGGTTATAGACAGGGACTCAGGAATACTCATGTATTGACTTAAACTCATTATGTTTCCCATAATAGGAACCATAAAGGATCTATACATACAAGGGATAAGGATATAGAGGAATTAAAACACTACTTTGTGATTACTGGAGTTAGTGCCCAGTACTCTGATACAGGGCTATCTGGTAAAGCTGGATTTTAGTACATAACTTAGGCTGAAGGTCCAAAAGTAGCTTCACTTTTTCCTGCCAAGCCTAATCTTATTAGTAATTGACCACTGAATTGATAAACACTCTTCAGTACCTGAAATACCAAGTAAAGGAAGCAAGAAAGCAAAATGGCTTGGCATGCAGGAGACACTGGCTTAATGTTTTAATTTCTCTAAATGACAGAAAAGCACTAAAGAAAAAGTCATCCACAGTATATAACCTCTTTTTTTTTTTAAGTAAGTCAAGCAGAGAGAGTCAATTATCATATGGTTTCACTTATTTGTGGAGCATAACAAATAACATGGAGGACATGGGGAGATGGAGAGGAGAAGGGAGTTGAGGGAAATTGGAAGGGGAGTATATAACCTTTTAACCCATAGTGACCAACCCAAACACACTAGCAAATGTGGCTCAAGGGATCTGAGCCAATCATATTACTAGGTCCTCTTTGAGGGAGGGAATGGAGGTGAGGAAGCTGTAATCCTTTCCTTTTCGCTCTCGCTTTGCTTAACAACCACTTTCAAGGGTTCAGTTCTGTGTCACAGTGGCTGCTGTTGTTGCTGTTGGCTTTGTTTTCCTCAGGACCACAAAACCTGCCTTTTAAGAAAGTTTCACCTCTTGTCCTCACAAATAACTCAACAAGTAAATCACCCTCAACAAATCCCGGAACTGAAGCTGAAGTTATTGATGTTTCCAAAACTTGTGCCACTCAGTGAGAACCAGTATGTTTTCAGTTATGTCTTCTTTCCTGAAGCCTTGCTTTCCCTAGGGTTTTTAATTTTCTAGGTCTTGTGTAACGTGTAGTACAACATTCTTTTGGCTGTTTCTCTTTTTTCCTAGCAGCAGTGGCATATGTCACCAATTCTTCCACTTCCTTCTGTTTTTCCCATATTTATTTCTTAAGGTTCTGTGTCTTCTCTAGCATGTATGGGATCACGTGATTTGTTATGTCAGTCTCTTTTGTTTTTTTCTTTTCTCTTTGTGTTGTGATCTTGACATTTGTTTTCCAAACATACTTCTTCAGGTTTATCCTTATTGAATCCCTTCACAGTGAAAGTTGTAAAGAAAAAAAAAAAGTTCTAGTTCTGCAGAAAGCATCTGCTGGTCAAATAAAACCTCCTTACCCAGGGCGCCTGGGTGGATCAGTGGGTTAAAGCCTCTGCCTTCCGCTCAGGTCATGATCCCAGAGTCCTGGGATCATCGAGCCCTGCCTGCGTTCTCTGCTCAGCAGGGAGCCTGCTTCCCTCTCTCTCTGCCTGCCTCTCTGCCTGCTTGTGATCTCTGTCTGCCAAATAAATAACTAAAATAAAATTTAAAAAACCTCCTTACCCACCTTTACATCCCTGTAAAGGATAGGGACGTTTCTTCCAGGAAGTATCCTTGCACCATTCAAATATCTAATGTAGACCAGACCCATCTACATATTGAAATACAACTTTAGTGACTTAATCTTTTCTCCTCTTCTCTTGGAGCCCTAACTTCCTAAGTGCCATGAGCACCTTCCCTCCAGGTCCAGACTACACCTGCTTCTCTGATGACAAGCACTGTGAAACTCACTAAATAATGCTTGAAGTATCCTATATTGTTCATCGTGATCTTTCTTTCTTGATTTTTTTCCTGAATATTTTATAATCAGTCATCAAAAGAATTATAATCTGCTCTTCTTAATGACACTTTGCAGTTTTCAGAGGACACTTAAATAGTTTTCTGGATGTGGGTTCCCTTGCAAAAAGGTGTGGGGTAAGGGAGGTCATTCCAGTTTCTTCTCATATTTTGCCTTTTCTGTTAAATCTCTTAGATCTGGTTTATCTTCCTTGACATAATAACAGAAAATATTCCCTCCCCTTTCCTAGTCTCATATCCAGAAGTTTCCAGGCCTAAGAGCATCTTTGGGAGTACATCCTTCTTTCCTTTTAATGTAAGCTGAAATTGAACTCTAAGATATTAAGTCAGCTCTATCTTTATTTCTTGATAATCTCCTGGTTTGCCCTCTGAAATTTTTAAGGTGAAACTAGTCTCCTAGGCTATGGTTCCTTGTCATTTAAAACATACTGTAGTTGCTCTGCCTATTGCCAAGGTCCTTAAGCTGTTGCTGTGCTAAGTGGGGATTCTCAAGGCCAAAGCATTATTGTCACAGTCTTTTTTTAGTGCACTGTTTTTTTGTTATATAATTTTCTTTTGGTTTTGTGATAATTTATTTCATTTTTTTCCTGCTACCTCAAACCTACAAGAAGCCATAGTCCCCATATATTTATAGCTGTCACACTTTTTGATCTGCTTCCCAATAAAGTCTACCTTCCTTTGGGTCTTTAAAATCTACAACCAGGTTTAGGGTCAACCTAAGGGATTACCAGATGAAATTCAAGAACCTGTTGTAGGGGACAGCAACTCAGCAATGTGGCAGGATACAAAATCAATGCACAAAAATCAGTTGCATTTCTATAAGCTAACAGTGTGACTGAAGAATATCTTTTATTTCTTTTTGTTGTCTGACAGCTGAGGCTAGGATTTTTAGTACTATTTTGAACAAAAGTAGTGAGAGTGGGCATACCTGTTGTGTTCCTGACCTTACAGGAAAAACTCTCAGTTTTTCCCCATTGAGAATGATATTCACTGTGGGCATTTAATAGATGGCTTTTATGATATTGAGGTATGTTCCCTCTATCCCTATACTTTGAAGAGTTTTAATCAGGAAAGGATGCTGTATTTTGTCAAATGCTTTTTCTGCATCTATTAAGAGGATCATATGTTTCTTGTCTCTTCCTTTCTTAATGTGATTTATCATGTCAATTGATTTGCAAGTGTTGAACCATCCTTTCATCCCAGGAATATCCCACCTGGTTGTGATGAATAATCCTTTTAATGTACTGTCGGACCCTATTGGCTAGGATCTTGTTGAGTATTTTGGCATCCATGTTTATCAGGGATATTTGTCTGTAATTCTCCTTTTTGATGGGGTCTTTGCCTGTTTTTGGGATCAGGATAATGCTGGCTTCATAGAACAAGTTTGGAAGTGTTCCTTCCATTTCCTTTTTATTCTTTTTTTTTTTTTAAACAGCTTCAGTAGAATATGTATTATTTCTTCTTTAAATATTTGGTGGAATTCCCCTGGCAAGCCATCTGGCCTAGGACTCTTGTTCCTTAGGAAGTTTTGATTACTGTTTCAACTTCCTTGCTGGTTATTTGTCTGTTCAGATTGTCTATTTCATCCTGTTTCAGTAGTTTATAAATTTCCAGGCGTGCATCCATTTCTTCCAGATAGCCTAGATTGTTGGCATATAGCTGCTGGTAGTAAGTTCTAATAATTGTCTCTATTTCCTTGGTATATATCGTGGTTTCTCCCCTTTCAATCATGATTTTAATAATTTGGTTCCTTTCTCCTTTTATTTGGATATGTTTGGCCAGAGGTGTATCTATCTAATTAATTCATTCAAAGAACCAGCTTCTAGTTTCGTTGAGCTGTTCTACTGTTCTCCTAGTTTCTATTTCATTGATTTCTGCTCTAATCTTTATTATTTCTCTTCTCCTGCTTGGTTTAGTCTTCATTTGCTGTTCGTTATCCAGGTCCTTCAGGTGTAAGGTTAGTTTGTGCATTTGGGATTTTTCTAATTTTTTCGAGGAGGCTTGGATGGCTATGTACTTCCCTCTGAGGACCGCCTTTGCAGTATCCCATGGGTTTTGAACTGAGGTGTTTTCATTTTCATTGGTTTGCATGAATTGTTTAAGTTCTTCTTTAATTTTCTAGTTGACCCAGACATTCTTTAGCAGGATGCTCTTTAACCTCCAAGTGTCTGAGATCCTTCCAAATTTCTTCTTGTGTTTGAGTTCCAGTTTCAAGCATTGTGATCTGAAAACATGCAGGGAATAATCTCAATCTTTTGGTATCAGTTGAAACCTGATTTGTGACTCAGTATGTGATCTGTTCTGGAGAAAATTCCGTGTGCACTCGACAAGAATGACTATTCTGTTGTTTTAGGATGGAATGTTCTGTATGTATCTACAAAGTCCATCTGGTCCAATGTGTCATTCAAAGCTCTTGTTCTTTGTTGATCTTCTGCATAGATGATCTGTCTATTGCTGTGAGTGGAGTGTTGAAGTCTCCTGTTATTAATGTATTTTTATCAATACATTTCTTTATTTTGGTTATTAGTTGTTTTATGTAATTGTCTGCTCCCATTTTGGAGGCATAGATATTTACAATTTTTAGATCTTGTTGGATAGACCTTTTAAGTATGATAGTTTCCCTCTTACTACTGTCTTTGGTTTAAAGTCTAATTTGCCTGACATGAAGATTGCTACCCCAGCTTTCTTTGAGGTCCGTCGGCATGGCAAATGGTTTTCAATCCCCTCACTTTCAATCTGGAGGTGTCTTTAGGTTCAAAATGAATTTCAAGTGGACTGCGTATGGATGGGTCCTGCTCTTTTATCCAATCTGCAACCCTGTGTCTTTTGAGGGGAACATTCAGCCCATTTACATTGAGAGTAATTATTGAAAGATATGAATTTCATGCCCTTGTGTTGCCTGTAATGTCCCTGTCTCTGTAGATTGTCTCTGTTAATTTCTGGTCTATATAACTTTTGGGATCTCTCTTTGCTTACAGAATCTCCCTTAATATTTCTTGAAGGGCCGGGTGGGTAGTCACATATTCTTTTAGTTTCACCCTGTCCTGAAATCTCTTTATTTCTCCATCCTTTCTGAATGACAGCCTTGCTGGCTAAGGTATTCTTGGCTTCATGTCCTTCTCATGTCATGTCGTAAATATGTCTTGGCAGACCTTTCTGGCTAGCCAGGTCTCTGTGGATAGGTCTATTATTCTGATGTTCCTCCTTACATATGTATGGAACCTCCTCTCCCTAGCTGTTCTCAGAATAGTTTCTTTTTTTTAAATTTTTAAATCATTTTTTAAAATTTATTTTCAGCATAACAGTATTCATTGTTTCTGTACTACACCCAGTGCTCCATGCAATCCATGCCCTCTCTAATACCCACCTACTGGTTCTCCCAACCTCCCACCCCCCCACCTCTTCAAACCCTTCAGATTGTTTTTCAGAGTCCATAGTCTCTCATTGTTCACCTCCCCTTCCAATTTCCCCCAACTCCCTTCTCCTAACTCCCCATGTCCTCCACGCTATTTGTTATGCTCCACAAATAAGTGAAACCATATGATAATTGACTCTCTCTGCTTGACTTATTTCACTCAGCATAATCTCTTCCAGTCCCGTCCATGTTGCTACAAAAGTTGGGTATTCATCCTTTCTGATGGAGGCATAATACTCCATAGTGTATATGGACCACATCTTCCTTATCCATTCGTCCGTTGAAGGGCATCTTGGTTCTTTCCACAGTTTGGCGACCGTGGCCATTGCTGCTATAAACATTGGGGTACAGATGGCCCTTCTTTTCACTACATCTGTATCTTTGGGGTAAATACCCAGTAGTGCAATTGCAGGGTCATAGGGAAGTTCTATTTTTAATTTCTTGAGGAATCTCCACACTGTTCTCCAAAGAGGCTGCACCAACTTGCATTCCCACCAACAGTGTAAGAGGGTTCCCCTTTCTCCACATCCCCTCCAACACATGTTGTTTCCTGTCTTGCTAATTTTGGCCATTCTAACTGGTGTAAGGTGATATCTCAATGTGGTTTTAATTTGAATCTCCCTGATGGCTAGTGATGATGAACATTTTTTCATGTGTCTGATAGTCATTTGTATGTCTTCATTGGAGAAGTGTCTGTTCATATCTTCTGCCCATTTTTTGATATGATTATCTGTTTTGTGTGTGTTGAGTTTGAGGAGTTCTTTATAGATCCTGGATATCAATCTTTTGTCTGTACTGTCATTTGCAAATATCTTCTCCCATTCCGTGGGTTGCCTCTTTGTTTTCTTGACTGTTTCCCTTGCTGTGCAGAAGCTTTTGATTTTGATGAAGTCCCAAAAGTTTATTTTGGCTTTTGTTTCCTTTGCCTTTTGAGACATATCTTGAAAGAAGTTGTTGTGGCTGATATCGAAGAGATTACTGCCTATGTTCTCCTCTAGGATTCTGATGGATTCTGTCTCATGTTGAGGTCTTTTATCCATTTTGAGTTTATCTTTGTGAACGGTGTAAGAGAATGGTCGAGTTTCATTCTTCTACATACAGCTACCAAGTTTTCCCAGCACCATTTATTGAAGAGACTGTCTTTTTTCCACTGTATATTTTTTCCTGTTTTGTCGAAGATTAACTGACCATAGAGTTGAGGGTCCATATCTGGGCTCTCTATTCTGTTCCACTGGTCTATGTGTCTGTTTCAAAAGGAACTCAAACACCTGGAAGCTAAAGACCACCTTGCTTAAGAATACTTGGATCAACCAGGAGATCAAAGAAGAACTGAAACAATTCATGGAAACCAATGAGAATGAAGACACTTCCGTCCAAAACCTATGGGATACAGCAAAGGCGGTCCTAAGGGGGAAATACATAGCCATCCAAGCCTCCCTCAAAAAAATAGAAAAATCCAGAACACAGCAGCTGTCTCTACACCTTAAAGAACTGGAGAATCAACAACAAATCAAACCAACTCCACACATAAGAAGGGAAATAATCAAGATTAGAGCAGAGATCAATGAGGTAGAAACCAGAGATACAGTAGAACGTATCAATGAAACTAGAAGCTGTTTTTTTGAAAGAATCAATAAGATCGATAAACCATTGGCCACACTAATCCAAAAGAAAAGAGAGAAAGCCCAAATTCATAAAATTATGAATGAAAAGGGAGAGATCACAACTAACACCAAGGAAGTAGAAACAATCATCAGAAGTTATTATCAACAGTTATATGCCAATAAGCTAAGCAACCTAGATGAAATGGATGCATTCCTGGAAAACTATAAACTCCCAAAATTGAACCAGGAAGAAATTGACAACCTAAATAGACTGATATCTAGTAATGAGATTGAAGCAGTGATCAAAAATCTCCCAAAAAACAAGAGCGCAGGACCTGACGGATTCCCTGGGGAATTCTACCAAACTTTCAAAGAAGAAATATCACCTATTCTCCTGAAGCTGTTTCAAAAAATTGAAGCAGAAGGAAAACTTCCAGACTCTTTCTATGAAGCCAGCATTACCCTGATCCCCAAACCAGGCAAAGACCCTACCAAACAGGAGAATTTCAGGCCAATATCACTGATGAATATGGATGCTAAGATTCTCAACAAGATCCTAGCAAACAGGATCCAACAGCACATTAAAAAGATTATCCGGAGGAGTCAAGATGGCGGAGAAGTAGCAGCTGAGACTACTTCAGGTTGCGGGAGATCAGCTAGATAGCTTATCTAAAGATTGCAAACACCTACAAATCCAACGGGAGATCGAAGAGAAGAAGAACAGCAATTCTAGAAACAGAAAATCAACCACTTGCTGAAAGGTAGGACTGGCGGAGAAGTGAATCCAAAGGGACGAGAAGACAGACCCCGGGGGGAGGGGCCGGCTCCCGGCAAGCGGCGGAGCAACGGAGCATAAAATCGGGACTTTTAAAAGTCTGTTCCGCTGAGGGACATCGCTCCAGAGGCTTAACTGGGGTGAAGCCCACGCGGGGCCAGTGTGGCCTCAGGTCCCGCAGGGTCACAGAAGGATCGGGGTGTCTGAGTGTCGCAGAGCTCGCAGGTATTAGAACAGGGAAGCCGGCTACAGAGACGGAGCCGAGGAGTGAGCTCACAGCTCGGGCTTACCTTGAACCGGTCGCAGGCTCGGTGAGCTCGGAGCGCGGCTGGAGGCCAGGCAGACGGGAGTAATTGGACGCTGTTCCCTGAGGGCGCACTGAGGAGTGGGGCCCTGGGCTCTCGGCTCCTCCGGGCCGGAGACTGGGCGGCCGCCATCTTCCTTCCCGTCCTCCGGACTCTACGGAAAGCGCTCAGGGAGCAAAAGCTCCCGAAAGCAAACCCGAGCGGATTACTCAGCCCGGCCCCTGGTAAGGGCGGTGCGACTCCGCCTGGGGCAAAGACACTTGAGAATCACCACAACAGGCCCCTCCCCCAGAAGATCAACAAGAAACCCAGCCAGGACCAAGTTCACTTACGAGGAGTGCGGTTTCAATACCAAGGAGAGCAGCGGAATTCCAGAGGAGGAGAAAGCAAAGCACGGAACTCATGGCTTTCTCCCCATGATTCTTTAGCCTTGCAGTTAATTTAATTTTTTTTTCTTTTTCAATTTTTTTCTCTTCTTCTGCTAAATTTTTTTAAACTTTTACCCTTTTCTTTTTTAACGTTTTTTAACTAGTTTATCCAATATATATATATTTTTTCCTTTTTATATTTTTTTCATTATTGGTTTTCTTTTTTTTATTTGTTTCTTTTTTCTTTTTTATTTTATTTTATTTTTTTCTTTCTGAACCTCTTTTTATCCCCTTCTCCCCCCCCCTCACGATTTGGGATCTCTTCTGATTTGGCTAAAGCATATTTTCCTGGGGTTGTTGCCACCCTTTTAGTATTTTACTTACTCCTTCATATACTCTTATCTGGACAAAATGACAAGGCGGAAAAATTCACCACAAAAAAAAGAACAAGAGGCAGTACCAAAGGCTAAGGACCTAATCAATACAGACATTGGTAATATGTCAGATTTAGAGTTCAGAATGACGATTCTCAAGGTTCTAGCTGGGCTCGAAAAAGGCATGGAAGATATTAGAGAAACCCTCTCGGGAGATATAAAAGCCCTTTCTGGAGAAATAAAAGAACTAAAATCTAATCAAGTTGAAATAAAAAAAGCTATTAATGAGGTGCAATCAAAAATGGAGGCTCTCACTGCTAGGATAAATGAGGCAGAAGAAAGAATTAGCGATATAGAAGACCAAATGACAGAGAATAAGGAAGCTGAACAAAAGAGGGACAAACAACTACTGGACCACGAGGGCAGAATTCGAGAGATAAGTGACACCATAAGACGAAACAACATTAGAATAATTGGGATTCCAGAAGAAGAAGAAAGAGAGAGGGGAGCAGAAGGTATATTGGAGAGAATTATTGGAGAGAATTTCCCCAATATGGCAAAGGGAACAAGCATCAAAATCCAGGAGGTTCAGAGAACCCCACTCAAAATCAATAAGAATAGGTCCACACCCCGTCACCTAATAGTCAAATTTACAAGTCTTAGTGACAAAGAGAAAATCCTGAAAACAGCCCGGGAGAAGTCTGTAACATACAATGGTAAAAATATTAGATTGGCAGCAGACTTATCCACAGAGACCTGGCAGGCCAGAAAGAGCTGGCATGATATATTCAGAGTACTAAACGAGAAAAACATGCAGCCAAGAATACTATATCCAGCTAGGCTATCATTGAAAATAGAAGGAGAGATTAAAAGCTTCCAGGACAAACAAAAACTGAAAGAATTTGCAAACACCAAGCCAGCTCTACAGGAAATATTGAAAGGGGTCCTCTAAGCAAAGAGAGAACCTAAAAGTAGTAGATCAGAAAGGAACAGAAACAATATACAATAGCAGTCACCTTACAGGCAATACAATGGCACTAAATTCATATCTCTCAATAGTTACCCTGAATGTTAATGGGCTAAATGCCCCAATCAAAAGACACAGGGTATCAGAATGGATAAAAAAACAAAACCCATCTATATGTTGCCTACAAGAAACTCATTTTAAACCCGAAGACACTTTCAGATTTAAAGTGAGGGGGTGGAAAAGAATTTACCATGCTAATGGACATCAGAAGAAAGCAGGAGTGGCAATCCTTATATCAGATCACTTAGATTTTAAACCAAAGACTATAATAAGAGATGAAGATGGACACTATATCATACTCAAAGGATCTGTCCAACAAGAAGATCTAACAATTGTAAATATCTATGCCCCTAACGTGGGAGCAGCCAACTATATAAACCAATTAATAACAAAATCAAAGAAACACATCGACAATCATACAATAATAGTAGGGGACTTTAACACTCCCCTCACTGAAATGGACAGATCATCCAAGCAAAAGATCAACAAGGAAATAAAGGCCTTAAATGACACACTGGACCAGATGGACATCACAGATATATTCAGAACATTTCATCCCAAAGCAACAGAATACACATTCTTCTCTAGTGCACATGGAACATTCTCCAGAATAGATCACATCCTTGGTTCTAAATCAGGTCTTAACTGTTATCAAAAAATTGGGATCATTCCCTGCATATTTTCAGACCACAATGCTCTGAAGCTAGAACTCAATCGCAAGAGGAAATTTGGAAAGAACCCAAATATATGGCGACTAAACAGCATCCTTCTAAAGAATGAATGGGTCAACCAGGAAATTAAAGAAGAATTGAAAAAATTCATGGAAACAAATGATAATGAAAATACAACAGTTCAAAATCTGTGGGACACAACAAAGGCAGTCCTGAGAGGAAAATATATAGCGGTACAAGCCTTTCTCAAGAAACAAGAAAGGTCTCAGGTACACAACCTAACCCTACACCTAAAGGAGCTGGAGAAAGAACAAGAAAGAAACCCTAAACCCAGCAGGAGAAGAGAAATCATAAAGATCAGAGCAGAAATCAATGAAATAGAAACCAAAAAAACAATAGAACAAATCAACGAAACTAGGAGCTGGTTCTTTGAAAGAATTAATAAGATTGATAAGCCCCTGGCCAGACTTATCAAAAAGAGAAGAGAAAGGACCCAAATAAATAAAATCATGAATGAAAGAGGAGAGATCACAACTAACACCAAAGAAATACAGACAATTATAAGAACATATTATGAGCAACTCTATGCCAACAAATTTGACAATCTGGAAGAAATGGATGCATTCCTAGAGACATATAAACTACCACAACTGAACCTGGAAGAAATAGAAAGCCTGAACAGACCCATAACCAGTAAGGAGATTGAAACAGTCATCAAAAATCTCCAAACAAACAAAAGCCCAGGGCCAGACGGCTTCCCGGGGGAATTCTACCAAACATTTAAAGAAGAACTAATTCCTATTCTCCTGAGACTGTTCCAAAAAATAGAAATGGAAGGAAAACTTCCAAACTCATTTTATGAGGCCAGCCTCACCTTGATCCCCAAACCAGACAAGGATCCCATCAAAAAAGAGAACTACAGACCAATATCCTTGATGAACACAGATGCAAAAATTCTCACCAAAATACTAGCCAATAGGATTCAACAGTACATTAAAAGGATTATTCACCACGACCAAGTGGGATTTATTCCAGGGCTGCAAGGTTGGTTCAACATCCGCAAATCAATCAATGTGATACAACACATTAATAAAAGAAAAAACAGGAACCATATGATACTCTCCATAGATGCTGAAAAAGCATTTGACAAAGTACAGCATCCCTTCCTGATCAAAACTCTTCAAAGTGTAGGGATAGAGGGCACATACCTCAATATTATCAAAGCCATCTATGAAAAACCCATCGCAAATATCATTCTCAATGGAGAAAAACTGAAAGCTTTTCCGCTAAGGTCAGGAACACGGCAGGGATGTCCATTATCACCACTGCTATTCAACATAGTACTAGAAGTCCTAGCCTCAGCAATCAGACAACAAAAAGAAATTAAAGGCATCCAAATCGGCAAAGAAGAAGTCAAACTATCACTCTTCGCAGATGATATGATACTATATGTGGAAAACCCAAAAGACTCCACTCCAAAACTGCTAGAACTTGTACAGGAATTCAGTAATGTGTCAGGATATAAAATCAATGCACAGAAATCAGTCGCATTTCTCTACACCAACAATAAGACAGAAGAAAGAGAAATTAAGGAGTCCATCCCATTTACAATTGCACCCAAAACTATAAGATACCTAGGAATAAACCTAACCAAAGAGACTAAGAATCTATACACAGAAAACTATAAAGTACTCATGAAAGAAATTGAGGAAGACACAAAGAAATGGAAAAATGTTCCATGCTCCTGGATTGGAAGAATAAATATTGTGAAAATGTCTATGCTACCTAAAGCAATCTACACATTTAATGCAATTCCTATCAAAGTACCATCCATTTTTTTCAAAGAAATGGAACAAATAATCCTAAAATTTATATGGAACCAGAAAAGACCGCGAATAGCCAAAGGAATATTGAAAAAGAAAGCCAGAGTTGGTGGCATCACAATTCCGGACTTCAAGCTCTATTACAAAGCTGTCATCATCAAGACAGCATGGTACTGGCACAAAAACAGACACATAGATCAATGGAACAGAATAGAGAGCCCAGAAATAGACCCTCAACTCTATGGTCAACTAATCTTCGACAAAGCAGGAAAGAATGTCCAATGGAAAAAAGACAGCCTCTTCAATAAATGGTGTTGGGAAACTTGGACAGCCACATGCAGAAAAATGAAATTGGATCATTTCCTTACACCACACACGAAAATAGACTCAAAATGGATGAAGGACCTCAATGTGAGAAAGGAATCCATCAACATCCTTGAGGAGAACACAGGCAGCAACCTCTTCGACCTCAGCCGCAGCAACATCTTCCTAGGAACATCGCCAAAGGCAAGGGAAGCAAGGGCAAAAATGAACTATTGGGATTTTATCAAGATCAAAAGCTTTTGCACAGCAAAGGAAACAGTTAACAAAACCAAAAGACAACTGACAGAATGGGAGAAGATATTTGCAAACGACATATCAGATAAAGGGCTAGTGTCCAGAATCTATAAAGAACTTAGCAAACTCAACACCCAAAGAACAAATAATCCCATCAAGAAATGGGCAGAAGACATGAACAGACATTTCTGCAAAGAAGACATCCAGATGGCCAACAGACACATGAAAAAGTGCTCCATATCACTCGGCATCAGGGAAATACAAATCAAAACCACAATGAGATACCACCTCACACCAGTCAGAATGGCTAAAATTAACAAGTCCGGAAATGACAGATGCTGGCGAGGATGCGGAGAGAGGGGAACCCTCCTACATTGTTGGTGGGAATGCAAGCTGGTGCAACCACTCTGGAAAACAGCATGGAGGTTCCTCAAAATGTTGAAAATAGAACTACCCTATGACCCAGCAATTGCACTGCTGGGTATTTACCCTAAAGATACAAACGTAGTGATCCGAAGGGGCACGTGCACCCGAATGTTTATAGCAGCAATGTCTACAATAGCCAAACTATGGAAAGAACCTAGATGTCCATCAACAGACGAATGGATAAAGAAGATGTGGTATATATATACAATGGAATACTATGCAGCCATCAAAAGAAATGAAATCTTGCCATTTGCAACAACATGGATGGAACTAGAGGGTATCATGCTTAGCGAAATAAGTCAATCGGAGAAAGACAACTATCATATGATCTCCCTGATATGAGGGAGAGGAGATGCAACATGGGGGGTTAATGTGGTAGGAGAAGAGTAAATGAAACAAGTTGGGATTGGGAGGGAGACAAACCATAAGTGACTCTTAATCTCACAAAACAAACTGAGGGTTGCTGGGCAGAGGGGGGTTGGGGGGGGGTTATGGACATTGGGTAGGGTATGTGCTATGGTGAGTGCTGTGAAGTTTGTAAACGTGGAGATTCACAGACCTGTACCCCTGGGGGAAAAAAAATATATATATATATATGTTTATAAAAAATAAAATTATAAAAAAAAAAAAAAAAAGATTATCCACCATGACCAGGTGGGATTCATTCCTGGGCTACAAGGATGGTTCAACATTAACAAATCAATCAATGTGATAGAACAAATCAATAAAAGAAGAGAGAAGAACCACATGGTCATCTCAATTGATGCAGAAAAAGCATTTGACAAAATCTAGCATCCGTTCCTGATTAAAACGCTTCAAAGTATAGGGATAGAGGGAACATTCCTGAACTTCATCAAATCTACCTATGAAAAACCCACAGCAAATATCATCCTCAATAGGAAAAAGCTTGCAGCCTTCCCGTTGAGATCAGGAACAAGACAAGGATGCCCACTCTCACCACTCCTATTCAACATAGTATTAGAAGTCCTAGCAACAGCAATCAGAAAACAAAGAGAAATAAAAGGTATCCAAATTGGCAATGAAGAAGTCAAACTCTCTCTCTTTGCAGATGACATGATTCTTTATATGGAAAACCCAAAAGACTCCACCCCCAAACTACTAGAACTCCTACAGCAATTCAGTAACGTGGCAGGATACAAAGTCAACGTACAGAAATCAGTGGCTTTCTTATCCACTAACAATGAAAATACAGAAAGGGAAATTAGAGAATCGATTCCATTTACTATAGCACCAAGAACCATAAGATACCTGGGAATAAACCTAACCAAAGAGGTAAAGGATCTGTACTAGAGGAACTACAGAACACTCATGAAAAAAATTGAAAAAGACACAAAAAGATGGAAGACCATTCCATGCTCTTGGATCGGAAGAATAAACATTGTTAAAATGTCTATACTGCCTAGGGCAATCTATACTTTTAATGCCATTCCAATCAAAATTCCACCGGTATTCTTCAAAGAGCTGGAGCAAATAATCCAAAAATTTGTATGGAACCAGAAGAGACCCTGAATCACTAAGAAAATGTTGAAAAACAAAAATAAAACTGGGGGCATCACATTACCTGATTTCAAGCTTTACTACAAAGCTGTGACCACCAAGACAGCATGGTACTGGCATAAAATCAGAATAGTTTCTTTAGCTGCAAGACTTGCAAACTTCACTATTATATGTTGGGGTGTTTATTTTTATTGATTTTGGTAGGGGTCCACTCTACCTCTTGGACATGAATGTTTGTTTCCTTCCCCAGATTAAGGAATTTTTCAGGTATGATGTGCTCAAATATACCTTTTGGTCTTCTCTCTCTCCACATGCCCTCGGGAATCCCAATAATTCTGACATTGGAATGGTTCATGGCATCATTAATCTCTCTATGTCTATTTTCATGTGCTACTAGCTGCCTATCTCTGTTTTCCTCAACTTCCTTCCTTTCCATCAGCTTTTTAAAAAAAGATTTTGTTTATTTATTTGTCAGACAGAGATCATAAGTAGGCAGAGAAGCAGGCAGAGAGAGAGGAGGAAGCAGGCTCCCCACTCAGCAGAGAGCCCAATGAGGGGCTTGATCCCAGGGCACTGGGATCATGACCTGAGCTGAAGGCAGAGGCTTTAACCCACTGAGCCACCCAGGCACCCCTTTCAGCTTATCTTTTAGATCACTGATTCTCTCTTCTGCCTCATTTACCCTGGCTGTTGGTGTCCAGTTTAGACTGCATCTCATTCATATCATGTTTAAGTTTGGCCTGATTAGATCTCATTTCTTCCCTTAGAGATTCTATATTGTCACTAATGCTTTTTTTAAGCCTAGCTATTGACTTGATGATTACTATCCTGAATTCTATCTCTGACATATTGTTTATATCCATATTCATTGGTTCTGTGGGAGTGGACATTGTCTCAGGTTCTTTTCTTTGTTGAGAGTTCCTCCTCCTCCTAGTTATTTTGTTAAAGGATGGTTGAGTGAATGAACAGAGTCCAAAATATCAACCATGACCAAAGCAAAATGCACCCTAGGAAAAAATCTGAAGTGGTTGGAACTACCACAGATAAGCAAACAAAGACAGGATGATCTAAAACAATAAAAGTAAGGCAGGAGGAGCGAGATAATCTCTCAGGGTGGACAAAGCAGGGTGATCTGCCTTATCGATTTCTGGTCTCTGTGTTAGAATACACTATATCTCCAAATTGCAAAGAAATCAGTATATATATATATATACATATACATATATATATATATATATAATCTTGAGATAAAATTGAATAGAGTGAAAAATGGACTAGTATGGGGGCATAAATCTATAAAATGTAGATGTGAAAAAAATAAAAGTTTAAAAGGAACTTAAAAACCTATGTTGGGAAAAAAGAATCTATCAGAAATGTGAACAGGGTTAAAAAAAAAAGAAAAAAGAAGTATAAAATTTTAAGCTGAAGTATATATGAGTTGTGAGGGAAGTCTTGGAGCGCCTTATATTATTTTCCCTATGCTCTGGAATTTTACAGTCCTGTGGAAAATAAGCTTAGCATTCATCTGTTCTTTCAGCCTGTCTTCTGGGAGAGGGGCCTGCTGCTTGGCTTTCAGGCATTTTTGCCTGGCTGGAGTTGCCCCACCCCTTTTCAAGGGGATGGGCTTAATAGAAGGTCATCTGTTTGGACTTTGTTCCCTGGTGGCTTTCTGCTTCTCTTTAGAGGGTCTGAACAAATATGGCCGTGCAGGAATCTCTGGCTTATAGTCACAAGGTCAAGGTCCCCTTTCTTCAATAAACCCTCCAGGTCAAACCTTGTCCACATCTGTGTGTATCAAACTCCACAGACTCAAGCCATTTTCACATGCTACAACTCTCCCAGGGGAGTTTTGGTAATCCAACAGTGTCTCTGTTTTATGACTTTGCAATTGCTAGTGGCAGTAGGTTCCCTCACGCAACCTCTTCCATAGTTCCTAGGGCACAGCTGGCTGCCCCCCAGTGTTCTTCCAGGGGTCACACCGCCCTGAGAGCTGTTCCCCAGTTGTGTGCATGGACTCTTTGTGCACCAGACTGATGAATCCCATGGTTTGCATCTTCTGTACCTCTCCCCAGGGAGTTAGAGGGACCAGTGAGCATCTCTTTGTTTTGTGACTTTTAATTGTGAGTGGCCATGGGCTTGCACATGCACCCTCTTCCATGGCTCCCAGATCATGGCTGGGTGGTACCCCTCTGTCCTTTCATGGACCATACTGCCATGTTAACTGTTGCCCTGTCTTAGGTGTAAGCTGTTTCATATCTTCTCTTGTCTAACAAGACATCCCACACCTTCTAATCCTTTTCAGGGTGGTCAGTCAGACAGCAGTCACCCTACTGGCCTGGTTCACAGTTTATGGTGATGGGAACCTAGAGTCCCTTCTGGGCTTGCTGACCATAACCTGTCTCCCACTCCACTGCTTGGACATTCTATCAGTTTAGGCTCCCCTATACTTTCTAAGTCTCTTGGAATCCTGAGACCACAATGATCCACCTAGAATTCTGCCTTATTCATTCCCTGTGCTCTTTTCAGAAAGGGATGTCTCTCACTGGAGCAGATTTCTAAGGGTCCCAGTTTTTTGCTTCCAGTGTTATATCACTTTCCAGTAGCCAGCTTATGGAGGCTCCCTTTCCCCTCTGTTATCTTCCAATATTTCCCCCAAAGACTCAGGATCCTACACCTTCTACCTTGCAAAAAGTAGTTTTTTCCCTGCACGTAGAGATTCAGACAAATTTTATTATATCTCAGGTTGTATTCATGTATGTTCAGAATGTTCTGATAGATGTCCCAAATTCAAGGGACTAAATCCAAGGGACCAGATGAAATGAGGTCCCCTACTCTGCTGTCATCTTGCCCCCTTCTCCTTTGTCTCTAATAGTAGGGGACTTTAACACAACATTCACATTAATGGATAGATCAGATAGAAAATTAATAATGAAAAAGTGGCCTTAAACAATGTAATAGACTGTATGCTCTTAATAGATATATACAGAATAATCAACCCCAAAACAACAGAATAGACATTCTTCTCAAATGCATATGGAACATTCTCCAGTATATATTACATGTTAGGCCACAAAGCAATTCTGAATAAATTTAAGAAGAAAGGAATCATATAAAACATCTTTTCTGACCACAATGGTACAAAACTAATATATATATATATATATATATATATATATATATATGAAGAAAAATAGAAAAAACACAAACATATGAAGGCTCAAGAACATGGTACTAAGCAAATAATGGATCAACATAGAAATTAAAGAGGAAGATAAAAGTACCTCAAGACAAATGGGAATTATAACATTCTAAAATCTATAGTATGGAGCATAAAACAGTTTTAAGAAGGAAGTTTATAGTGATGCAAGCCCATTTCAAGAAACAAGAAAAATCTGAACTAAACAATCTAACTTTATACCCAAAGAAACTAGAAAAAGAACAAAAATCCCAAATTAAATAAAGAAAGGAAATAATAAAGGTCAGAGTGGAAATACATGCAATAGAGACTAAAAGAAATAGAAAATATTGATAAAACTAAGAGCTGCTTCTTTAAAGGATAAACAAAATCCATAAACCTTTATTCAGGTTCATTTAAAAGAGAAGGAGAGAGAGAGTGTCCAGGAATACCTGGGTGGCTTCGTTGGTTGAGTCCCTGCCTTCAGCTTGGGTCATGATCCCAGGGTCCTGGGATCAAGCTCCACATTGGGCTACCTGCTCAGTGGGGAGCCTGCTTTTCCCTCTCTCTCTGTAGCTCCCTATGCAGCTCCCCTTACTTCTGCTCTTTTACTCTCTCTCTCTCTCAAATAAATATATAAAATCTTTAAAGAAAAGAGAGCACCCAGATAAATAAAATCAGAAATGAAAGTGGAGAAGTTACAACTAATATCCCAGAAACACAAAGGATCATAAGACAACCCTAGAACAATTACATACCAACAAACTGGTCAACCTAGAAAACATGGGTAAATTCCTAGAAACATATAATCTTCCAAGACTGACACAGGAAGTAATAGAAAATTTGAATAGACAAATTACTTAGTAATGAAATTAAATCATTAATAAAAAAATCCCAACAAACCAAAGCCCAGGATTAGACAGATTCACTGGTGAATTTTACCAAACATTAATTTTTTTAAAGATTTATTTACTTATTTGAGGTGGTAGGGGCAGAAGGCAAGGGAGAGAAAATTCCAAGCAGACTCCACCCTGAGCATGGAATCAGCTATGATTCCAGGACCCTGAGATCATAACCTGGGCCTAAACCAAGAGTCCAACACTCAACCAACTACACCACTCAGGCACCCCAAATTCTATCAAACATTTAAAGAAAGGTTAGTACTTAAACTATTCCAAAAAATTGAATATAAGTGAATGCTTCCAAACACATTCCACAAGGCTAGCATTACTCTGATACCTTAAACAAAATCCCTACAAAATAAAGAAAATTACACATCAATATCCTTAATGAATGTAGATATAAAAATCGTCAACAAAATATTAGCAGGCTGAATTCAACGATATTTTAGAAGAGCCATACAACATGATCAAGTGAAATTTATTTCAGGTTTGCAAAGATGGTTCAATAATATGATACACCACGATTAACAAAGCAAAGGGTAAAAATCATATGATCATCTCAATAAATGCAAAAAAAAAGCATTTGACAAAATTTAACATCCATTGATAACTAAAAAAAAAACCTCTCAATAAGTATGTACAGAAGGAATATACCTCAACATAATAAAAGCCATATATGACAAACCCACACAAGTAACATAACTCAATAATGAAGAGCTGTGGTCTTTCTTCCAAGATGGAGATTAGTCAAGGTTGTCCACCTTTGCCACTTTTATTCAATAGAGTACAGAAAGTTTTAGTGAAAGCAATTAGGCAAGAAAAATAACCAAACCTAAACTAAAAAGGAGGAAGTAAAACTCATTATTTGAATATGACATGATGCTATATGTAGAATACCCTAAGGTCTGCTCCATAAAAGCTAGCAGAACTAATAAGCAAATTCAGTAAGGAAATGAAAGCCACAAGGGAAAGGAAAATAAGTTTCAGGTTACAAAATCAATATGAAGATGTTGGTCGTGTTTCCATACACTAATAATGGTCTTTCAGAAAAAGAAAAAAAAAATTAAAAAAAATAGCCTTGAGATCAAAAGCTTCTGCACAACAAAGGAAACAGTCAACAAAACAAAGAGGCAACCCACGGAAAGGGAGAAGATATTTGCAAATGACAGTACAGACAAAAGGTTGATATCCAGGATCTATAAAGAACTTCTCAAACTCAACTCACACAAAACTGATAATCATATCAAAAATTGGGCAGAAGATATGAACAGACACTTCTCCAATGAAGACATACAAATGGTTAACAGACACATGAAAAAATGTTCATCATCACTAGCCATCAGGGAGATTCAGGTTAAAGCCACATTGAGATACCACCTTACACCAGTTAGAATGGCCAAAATTAGCAAGACAGGAAACAACGTGCGTTGGGGAGGATGTGGAGAAAGGGGAACCCTCTTACGCTGTTGGTGGGAATGCAAGGTGCAGCCTCTTTGGAGAACAGTGTGGAGATTGCTCAAGAAATTAAAAATAGAGCTTCCCTATGACCCTGCAATTGCACTACTGGGTATTTACCCCAAAGATACAGATGTAGTGAAAAGAAGGGCCATCTGTACCCCAATGTTTATAGCAGCAATGGCCACGGTCGCCAAACTGTGGAAAGAACCAAGATGCCCTTCAACGGACGAATGGATAAGGAAGATGTGGTCCATATACACTATGGAGTATTATGCCTCCATCAGAAAGGATGAATACCCAACTTTTGTAGCAACATGGACGGGACTGGAAGAGATTATGCTGAGTGAACTAAGTCAAGCAGAGAGAGTCAATTATCATATGGTTTCACTTATTTGTGGAGCATAACAAATAACATGGAGGACATAAGGAGATGGAGAGGAGAAGGGAGTTGAGAGAAATTGGAAGGGGTGGTGAACCATAAGAGACTATGGACTCTGAAAATCAATCGAGGGTTTTGAAGGGGCGGGGGGTGGGAGGTTGGGTGAGCCAGGTGGTGGGTATTAAGGAGGGCACATATTCCATGGAACACTGGGTGTGGTGCAAAAACAATGAATTCTGTTACACTGAAAAGAAATAAAAAAAAAATGTCTGCTATAATTTGAAAAAAAAATAGCATTGAAATGCAAATCAAAACCACAATGAGATATTGGAAATAGAAAGTGGTTGAGGATGTGGAGAAAAAGGAACCAGGCATTATTAGTGGGAATGTCAATTAGTGCATACACTGGGGAAAACAGCATGAAATTTCCTCAAAAAATTAAAAATAGAAATACCAGGGGATCCAATAATTCCAATACTGGGTATTCACCCAAAGAAAACAAAAACACTAATTCAAAAAGATATACCTATGCACAAGTATATATAGTATATGAATACCTATATTTATTGCAGCATTATTTTCAATATCCAATATATGTAAGCAACCCAGTGTTCACTGATAAATGAATGAAAAAGAAGATATGGTGGGTATATCTATATCTTGATACATATATGTATGTGTGTATACACACACACACACATTTATTCAGTCATAAAAAAAGAGTAAAATTTTGCTATTTGCAACATGAATGGACCTAGAGGCTACAAAAAGTGCAATAAGTTAGAGAAAGACAAATACCATAAGGTTTCACTTACAGGTGGAATCTAAAAATCAGAACAAATGAAGAAATAAAACCAAACAGAAACAGACTCACAAACACCAAGAAGAAAGTGATGGTTGCCAGAGGGGAGAGTGTGGTAGGAGGAAGATGAAATATGTAAAAGGAATTAACAAGTACAGTCTTCCAGTTATAAAATAAGACGGGGGATTTAATGTACAGCATAGGGAGGATAGTCAATAATATTGTAACAACTCTGAATTCTGACAGATACTAACCAGACTTATTGTGGTGACTATATAACAATGTATATAAATATCAAGTCACTATGTACATCTGAAAACACTAAAATATTTTATATCAAATATTCTTCAATTAAAAGAAAAAAATTTCATTTAAAAGATTTCTTGGGATTCTTGGGTGGCTCAGTCTGTTGAGCATTTGACTTTTAGTTTCAGCTCAGGTCATGAGCTCAGGGTTGTGAGATGGAGCCCCCACATGAGATTGTATTCCAGCATGGAGCCTGCTTGGGATTCTCCTTCTCCTTCTCCCTCTGCCCCTTTCCCCCCCACCCTCTCTCTAAGAAAAATTCTTTCTTGGGGCACCTCGGTGGCTCAGTCAGTTAGGCATCTGCCTTTGGCTTGGGTCATGATCCCAGGGTCCTGGGACTGAGCCTCACATGGAGCTCCCTGCTCAGCAGGGAGCCTGCTTCTCCTCTCTCTCTGCCCCTCCCCCTGCTTGTGCTGTCTTGCTCTTTCTGTCAAATAAGTAAATAAAATCTTTTAAAAAATTCTTTTTTAATGGAGTATTTTAATGGCATCACTATCAAGGACTTAAGAAATATGCAGTAGTCCCTTTATCTGCAGTTTTTCTTTTCCATAGTTTCAGTTACCCTGAGGTCAACCACAATCTGAAAGCTGATGATACTCCTTCCGACGTATAGTGAAAAGATCAGTTGTAGCCTATGCTATTTCACAATGCCCATAATTCACCTCTCTTCATCTCTTCACATAGGCATTTTATCATCTCACATCATCACAAGGACACAGTACAATGAGATATTTTGAGAGAGAAGCTACATTCACGTAACTTTTACTGCAGTACATTGTTATAATTCTTTTCTTTTTTTTTAAATATTTTATTTATTTAACACAGAGAGAGAGATCACAAGTAGGCAGAGAGGCAGGCAGTGGGGCCTAGGGGGGAAGCAGTCTCCCTGCTGAGCAGAGAGCCCTATGCGGGGCTGGAACCCAGGTCCCTGAGATCATGACCTGAGCTAAAGGCAGAGGTTTAACCCACTGAGCCACACAGGTGCCCCTATAATTGTTTTCTTTTATCATTATTGTTATTAATATCTTACTGTGCCTAATTTATAAACTAAACTTTGTTATAGGGAAAAACAGTGTATATAAGTTTTCATACTATCCATGGTTTCATGCATCCAGTGGGGGTCTTGGGAGGTATCTCCTGTGGATAATAGGGAGCTAATGTATTGTTAGCACCATATTATTCACAGCATATTAAATCATTTAAAAGTAAATCTTGTTTCTGTAAATATCCTTTCACACAGGTACTGACAGTAGAACTTTTGATTATTTTAAATTACTGTGTAGTATTCTATATTATGAGCATATAGAAATTTATTGAATACTTTTTGTGTGTTTTTAAAAAATTTTATTTGAATTCCAGTTAGTTAACATACAGTGTGATATTAGTTTAAAGGTGTACAATATAGAGATGCAACACTTATAGAACAGTGATTATTCATCACAAGTGCACTCCTTAATCCCCATCACCAATTCAACCCCCCCCACCTCCCCTTTGGTAACCATCAATTTGTTATCCATAGTTGAGACTCTGTTTCTTGGTTTGCTTCTTTCTTTCTCTCCCCTCCCCGCCCCTTTGGTCCCTTTGCTTATCTGTTTTGTTTCTTAAATTCCACATATGAATGAAATCATATAGTATTTGTTTGTCTCTGACTGGCTTATTTTGCTTAGCATAATATTCTAGCTCCATCCATGTTGTTACAAATGGCGAGATTTCATTCCTTTTATGGCTGTGTGATATTCCAAATTCTACATATATACCACATCTTCTTTATGCATTCATCAGTTGATGGACACAGGCTGTTTTCATAATTTGGCTATTGTTGATAATGCTGCTATAAACATTGGGATTCATGTATTCATTTGAATTAGTATTTTTGTATCTTTGGGTAAATATCTAGTAGTGCAATTGTTGGATCATAGGGTAGTTCTATTTTTAACTTTTTGAGGAATCTCCATACTGTTTTCCAGAGTGGCTGCACCAGTTTGCATTCCCATGAGCAGTGGAAGAGGGTTGCTCTTTCTCCACATCCTGATCAACACCCATTGTTTCTTGTGTTGTTGATTTTAACCATTCTAACAAGTGTGAGGTGATATCTCATTACAGTTTTCATTTTCATTTCCCTGATGATGAGTGACGTTGAATGTCTTTTCATGTGTCTGTTAGCCATTTGGATGTCTTCTTTGAAATATGTCTATTCATGTCTTCTGCCCATTTTTAAATTGGATTATTCATTTTGGGGATGTTGAGTTTTACAAATTCTTTATGTATTTTGGATACTGACTCTTCATCAGATATGTCATTTGCAAATATCTACTCCCATTCTGTAAATTGCCTTTTAGTTTTGCTGATTGTTTCCTTCACTATGCAGAAGATTTTTATTTTGATGAATCCCAATGGTTTGTTTTTGTTCTTATTTCCCTTGCCTACAGAGCCATATCTAGGAAGAATTCGCTATGACTAATATCAGAGAGGTTACTGCCTGTGTTCTGCTCTAGGATTTTTATGATTTCAGCTCTCACATTTAGGTCTTTCATCCATTTGGATTTATTTTTGTGTGTGGTGTCAGAGAGTGGCCCAATTTCATTCTTCTGCATGTTACTGTCCAGGTTTCTCAAGACCGTTGGCTGAAGGGATTGTCTTTTTCCCATTGGATAGTCCTTCCTGTTGTGTTGAAGGTTAATTGGCTATATAGTTGTGGATTCATTTGTGGGTTTTCTATTCTGTGCCATTGATTTATATGGTTATTTTTGTGGCAGTACCATACTGTTTTGTTCACTATAGCTTTGTAATATAACTTGAACTCTAAAATTGTGACGCCTCTAGCTTTGCTTTTCTTTTTCAAAGTTCCTTTAACTATTTGGGGTCTTTTGTGGTTCCATACAAATTTTAGGATTGTTTGTTCTAGCTCTGTGAAAAACGTTGTTAGTATTTTGATAAGGATTGCATTAAATCTGTAGATTGCTTTAGATAGTATGGACATTTTAACAATATTTGATCTTCCAATCCATAACAATGGTATGTCTTTTCATTTCTTTGTGTACTCCTGAATTCTTTCATCAGTGTTTTATAGTTTTCAGAGTATAGGTCTTTCACCTCTTTGCTTAAGTTTATTCCTTGGTATTTCATGAGTTTGGGTGCAATTATAAATGGCATTGATTCCTTAATTTTTATTTCTGCTCCTTCATTATTTGTGTATAGAAATGCAACAGATTTCTATATATTGATTTTGTATCCTGTTACTTGACTGAATTCGTTTATGTGTCCTATCAGTCCTGTAACTACTAAAAGTTTGACTTCTTCCTTACCACTTTAGGTGTTTTTTTTTTCTTTTCATCATCTGATTGCTTTGCCTAGGACTTCCAGTACTATGTTAAATAACAGTGGTGAGAGTGGACATCCCTGTCTTGTTCCTGATCCTAGAGTAAAAGCTTTTAGTTTTTCTACATTAAGGATGATATTAGTTAGATGATATTTTCCCTAGATGGCCTTTATTATGCTGAGGTATGTTCCCTATAAACCTACTTTGTTGAGGGTTTTTATCATGAATGGATGTTGTGCTTTGTTAAACACATTTTCTGCATCTGTTGAAATGATCATGTGGTTCTTATCCTCTCTTTTATTAATGTGTGTATTACATTGATTGATTTGCAAATATTAAATCACTGATGCAGCCCAGGAATAAATCCTACTTGATCATCGTGAATGATTTGTTTTTAAAAGATTTTATTTATTTATTTGACAGACAGAGAACACAAGCAGACAGAGAGGCAGGCAGAGAGAGGGGAGGAAGCAGGCTCCCTGCTGAGCAGAGAGCCCGGTGTGGAGCTTGATCCCAGGACCCTGGGATCATGATCTGAGCCAAAGGCAGAGGCTTTAACCCACTGAGCCACCCAGGTGCCCCTATTTTGCCCATTTTTATTAAGTTATTTTGGTCATTTCCCTTACTAACTATTTATTAAGGAAATTTGTTCTTTTGTTCTATGTGTTACAAATTTTTCTCCAGTTTCTCACTTGCACTTGATTTTATTTACAGTATATCTCCCATGTAGAAAAATCATGATTTTTATATAGTGGAATGAATCAGTCTTTCTCTTTCCTTTTGTAGCTTCATTATTTTGAATATTTTAAATTTTAATTGGCATATAATGTAAGAAAAGTGCACATTTTCACATATACCCTAAGTGTGGTTCAATGAATTTTCATAAACTGAACAATTCCATGCAACCAGCACGCAGGTCAATAAATAGAACATGACCAATAGCTTGAAAGTCTGCTGATGCTCCCATGTAGTCTCTATCTGTTCCTTTCCACACAAGGAATTAAATTAGTTTTGAAAGGCTTTATTCTTTTTATATAACATAGAAAATCCATTTTGGGGTAAAGAGTGAGTGCAGGATCCAATTTTATTTTTTGCAATGACTAGTTAGTTGCACCAACACCATTTATTAAATAATTTACATTTTATTCATTGATATGAAATTATGCCATCATCATGTATCAATCACGTTTGTGTATTCAGAGATATTTTTGAACTCAGCTTTGTTCTCTTGGTGTGCCTATCTATTTATAATTTCTAGCAGAGGAGTGGCATGGTCCAAGTTTTTAAAAATCCCTCTGGCTGCTATGTGGAGAATGGACTGCGTGGTGGGGAAGTGGGCAGAATGCAAATAGGAAGACCATTTACGGGAAAGTTGCAGTAATCTAAGTGAGAGACAATTGTGACTCAGATCAGGAAGGTACAGCAGAATAGGGAGAAGTAGTCAGAAATGAAGTATGGTTTGGGAACTTAAGTCATATATCAGTACCACACAAGTCTTTTAATTTATGTATGCACCTTGAGCTCTCATTTATTTGACAGAGAGAGATCACAAGTGGACAGAGAGGCAAGCAGAGAGAGAGAGAGGAGGAAGCAGGCCCCCAGCGGAGCAGAGAGCCTGATGCGGGACTCGATCCCAGGACCCTGAGATCATGACCTGAGCCGAAGGCAGAGGCTCAACCCACTGAGCCACCCAGGTGCCCTGCTCTTCTTTTTAATAATTTTTCTGGCTTTTCTTGATATGAACTTTTTTCATATGAAATTTAGAATTAGTTTGTTCAGTTTCAAAAATCTTATTGTCCCCATAAGATCAAATTAAACTTATAAATTAGTGTAATCAGAATAAATAACATTTTCATACTATGACTTGTACCATCCAATAGAAGGACATTTTTTTAAGACTCTCTGTTCTTCAAAAGTATATGAAAGATTTATTTACACAGATTTTTTTCTGTTACTTATTTTTTAGTCCTGAGGTTTTCTGTGGTTGGTATTTGAAATTGTATCTTCTCTGCCATTACGCTTTTATTGCCAATTATTAATTATATCAAATATACAGAAGGAGTCTAAAAGTCAAACACCGTATTTCTATCACCTAGAGTTAATGAAAGTTAAATTTTTTCATATTTGCATCAGATCATTGATTTTTACAGTGAAAATTATGTATAAAATTAAACTCTCCCATCCATCTCATTGATTTCCTTTCCTCCTTACAAGTAACCTGATATAGGTGAATCTCTCTGTTCATTGTATGTCCATAAACATTATATAAAATTGTTTTGTGCATTGGTAAATTTTATAGTTATCAGAGTGTATATGTCATTTTGCAACTTGTTTTTTCTGTTTAATATTTTGTTTTTGGAACTTATCTATGTTTCTATGTGTAGTTTTATTTAATTCATTTTAAGTGAACAAGATAATTCCATGTATGAATGCAATACAATTTTCAAAAATCCATTCCATTATTAATGGACATTTGACTGGTTTCCAACTTTTTGTTATTCTAAACTATATCCTCGTATATATCCTGAAATTTACTGGACATTGCCAAACTACTTTCTGAGTAGCAACTCATTTAGTTCACAAATATTTGCTTACTCCACAATATGTACCAGACACTATTCTAGGAGCTGTATACAATAGGGAAAAAAATAGACAAGTTTTCTTGCCTTCTGGAAAGTATATTGAAGTTGGAGGAAACAGACAAAATCAAAAATGCTTAAATAAAATACAGAGTATATTATATGCTGATAAGACAGAGAAAGAAAATAAACATTGTTGTGATAGTTAATTTTAATTGTCAACTTGGCTAGGCTACATTATGCAGTTATTTAATCAAATATTAATCTAGATGTTGCAATTTTGTTGATTTATCCTCGTATCTTCATTATTTCCCTCCTTCTGCTTACTTTTGTTTTGTCGTGCTTTGCTTTTTCTAGGTTTTCGCGGTAGAAACTTAGAATTTGATCGTAGAATATATTTAACAGTCTCACCTATACATGATTCAAGTTGAATTTATATATGAGATTTTGATCTTAGAGTTGATGCTAGTTAAGACTTTTGGAGATATTGGGATAGGGTTAATGTACTTTACATGTGAGAAGGACATGAACTTTGGGGTCTGGAAGGCATAATTTTTATGGATTGATTTGTGTTCCTCCCAAAGGATATGTTTAAGTCTTAACCTTAAGTACTTCAGAATGTGACCCTGTTTGAAAATAAAGTTGTTGCAGATTTAATTAGATAAATTAAGAGAAGGTCATACGAGATTAAGGTGGGTTCTAATCCAATATGACTGGTTTCCCTAAAAAGAGAAGAGAGGCAGATAGAAACAGACAAACAGACACAAAGACACACACACACACACACACGCAAACACACAGAATGCCATGTCATGACAGAGGTAGAACATGGAGTTACACTTCCATAGGAAAGCTTGGGATAACCAACAGCCTTACAGGCTTTGGAGAGAGCATGACCATGCCAACATCTAGATTTCAGACTTCTAGCCTCCAGAACCATGAGGGAATAAATTCCCGTTGTTTTAAGTCACCAAGTTCATGCTACTTTGTTACAGAAACCCTAGGAAACTAATAAAGCATATGATTTAGAAAACTTACATAGGCTATTGCATTATCCATATTTCTGCTCTTTGCTTTGAACTTTTTTACTTCCTGATTCTCTATTTAAAGAACATCCATTAGACATTCTGTAATGGGGGTGTGCCAGAAACCATTTCTTTTAGTTTTCCTTCATCTATTTTGGTTCCCTTTCATTGCTGCAAATACTAAATTTGAGGCTGATAATTCTTTACTTTGAGAAATTAAAAATTTTGTACCACTTTCCTCTGGATTCCATTATTTCTGATGAGAATTGGCTATAATTCAATTGTTTTCCTCCTATAGGTGATGTGTCATTTCTTTTCAGCTTCTTTAAAGATTTCTTCTTTGTCTTTAGGCTTCAGAAGTTTAACATGACTTTCTTCAAGTTTATCCTATTTGTGATTCATTTAGATTCTTGACTCTAATTTTGTTCCTCCAAATTTAGGGAATTTTCAGCCATCATTTATTCAAATACTTTTTCAGTTCCATTCCTTTTTTTATCTCCTCTCTTCTGGGGGTTCTGAAGATCTGCATTTTGGATATTTTATTATCATCATAGAGGTATCTGAGATTCCATTTATGGAATGAGAGTGATAAAGAGAAGGGAAAGGAAAACCTGAGAAAAGAAAATGAAGTGAAATAATCATTTTGGAAAATGGAGAAAAAATTATTAGGGGAATAGTTTGGATTTTTAAGAATGAATAAAAAAAGTACTGAGTATACATTTGATATTCATGGTCATGACTTTAATGAAAGATCCTACACTACAGCCTTTTCATTTGCCATGTATAATGTTGCATGTGCGCATGTGTTGGTAACTGTTCAGGCTCATATATAACGAAATACTTTAGTACTTATCTATATTATTTTATTTTTAAATAACTAATTTCAGTTAAAGTCAACCATAGTCTATAAAGGTTTGTACTGTTTCTTGCAAAGTCACCTTACTCAATTTTCCAAATAAGAAAGGTAGTAAGAAAATATTTTTTTAATAATATACTATAAAAAGACAACAGAACCTCTAAAAATGTGTTTTTTGATTACTTAGATTTGTCTTTTGCTTTGGCCTCACAAAATTTAATTTTTAGTCAAAATTTAACAAAATTTTTAAATTTTTGTTAAAAAAAATCAGATCACCTGTTTAAAATGAGTCTGTATAAAGCTTTAATTTTCTACTTGTGACACACATGGGCCCTCATTTTAGAAGGCAGGCAGGACAGCTAGAAAATTAAATATTGTGCTATGGGATTGGATAGTTTTGGTTCAAATTCTGGCTCAGTCACTTACTATCTGTGACTCTGGGCAAGTTACTTAATCTCTTCATGCCTCAGTTTCAAGATCTGTAAAATGAGGGTAATAATTAAACTGGCCTTATAAGATACTGTCAAAAATTAATATACGTAAAAAATGGTAAAAATCAAAATTGTCAATCATTTATTGGTCATTTTTCTCTCTCATGGGCCACTATTGTGTATTCCTTAAAAAGCCTCCTACTGAAGATTTTTTACTGTAACTCCCATAATGGCAATGACATTTCTCAGGTTTCCCACTTCCTACTCCACCCCTCAGTCTCAGTTTATCCCACACATTTTTTGGTTTATTTTACCTTTCCTGGGAAGTATTCTCTTAGAACGTGATCCTTCTTTAGCACCCTAACTCTTGGAAAACATCTCTTGCCCAGAAAAGTACACACTGTTGGCTTGCTGTCTGGAGGAGGTACTGTTTTCTCTCTGTGAAGCCCCTTTTAACTCTGCTGTGGAACAGGCAATACAACCATGGCTCTGTATCTCTAGTCTTCCCAATGGTTAATTAAATACTATTCCTTATGTTTCTCAAACAGTGGGGACACTTTTCATGCACCTTGAGCTTTCTCTCACTTGGTTTGAGGTGAAGAGAAATATCCAGTTTCATTACCCCTGTGAATCAGAGGATGGAAACACTTAGCATACCAGTTCTCCAATGAAATCTTCCCACTGAGACTCTCTGACCTCAACTCCTAGTATATAGATGAGAGTTGGGTTTATGACCCAATTCTGTTTCAGTCTCTTATCATGTCTTTGTGGGTGGTCTGGCACCTCACTTAAGGATATTGCTTGTGGTAGTGATAGTCATTTGTGTTGTTCATCAAATATTTACAGCTTTCCTCCTTTTTGATACATAATATGAATCCACATCTCTGACTGCCATGAGGCAAGATAGGGCCATGTGACTTGATTTGCCCAATAAATTGAGCAGAAAGCTTTCAGATAGTAGTTCAAAAAGCCACTACTACAGTAGTCACAAAAGTTAGTGTTGAGATTGAGCCTCCTCCATCAAGCTGAGACCCTAAAGGATGAGCAAAGCCCCTTGATGATATGCATTGGGCATCTTGTGTGAATGAGAAATATATTTTTCTGTGTCAAAACACATATATTTTGGGTTTGGTTGTTTTTACAGCAGAACCTGGTTCAGTCTGACTGTAATATATTTGGCATTTATTTTTAATCTTACACACTCTTTGTGAAATTCAAGAAGACAGAAAGAGTAACATTTTGCATTCTGTTAAATTATTATCATTATTTATTCTTATTATTATCATTTTCATATTTACATTGGAACATGTGAGATTATACTGTGTAGGGGAAAGAGACTAATCATAGTGTCAAGAAGAGAGAAAATCTGATTTCAAGTCCTGGTTCCAGTATTAACTTTATGTAACTGAACTGTTTAACTTACTTACTTTTTTTTTAAATTTTATTTTTTTAAACATATAATATATTTTTATCCCCAGGGGTAAGGTCTGTGAATCGCCGTAACTGAACTGTTAAAAATCTCCTCAAGTATAAAACAATGATATATCCCTGAATACCTAACTGAACTGTTAAGGATCAAGGGGACCATGGATAAGAAAGTGCTTTGGCACCTCTAAAGTAGGACACAAACATAACATATAAACCTGTGCAATGAATCCAGGCTGTGCTTTGAAAGGCCTGTAGGTCTTTTTCAAATGTATAACATAAAGTCTTGAGAAGAATATGTAGAAGAAGTACTCAGACATTATTTTTTCCTCCTACTCAGTAATTTGTGCAGTGACATGTATCAATTTCTCACTGAACAGAGTAATAGATGATGGCTTTCAAAATATCAAAAGCCTTTCAATCATGTCTGACCTGTTCAGCATTGTACCAGGCAATGTGAGAAATATTAAATAAGTTAAAGGAGTTACTATGGCATAGAGGATTAAAAAATAAACAATACATATAATTCAGGCACAGTGAGAATGTTGGCAAAGCTTATTCTCCTAAAAGTAATGATAACTGGGTAAAGTTTTTAAAATAACAATTTTTTCTAAAGAACAATGTTTTTAAAACAACAATTTCAGAACTCTGGCTATCAACCAGAAGCACATAACAAACTGAAAAGCATATTTATGTGTGTTATCTTGGTATTTTTTTTTCATATATGTCTCATGTCCTCTTTGGCCCTCTGTTCCTCCTCCACTGCTGAATATTGTGTTAATTAGATGTTTTCTATACCATTTCCATTACGTTGATATTTATAAATATATATATATATATATATATATATATATATATATAT
>NW_022631186.1:571645-734727 GCF_010015895.1 Lontra canadensis
GGCAAAGGAAACAAAAGTGAAAATGAACTTTTGGAACTTCATCAAGATGAAAAGCTTCTGCACAGCAAAGGAAACAGTCAACAAAACAAAGATGCAGCCCACTGAATGGGAGAAGATTTTTGCAAATGACACTACAGACAAAGGGCTGACATCCAAGATCTATAAAGAACTTCTCAAACTCAACACCCCAAAACAGATAATCACATCAAAAAACGGACAGAAGTTATGAACAGACACTTCTCCAATGAAGAAATACAAATGGTGAACAGACACATGAAAAAATGTTCATTATCATTGGCAATCAGGGAAATTCAAATCAAAACCACACTGAGATACCACCTTACACCAGTTAGAATGGTCAAAATTAACAACGCAAGAAACAACAAATGTTGGGGAGGATGTGGAGAAAGGGGAACACTCTTACACTGTTGGTGGGAAGGCAAGTTGGTGTAGCCACTTTGGAAAACAGTGCAGGGATTCCTTAGGAATTAAAAATAGAGCTCGCCTATGACCCAGCAATTGCACTACTGGGTATTCACCCCAAAGATACAGATGTAGTGAAAAGAGGGGACATCTGTACCCCAGTGTTTATAGCAGCAATGGCCACAGTCGCCAAACTGTGGAAAGAACAGAGATGTCTTTCAACAGATGAAAGGATAAAGAAGATGTGGTCCATATTACTCAGCCATCAGAAAGGATGAATATCCAACTTTTACATCATCATGGATGGGACTGGAGGAGATTGTGCTGAGTGAAATAAGTCAAGCAGAGAAAGTCAATTATCATATGGTTTCACTTACTTGTGGAACATAAGGAATAGCATGAAGGACATTAAGAGAAGAAAAGGAAAAGTGAAGGGGGGAATCAGAGGGGGAGATGAAATATGAGAGACTGTGGACTCTGAGAAACAAACTGAGGATTTTAGAAGAGAGGGAGGTGGGGGTATGGGTGAGCCTGGTGGTGGGTATTAAGGAAGGCACGGATTACATGGGGAGCACTGGGTGTTATATGTAAACGATGAATCTTGGAACCCTACAACAAAAACTAATGACATATTGTATGGTGACTAATATAACACAATAAAAATTGTCTTTAGAATAAAATTAAAATTGATTAATGTAATGTATCATATTAATAGAATAATGGACAAAAACTCACGATCATCTAAATAGATAAAGAAAAAGCATTTTTAAAAATCCAATACCCATTTATGATAGAAAGAATGAACAAACTGTGAATGGAAGTGTGCTTCCTCAACCTGACAGGACATTTATGTAAAGCCACGGCTAGCGTCATACTTAGTGATTCAAGACTGAATGGTTTACCCTTAAGACCAGGAATAAGGCAAATATTTATGTTTTCATTTACTTCTATTTCAACATTTTACTAGAGGTTCTAGCCAGGGGAATAAAGGCAGGAAAAAGAAATAAATAGCATCTGGTCACAAAGAAGAAAGTAAAATTTTCCCCATTTACAGATGACCTGATGTCATTTATTGAAATTCCAACAAATCCATGGAAAATATTTTAGAATAAAAACAGGTTCAGCAAGGCTGCAGAAAAGAATATAAAAATACAAAATTCAATTGAATTTCTATATAATAGTGGTTCCTCAAAAATTAAACATAGACCTACAATACAATCTTACAATTCTGCTCCTAGAGTATACCCCAAGTAATTGAAAGTCAGTGTTTAAATAAAAACTTGAATGCAAACATTCACAGCAACCCTATCCACAATAGTGAAAAGGTAGAAATTACCCAAACGTCCATCAATTAATGAATGGATAACCAAAGAATGATGTATCTATAAAATGGAATATTATTCAGCCATAAAAGTAATAAAGTACTGATACTTGCTTACAACACGGAAAACAACATGCTAGTTGAAAGACACAAAGACCACATATTGTATGATCTAATTTATATGAAGTGTCCATTAAAGGCAAATTTATAGAGACCAAAAAGAAAACATTAGTGGTTGCCTTGGGATGGAGGTAGGAATAAGGAATCAATATAAACATAAATATCTTATTAGGATCATTAAAATGTTCTAAAACTGGATCCTAGTGAGTTGACTAATTTAGTAAATTTACTAAAATTATTAAATTTTAGGCTTAGGTGGTAAATTTTATGGTATGTAGATTAATCTCAATGTATGTTTTAAAGAAGGTATCATTCAGATCTCCATTTTTCAACCACCTAGTCAACAGTACAATTAAGCCATGGCTAGAAGATCAAGAACTACTGATTCGCAAAGTTTTTATGTTACTCATTATAGAATCAAAGGAAGAGCACTCACCTCTCATATAATTCTTTCCAAATACTCAGTGGAGGGGTGCCTGGGTAGTTCAGTGGGTTAAAGCCTCTGCCTTCAGCTCAGGTCATGATCCCAGGACCCTGGGGTGGAGTCCTGCATCGGGGCTCTCTGCTCAGCAGGAAGCCTGCTTCCCTACCTCTCTCTCTGCCTGTCTCTCTGCCTGCCTGTGATCTCTGTCAAATAAATAAATAAAATCTTTAAAAAATACTCAGTGGAAAACATTTCAAGAAGAGGAAACTATTTGAAATTTATCTTTTTTTTACACCATAAATAGGAAAAGCTAAGATAGTCAGGTCTTTAACTGGTCAATAGGACACACCTGCAAAGAGTTGGTAAGTAAATGCAAAGTTACAGATTTGCAGAACAGGTACTGCTTAATGGTTACTTTGAGCCACTGTATTTTTTTTTCCTTTTGGTAATTTTAATACTTAACTTAAAAAAAATTTCAAACTTTATTAGATGTTGTCAAAATAAACAGATAAATTTGGATTGCTCAGCAAGTTGATTTAATTTTTATTTTTACTTTAAAACTCTTATTTAATTCCAGTTATTAATGTACAGTGTGATATTAGTTTCAGGTGTAGAATTTGCTGATTCATTACTTACAAACAACACTCAGTGCTTGCCACAAATGCCCTCCTTGATATCCATCACGTATTTAACTCATGTACCCATCCACCTCCTCTTCCATAACCCTCACTTTGTTTTGCACAGGTAAGAGTCTGTTTCCTGGTTTGCTTCTCTTCCCCCCCCTTCCAAAACGTTCATCTGTGCTGTTTATTAAATTCCACTTATGAGTGAAATCACATGGTATTTGTTTCTCTGACTGACTTATTTTGCTTAATGTAATGCCCTCTAGCTCCATCCATGTCATTGCAAATGGCAAGATTTCATTCTTTTTTTTTAATGGATAAGCAATATTCCTTTGTATATATACACCATGACTTTTTTTTTTAATCCATTCATCAGTCAGCAGACTTTTGGTCTCTTTCCATAATTTGGCTATTGTTGATAATGCTGTTATAAATATCAGGGAGCATGTATTCCTTCATGTCAGTATTTTTGGTATCCTTAGTGTAAATACTTAATAGTGGAATTGCTGGCTCACAGGGTAGTTCTATTTTTAACTTTTTGAGGAACCTCCATACTGTATCCTAGAGTAGCTGGACCTGTTTGCATTTTCACCAACAGGGTAAGAGTGTTTCCCTTTCTCTGCGTTCTTGCCAACACCTGTTGTTTACTATGTTCTTAATTTTAGCCATTCTGACAGGTGTGAGGTGATATCTCATTGTAGTTTTGATTTGTATTACCCTGATGCCGAGTGATGTTGAGCACTTTTTTATGTGTCTGTTAGCCATCTGGATGTCTTCTTTGGTAATATGATCTATTCATGTCTTCTACCCATTTCATAATTGGATTAACCAGGTTTTGGGTGTTGAGTTTGATCAGTTCTTTAGAGATTTTTAGATACTAACCCTTTATCAGATTTATCATTTGCAACTATCTTCTCCCATTCTGAAGGCTGCCTTTTAGTTTTGTTGATTGTTTCCTTTGCTGTGCAGAAGATTTTGTCTTGATGAATCTCTAATAGTTCATTTTTGCTTTTGTTTCCCTTGCCTCCAGAGACATATCTAGTAAGGATTTGTTATGGCCAACGTCAAAGAGGTTGCTGCCCATGTTCTCCTCTATGATTTTGATTGTTTCCTGTCACACATTTAGGTCTTTTATCCATTTTGAATTTATTTTTGTCTATGGTGTCAAAGACTGGCCCTGTTTCATTCTTTTGCATGTTACTGTCCATTTTCCCCAACATCATTTGTTGAAGACACTTTTTTCCATTGAATATTCTTTCCTGCTTTGTCAAAGATTAGTTGACCATATAGTTCTGGGTCCATTTATGGGTTCTCTATTCTGTTCCATTAATCCATGGGTCTGTTTTTGTGCCAGTATCATACTGTTTTGATCACTACAGCTTTGCAATACAACTTGAAGTCTGGAATTGTGATACCTCCAGCTTTGGTTTTCTTTTTTCAGAATTGCTTTGGCTATTTGGGGTCTTTTGTGGTTCCACGCAAATTTTAGGATTGTTTGTTCCAGCTCTGTGAAAAATACTGGTGGTATTTTGATAAGGCTTGCATTAAATGTGTAGATTCCTTTGGATAGTATAGACACTTAGACAACATTTGTTCTTCCAATCCACGAGCATGCAGTGCTTTTCCATTTCTTTCTGTCATCTTCAATTGCTTTCATCAGTGTTTTATATAGTTTGCAGAATACAGATTTTTTATCTCTTTGGTTAGGTTTATCCTAGATTATCTCATAATTTTTGGTGCAATTGTAAATGGGACTGATTCTTTGATTTCTCTTAATGTTGTTTCATTATTGGTGTAGAGAAATGCAACAGCTTTCTGTACATCAGTTTTGTATCCTGCAACTTTACTGAATTCGTGTATCACTTCTAGCAGGTTTTTGGTGGAATCTTTGGGTTTTCTATATAGAGTACCGTGTCATCTGTAAATAGTGAGAGTTTGACTTCTTTCTTGCTGATTATTTAGATGGCTTTTGTTTCTTTTTCTTGTGATTGCTGAGACTAGGTCTTCTAGTACTATGTTAAATAACAGTGGTGAGAGCAGACATCTCTCTCGTAGAGGATAATAGAGGAAAAGCTCTTAGATTTTCCCCATTGACAAAAATATTTGCTGTGGGTTTTTCATATGTGGCCTTTATTATGTTGATGTATGTTCACTGTATCCCTACTTTGATAAAGGATTTTATCATGAATGCATGTTTTACTTTTTCAGTTGCTTTCTCTGCATATATTGAAAGGGTTCCATAGTTCTTATCCTTTCTTTTATTAATGCAGTGTATCATGTTGATTGTGTTGCCAATATTGAACCACACTTGCAGCCCAGGAATAAATCCCAGTTGATCAAGATGAATGATACTTTTACTGTTGTTGGATTCCATTTGTTAGTATTTTGTTGAGAATCTTGCATTCATGTTCATCAGGGATATTATCCTATAGTACTCTTTTAGTGGAGTCATTGTCTGGTTTTGGAATCAGGGTAATTTTGGCCTCACAGAATAAATTTGGAAGTTTTCTTTCCATTGTGATGTTGTGGAGTAGTTTGAGAAGAATAGGTATTAACTCTTTAAATGTTTGATAGAATTCACCTGTGAGTCCATGTGGTCCTGGACTTTTGTTTGTTGGGATATGCTTGATTATTGATTCAATTTCTTTGCTGTTTATTTGTCTGTTCAGGTTTCTTTTATTTCTTCCTGTTTCAGTGCTGGCAGTTTATACGTTTCTAGGAATTTATCTATTTCTTCTAGGTTGTCTAATTTATTGGCATCTAGTTTTTCATAACATTCTCCTATAGTTGTTTGTATTTCTGTAGTGTTGTTGTTATTTCTCCTACCTCATTTGTGATTTTGTTTATTTGGGTCCTTTCCTTTTTGGTAAGTCTGGCTAGCAGTTCATCAATTTTATTTATGTTTTTAAGGAACCAGCTCCTGATCTCACTGCTTTGTTCTATTGCTTTATTTTTTAAATTTTAGTTTCTATGTCATTTATTTCTGTTCTAAGGTTTATTGTTTCCCTTATTCTGCTGACTGTAGGCTTTGTTTGTTGTTCTTTTTCTAGTTCCTTTAGGTAAAAGGTTAGGTTTTTTTATTTGAGATTTTTCTTGGTTCTCAGGGTGGACCTGTATTGTGCTATACTCCCCTCTTATGACTACATTTGCTGCATCCCTAAGGTTTTTGACCATTGTGTTTTCATTTTCATTCGTTTCCATATTTTTAAAAAATTATTCTTTGATTTCCCAGTTGACTCATTCATTATTTAGTAGCATGTTGTTTATCCTCCATGTATTTGTGGCGTTTCTAAATTTTTTCTTGTAGTTGACTTTTAGTTTCATTGCATCATGGTCAGTATAGGTGCATGGTGAGGTTTCAATCTTTTTGTATTTCTTGAGGCCTGTTATATGACCTAGTATGTGAACTATTCCGGGGAATGTTCTATGTGCACTTGAAAAGAATATGTATTTTGAGAGGGGAGTTAGGATGGCAGTGTAGCAGGAGGACTCTAGGCTTATCTCATCCCTTAACCACAACTAGATAACTATTGCATCATTCTGTATACCCAAGAAATTGACCTGAATACTGGCAGAACAAACTGCAAAACTAAAAGGAGAGAAGAGACCACATTGAATAATGTAGGAAGTTTAGAGTTGTGGTTTTGAGGAGAAACAAACTGCGGGTGCTGTGGAGGGGAGGGAACCCTGGTCATGGGGAAAAATGAGAAAGAGTCGAACACACAGGGATATGCACAGGGAGAACACTTTCCCAAAGCCATTGGCTGGGAAAATGAGAAGGGCTGATTTCCTTGAGTTTTATAACCAGCAAGGCTCAAAGACTGGAATTTTGAAGGTTGGCAAGCTTGGCTGATTTAGAGCCTTGAGGGCACTGTCCTACTCCTGGAGAGAAGGCTGGTGTACAACCCCAGGGCAGATAGTGTGATCTGATGATCACCTAAGGAACATGGGGAGAGACCATTCACTCTTCTTGAGGTGCATGTGTAAGAGGTGGTGTTCACAGAGATGCCTCTCCAAGGACAAAAGAGCTGGCAGACAACATTTCCCTCCCCTGCATAGGTGCAGACACCTGCTGAGGCTGGGTAACCTGAACACTGACTGTTTAGTCTGCTCTTTCTAATGATTTTTTATTTGATTTAAAGAGCTGCACATAGTCAAATTCCCAAGTTTTTGTACTTGACAATGTGAAGTTTGCCTTGTTGGAATTTCTATAAAATATGGCCAAATTGCCTTCTGACCTTATCTCTCTACTCTTTTTTAGGCACACTGGAAGTCTTCTAGTTCCATGTTTCTTCCTGACAAAGAACATTTGCACGTGCATCCCAGGCACTTCTAGGATGTTTTCCACTCTCACCTCCATCTTCCTTTTTAACTAAGTAAATCCTACTCATCCTTAAGGTGCCAACCCCAGTATTGAATAAAGTTTCTTTGCCAGTGGTTCTTACAAAAAAGTATATTCCTTTACTTCAAAGTTCTTATTTCAGTTTTAAAATATATGTTCATAATCAAAGTGCTTTGTTGAGTACTGTAAGTTTCATGAGGAAAGAGTCAAAGTCTCATTTTGCTAACTATGACATTCTCAATACCTAGCACAGTTCCTGGTGCATAGTAAGTGCTAAACAATAGTATGTTGAATTAATGAATTGATTCACGGACAAACGTCCATAGTTAATTCAGTAATTTCTACTTTTGCCATAGCAATCCAGATTATACATTGAATCATGGGTTTAAATTAAAAGACATGGCCTTCCAATATAATAATAGCTAATATTTATTGAATATTTATTTATATCAGCCACTATTTTAAATGTTTTATATGCATTTCCTTTAATTCTCCTTCAAGTTCTATGAGAATGGTACCATAATTATTCTCATCCTACTGATGGAGAAATTGAGGTAGGTCTTATTGTTAGCAGGAGGGGAAGCTTGGATTTAATCCAAGGCAGTGTACTTCACACTCCATGCTCTTAAATGTTAAACTATTTTTCAGATGGGGAAATTGAGGCCCAGAAGGGAGATGATTTGTCCAAGTTTTTATAACCAATTTAGTGGCAAAGCCAGGAATAGAACCTAGGTATCTTGTTTAATAATTTGTAACCTTTAACTACCTCACTCTTCCACTGATAATAAATTAAGTCTATTAATGAAACTATTATGCATATCATTGTATGTATTATATGCAATAGTAAACATGTTAAATATGATGACTTAATTTTATCCTTATTACTGATAATAAATTAAGTCTATTAATGAAACTATTATGCATATCATTGTATGTATTATATGCAATAGTAAGCATATTATGTTAAATATGATGACTTTTAATTTTATCTTTATTTTTTTAAAGATTTTATTTATTTGACAGAGTGAGAGAGCGAGCACAAGCAGTGGGAGCTGCAGGCAGAGGGAGAGAGAAAAGCAGGCTTCCTGCCAAACAGGGAACCTGATGCAGGGCTTGATCCCAGAACCCTGGGATCATGATCTGAGCCGAAGGCAGACGCTTAACAGACTGAGCCACCTAGAAGTCCTTAATTTTATCTTTAAAATGACATCTTTCTTCAAATAAAGATCAAAGACTCTTTAAACTACAAGTTTACACATTTTCTTAATTTGTAGCCTAATGAAAAAAACCCAAATGCTTGAGGGTACGGAGCTGGAGTGATTTCTAAGGAATCAACATAAGCACTGTTAGGAAAATGCTGTTCAAGTCTGTTAAACAATAGCAAGTGCTGGTAAGTATTACCCAACTGCCCACTTGGTGCTGAATTCACAAGTGTAATCTTCAAAAGAAGACTATGGGAGCAATAGTCTTGTTATACTAGGGTTTTGGGGGCAGAGACTATGGGATACAGATATATTAATTTGTCCCAAATCATGTAGCTAGTAAGTGGTGGATCAAGGCTCACACTCAACTCTGATTCCATAATAGGGGAACAGTAGAAGGTGAGAAACTGGTTGTTGGGAGAGGTATTTTGTGATATTAGTTCCTCCATAACAGTAGATGGAAGTTTTTTCTTTTCAAGTACTTACGAACAATAAATCATTAGTTACTTTATATGTAATTATTCAACTTAAATTGATCAGTGAATATTTTTCTATTTCAATTATTTAATTTTACCTCCATGTTTTATCTCTGGGCTCCTAAAGAGGAGTTATATGCATTATTTATTTTTTATTTTCTTAGCATCTAGTACAATACCTGATACAGAATCAAATATTTATTGATAATGGATAATGCCAGTATTAATATTTATCATCCTATTTTTGAAGTGACATAGACAATACAGTTTATGCTAGAAATAAATGTCTTGAGTTAGAGACATGGGCTTTTGATGGGGCAAGCCTGACAGTCAGCTCTGGTGAGGGTCTTTGAAAACTATTAGTTGTGTGTTCTTAAGAAAGTTTATTTCACCTGTGTCCCGTTTACTTAAATGTAGAATAGGGAAACTACTTCCCTTGCAAGATGGTTGTGAGAAATGATAATTCATGTAAAGTGCCTGTCACAGAGTAAACAATAAATAAATGATAGTATTATCTATGTCAGTGGAGAAGAGGAGATAGACTAAGAAACTCCACTATGAGTGGAGAAGATGTTTTGGGAAATTGATGCCCTTCATACAGAAGTTCCTACTTTGTGAATCCTCCAAAATTTTATTAAAAAATTTGAGTATGTTCATTTTCCTGGGGTAAAGACCCATTAATTTCATTAGATTATCAAAGTGCTATGTAACCTGAAAGGTTTAATAACCACAACTTTAATTACTTCAAATAGAATACCATGTTAAAACAATGTCATAATCACTCTTCCTCTAAACTAAGTCCATCAAAAGCTCAGCTCCAAGACAGGTCAAATGTCTTTAGACAAAGGACCTACCATCTTCACTGTAAACCCTGGTACTTTCTCAACTTTGGCCAAGAAAGAAAAAAAGGGATGTAAGACCACTGTGAAGAGAAAGGAACCACTCATCTATACCAACCCTACCATTACTTTATTTCAAGAAAATCTTTTTTAGGGCCACGTTCACCAAAATATACTTCTGAATCATGCACAGCGTGAAGAATATACATTGGTTATCTCCATCACATAAGGAAGTCATAGAAATTGGGAGAAAGCCTCAGAGCATTAGACGGGTCCAATCCTGAGGGTTTAAGCTGCTCTGCCTATCATTCTTTGTCCTCCCCCACTCCTCTAGCCCTGAAATTCAACACTTCTTTTTACTGTTTAAAGTAAGGGTTTGAAGCTTGGCTTGAGTCTCTTATGGTCCATGATGAAAAGAAAAAGATAATATAGTGCCGGAGTGCCTGGGTGGCTCAGATGGTTAAGCATCTGCCTTTGGCTCATGTTATGATCTCCAGATCCTGGATCGAATCCTGCATTGGTCTCAGACTTCTGGATCAGTAGGGAGTCTGCTTCTCCTTCTCCCTTTGCCTCTCTCCCTACTCATGCTCTCTCTCTGTATCAAATGAATAAATAAAAAAATCTTTAGCAGCCTTTTGACAGATTCTATTGAGTACAGCAGGTGTACCAGGAAGGAGCACACATTGTCACACCCAAGAAAAGGGAGGTTTTTGCAAATTCATAACTCACCCCAAGTTTCAAATTATTTGTTGCAAAGCCACCATACTTTCATTAATTGAAGTTCTACAGAAGATACTAGTGACCTAAGCAGAGTTGCTTAGCTAAGTGTCAAACTAATGAGATAGTATTAAAGAGAATTTCTGGTGTCTTTTTTTTTTAATTTACATTTGAAGGAAAACAAGTTCAGATCTTTAAACATGAAAGAGAAAACTTTGACTTATACTAGTATTCAGTCTGGTCCCAAACTGCCAATGATATTCAAATTTGCATATTCTGCATTTTATTCACAGAGAGTACTCTCATAGAGTGATCTTTGCTTTGGTACATTCAACTCTCTTAAAACTTCCCTAGTTCAAACTGCTCTGTTCCTTGTCTAAAATGACGTTATTTTTTTTAAAGGGAAAAGAAAAAATAAAATGATATTAAGGCAAAAAAAATCTTTAAAAAAAGACAACACTGCATATTTAATAAAGCACTGTCTCATTGTATTTTGGTATTAAAATGATCTTCTGTGGAATTAATAATAGCTTTTTCATAGTTTTTTGAAATGACTTCATTAAACAAAATAAAAAGTTGACAATTCTATAGAGACTCCCCTCTCCATTTCTTTCTCTTTATTGAAACTTTCCAGGATATGAAAACCAAGTCTAGAAATTGCTGAATTAGGACAATGTTGCAATAGTCCTGGTGAAGTACCATGAACTGTTAAATTAATGCAGTGCCAATGGGGATAGAAAGGCAGGAGAACTGAGAGGCACCAATTAAACGAGCAAATGGAGAGAAAGGAGTTGCTGATGAATCTTAATCTCTGGCTTGGATCACTAATTGGATGAATGGCAGCATCATTCACTGAGTTAAAGCACACTCAGAGGATAAAGGGATTATGAAATGATCTTGAATAGGTAAGTGTGAGGAACTTGAAGAATGTCCAAGTGGAGATAGCCAGCCTATAACTGGAAATATAGGCTAGGGACTCAGGAGAGATTCTCAAAGATCTAGGTGGTAGTTGAAGTGGTGGAAGTGAATGAGATCATTCAGTGAGAATGGAAGGCTACTCTCTCATACAGATTTTTCAATTTCTTTGAGTAGTGATATTTAAAACCAAGGAAGTGACTGTTGGCTTATGTATGCCACAATGACCAGGGCTCCAGGCTCTTATGAGTGGTTCTCATGATCTGGGCACTTGGGAGCAAAATCCAGCTTTTCTATATATACCAGATTTTAAAATACTGAGCCCAGTGGGGATAGAGCTTGGGCAAGTACTGATTAAAGGAGACAGGGTCTTTGGGTGGGTGGTAAATGATGCAGGAATTGTAGAGATTTATGGAAAATCTGACATTTTGGGGGTACCAAGCAAATTAGCATTTATTACTTTCAATAAACAAGTTTTAACACTTTGAGAGGACTACATCTCTGCAAAATCCATCTAGACCACAATACAAGGACACCATCTTTTCTCAGGTCTTTGAAGATGGGACGTACTAGAAAATGATTCCCCAGTTTGAGGGGCAGAAGAATCCTATGCAAAAAAATCTAGCCCAGTGTTTCTCAAACTTTAACATGCTCACAAATTATCTAGGAATCTTGTTAAAATTCAGATTCTGATTCAGTAGAACTGGTGTAGGGCCTGGCATACAGCATTCCTAATAAGTTTCCAGATAATAGTAATGCTGTTGCTCCTACTCAAAGTGTTACTCAAGGCAGGGTTAGAACTTTCTATGGCAATTTAACATTGATCAATGGACTTGTCTTAAATAGAGTACCAAGTCTTTGCAATTCTTTCCTTTTTCCTTGTTATGTTTGTTTTGAAATGTAATTTTACATGTTGAATCAAATACATTAGGGTTTTTATTTTGTATATCTTATTTTCCATTTCAATTTTAAAGAAATTTATTCCTATTGTGTTTTATAATAGTATCAGTTTGTGATGGACAGAGAAAAAAAATCGGTCCCTCACCACAGATAGTTTGAGAAACACTGCTCTAGACAACAAAGAACGTTTTTTTAAAGTTTTTATTTAAATTCCAGTTAGTTAACATACAGTGTAATATTAGTTTCAGGTGTACAATATAGTGATTCAACACTTCCATACATCACCCAGTGCTCATCACAACAAGTTAACTCCTTAATCCCTATCACTTATTTAACCCATCCCCCCACCCACTTAACCTCTGGTAAATATTAGTTTTTCTCTATAGTTAAGAGTCTGTTTCTTAGTTTGCCCCTCTCTCTTTCTCTCTCTCTCTCTCTTTTCTTCCCCATTTGCTCATTTGCTTTGTTTCTAAAATTCCACATATGAGTGAAATCATATGGTATTTGTCTTTCTCTGACTGACTGACTTCACATAGCATAATACTGTCTAGATCCATCAATTTCTAGACAATGAAGAACTTTTTATTTGGGACATAGAATTTATTTAAAAATGGTTTGATTTGTTACATATGATTCCAAAGCAGTATTTTTAAACTTTTCTTTTTATTTATTCCATAAACAATAACAAAACTCAGCTAGGTACATTATGACAGTTTCACCATACACTCAGTCACAAATATTTAAAACCTTTGCAACAAGAACAACAAAACCAGAGGTGTTACAAGAATAATTTACAAGAAAATCTATAAAACAGCAAGAAGCTCACAAATGTTCATTTTCATTTGCACAAGATCACTACACTCTTTCACAACATGTTTTGTGTTACAAAATTCCCAACAAAAGTGTATTTTTTTCTTTGTATTATGGTTTCTAAAACCAGAAACTTTGAAGTAAATATCCTTTTATTAGCACCCAGTGGTGCAGAAAAAGGAAAACTCTCACATACAGACACTTCACAGCACTTTTCTAAGAAAAATATACACTTACAAAATATGTTACAAATTGGCACACTTAAAAATATACAAGATTTTGTAGGCGTCTTAAGAGTGATCCTTAAGCTTTATACTTCAATTGACTCTACAGATTATTTATAAAGCTTAACTCTGAAAAGAAAAGGCAAACAATTTCCTAACATTTTAAAGTTGCAGTGTCATATGTCAAACAGAAACTTAAGTTACATTCATAAAAAGGGCCTCTAACATATTTATTTTGAATTTCCTTAAATGTTTAAAGGGCTTGGGAGAGGACAACAATGGAGATAATAGTTTCTTTAGCACCATAAATCAGTATTTTACCAAAGAGGTGCATTCAGTTTTATGGAAATTAAATTAAGAACTAGTACATTCAAAACTGTAGGCAGCAAACTCTAGTCAGTGCTACAGGTATCCCAGTAGAGCATTTTAAGCTTTCTACCCTCCTCACTGGGAGTCAAAAACAAAAGCCCTCTTCTAGTTTTCATTCTAAGCCTTTTCTTTTGTGCTGTAAAACCAGGTATCTCTGACAGAAGCAGAGTGATTTAAACATCTTCTTTCTCCTTTCTGAAGGGGATGTCTAAGACTCAGAAACCACTGAGCCTGATAGATGGAGAGACATCCTTTCCATTTTATGTCGATTATTTCTTTTCTACTTACCCAAATACTGATTTTTAAAGCCTCATTCACACCATACACTTTGTACTAAGCTTCTTTCCTTTACATTGTCCTTCTCCAATGTTTCATCTCTTAGTTATGATTCTAAATGAAGAGTAAATCTCAAGTATCATGTAGCTGCAATGGGAGCTCTGCTTCATGACTGTAGCTACTGTTTAATGCTCTGAGTAAAAAATGTGCCTTGAAGTGTAGCCTGTGTACTGCCATCAAAATAATCCCATGCTGGCTGAGGACCTTCAATTTGATGACAGTGTTTCCCAAGTTAAAAAGCACAGCTAAATTTTTCCCCCTTATTCGGGTCCTTGAGAAACCTTTACAAAAATCCCTGGCCTACGTTGTGTTGACAAGATTCTTATTTATCCCTAGTTACTAAAATGTTTGGTTTTGGTACTAAACCTTCTAAACATACTGGTGGGCTTGGTGAATTTTATGATTAGAAAATAAATCTCATATTAAATTTATTTCATAAAAGGACATATTCCTATAATAAGCTATCATTTAAAAATCCTAAATAAAAATAAAACTCCAGAAATTAGATAACTTCTTAATAATCCAGGAGAAAACAAACATTTATAGTTCTAGCACTAGTTAGGACTAGCTAGTGCTCCATTCTCCTCTTCAGGGCAGAAACTCAGCTCTCTTCAATTCTTGGAACTGTTCTGAGAGCATCTGTAAATTGAAGATGTGGCAGATCTGCATCAGACTGGTTCAACTTGGTAAGAGCAAGCTTGTTTAAAAGGTCCTTGGATATGGTTTTTCTCCTTTAGGCAATAAATGCTCATCAGGACCCACTAAAACAGAAATTCACTAGAACTGCAGAACCTCACATAACAGGACATAGGATGCTAACCAGAGCTGTTTACAGCTTTTGAAGCTTCCTTTATGCTTCTCTCTCTTACATACATGCTCAACCCCTTCCCTGTCCCTCCCTCCCCCCTGCACACATACAGATGCATCTCAGCAAGGAAAAAGTTCAGAGAAGGTGAAAGTTGTCACAAAAGCCCACCTAGCACCAAAGACTTCAGGGAGATGGCTAAAGAAGTGATGGTCGGTAGTGCAGGAGGTTTGAAAAGATTTAGGAGAAGGTAAGGCCTTAACACATAATTGCACAGAATAATAAGAAGTCAGAAGAGAAAGCTGAGAGGAAGCAGCATATGTGAGGAAGCTGGTATATGAGACGCTGGAGAGGCCATTGGTTTAAGCCAGTTATCACAGCCCAAACATAACCCCCAAGTCTCAAGAAACCTTGGTCAAGGCTACTATTTCAGCACCCTCTCCACATAGTCTAGCACCTAACCAGGGCAGAAAGGGGATCAGACATAGTTTTACAGACTTCCAAGGAAAAGGAGTTTCCAACTTTCCTTAGTAATGTGATATAATTTTCTCTCTCCCTCTCTCTCAATCTCCCTCTTTCTCTCTCTCTCTCTCTGTGTGTGTGTGTGTGTGCGTTGAAAGTAGCCAAGATAATTAAAGGTAATTAAGGGTGAGAAGGTTGTCCTCTGAAATTCTAGAAGTAGCCTGGCTAAGGTTCTTAAACTCTGACACTTTAAGGAGGTGGAGTATAAGATTATAAAAGAAGAAAAACTCCAAGATCAAGGACTGAAATTAAATAAGAAGAATAATGGAGAATACCATTTCCAGGAAAATAAATAATAAATGGGATTCTGTTGAGGAAGCATTAATAGGAAGCAGTGTCTCAGAGAGATGTTAGAAGGGAGTGACAATCAGAAATTTCAGAACAAGGAAAATTCCATATATCTGACTTGAAATGTCAGTGATAGGGGAAAACACTATTTTTGTATCAGTGGTCCTCACTCCACTAAGGCAGATGGTTGAATAAGGGGTCTCCAAAAAGCCAGGCCTACTATGTTGTGACAGGAAGAAAAAAAATTATGAGCAGTGACAGGACCAAAAAATCCATAAAAACTAAAACACTCAGAACACAATGTACTGAGAGGATATTAAGTGAAATTAAGAGAATAAGCATCTTCTGCATTGTCCTATTATTCATTAATCAAATTTAGTTTCTTGTTATGTTTTAGTAGAAAGAGATTGATTACAAGTCACTGACACATATGTAAAAAACATAATGCACTGTAGTAGGCCATTAAAACTGGTACTTTAACATGTCAATTCTCTTTGGAGAAAGGGATGAACCATGCCCTAGAACTGGTCCCAATTGGGCTCCATAGGAGCAACTGAAAGAGTATCCATTCCAAAGGACTTGTGCTAGCAAGTTCTGACAAGGAAACTGTTTCTGAAAGTTTCAGGTTGTCCTTCTACCCCACCCCCACCCCATTTTCCAAAGCTGAACTGAGAAAAACTGGGACAACTCCTCCCATAATTTTTTATAAAGCACATTGTATCCATAGAACATTTTCTTTATTTCTTTAATTGCCACCTTTGATTACATAGAGAGCACTCCATTCCTGTAAGTGACTTTGAGGTCTGGAGTCTTGGGGATCATAATACAGGTAGAGTTGGTGATTCCAAACCTAAAGTAGCTGCAAAACTGAATAAACAAACAAAATAAAAAACAAAAATAAAACAAAATCTAGTTCCTAAGAACCAGGCATAGCATTAAGCATAAACAGCTAGCTATCAGAGTGGAGAAATAGAAGAAAATGTTCCAGTCTGATTGTTTTCCATTCTGGATGGCAGCTGTAGAGTAGGAGACATGTTTCATCTCGTGCCTTTCCATTAAGTAATTTTCGAAAACTCACCACACACGAGCATCAAAGCCTAGGAATAGACCTGAAGCAACCTCACAAAATGCTCCTCACCCACTCATTCCCACAGACACACACAATCACACCACCAAGAACACAGGCATGTTCATTTTACTACCTAGTTATAAGTAGTAGAGCAGGCTGGTGAAAGGAATCATGGACTGGGAAGTGTATGTACTTATATATGTGATAGGCTTCCTTCCATTTCTCTCTGACTACTTTCAAATGTTGCTTTTCTGTTTGTGAATATATTTAGGTGGCAATGACTAGGTAGGTTTATATTTTGCTTAAATTTTTCCTTTTGAAACATCTTCCTTTATTTTAAAATCTCCCTTTCCCCCACCCACTTATTCTCCACCCTCCCACCCACAGCCTATATATTCACAAGTTAATAGGTTAGTAACAGTAAGAATAGTAAGAGTAACAACGACAACAACCAACAACATTAATAATATTAATCCCCTATATCTGTATAGCACTTTATGATCTACAAAGCGCTTTTACATCCATTATCTCATCTGTGCCATAATGCATCAGTCATCAGACACACAGGCCTTCAACTGTGCAAGGAAAATAGATCAAATGTTAGAAGTCAAGTGGTGAATAAAGGGGAAGAAAAAGCAACACTAGTAGTGTTGAAGCTGTGAACTTTAAAGACAAAAGGTGGAAGGGCAGAATAAAAATGTGATTTCAAAAATGTATATAAAAATTGCAATTTAAGTTTAGTGTTTGGCATCAAATACTAGTCATCCTCAGACTAAGTATGTATGGCCCTGATTAGTTGTTACCACAAATTGTTCAGCTTAGCTAATGTGTGTACATAACTCATAGGAGTTGAACTGAGATGCCTTAATATTTTCTTTAAGTGACATTGGCATTGCAAGATTAAACATTGAAAGAACAATAAAGCCATGATTTGAATGCACTTTTGACAAAACATTTATGAAACTACTTAAATAAAAGCAATCTATGTACTTCATTTGTCATTAGTGTTGATTTTATAGCTATTTTATAATTTATCCCAGACTATTATAAAATATATAAAACTGAGATATAAAGTATCAGCAATATAACTTTGCACTTTAAATAATTTTCAGCTACAGATTTTGCTTTTAGAAAACAAACTTTAAAGCAGCTGTTTTGTTTCCTTGTAAAAGGTTCTGTAAATGCATATAGTAGGTCCCTTATGGACTTAGCTGTTGTGACTTCAAGACTTTCTCAACAATTGAACTGTTAGACAATGGAACAAACAAAACTTTATTGTGCCTTATTTAATTGTTTATGTTTCTACACAGGACAGCAGAGTTTAAAATATCAAAATAATGTGTGTGTGTGTGTGTGTGTGTGTGTATATATATATATATATATACCCATTAAGGAGCTTTAAACTGTGGGGTGAATCTGTGAGATGAGGTAAGGAAATTTGGCACATTTCAAACAGTATCCTTTAAGTTTTGGTAAATTGTGTAACACAACATAATTTTCCACTGTGATCTATAGGTGCTATCCACATAAGTGGGGGTGGTTAATAGCAAGAATCACTGGAATGTTTCTAATAAATCAACAGGGACAAGATCCCCAAATACTCACAACCAAATGTTGCTATAGAAGTAAAAATATATACAATACAGTCACTTGTCTGTAGTTTGGCACAATGTTTTCCTTTTCTTCCTTGGGTAAATAGTGCATAAACTACTTGTGCAACTGTATGACTTTTGAAGTCTTTTACATAGAACATTAGATTAAAGTTTGCTTCCAAAGACTTATTCCCACACTTCAAAATTCTTTTCTTTAAGCACTTACATGTCAACATACATACCACAAGGCATATTTTGAAAGAAATAAAACACAAACATCAAATGTCTTTCTGGAAAATGTGAGTTTCTTCTTCAAACACAGGTAAAACCCAAAATGCTGTTTCTGCTTTTAGGAGATTGTAGTCGGAATCCCTGCAGAAAAACCAAACAATTTATGCCACCTTAGTTAGCTTTAGTGTATGTCCCCAAAAGGGATCATACAACCTAAATTTGTTTACATCATACTAAATGCTGTATGATGCAGAAAGAGAAATAGATATGGGGGCACTAGAAAGCACTCCTAATTGCCACACGATGAGGTTTTGTTTTCCACATTATGCTCTTTTTGCTTAAATGATCTTGCCCTTTTGTCTATATAACTTTTTGATTCTGTTGTTCAAAATGTTTTTTCCTGCAAAGCCCTTCCCTTCCCAAAATCATTCAAGAGCATATTTTAGTTCTATTTTCTCAATTAGTAAAAACTAATGCAGAAAAAGTAGCCTTGTTAGAGTTTATCCCTAGCTAAGCCACAACAAAATTGCCCAATTTTGGGGGTGGCTTCAAGGTATAGGGATTTTCATGCACTTTTTTTCTTTTTAATTTGAAAAAGAAGGGAATGGGACAATTTCTTTCATGCAAACTTTTGCTTTCAAGAAGGAAAAAATGAGGGACTGTGGGCTTAGCAGGTAGTAGGAAAGCTAAGGGTACACCATTTCAGCCATTTTGGTGCAGTATTACCTCAGTTTTTCAAAAGAAGCTGTCCCAGCCTCATCCTTGTGGACCTGTTCTCGCTCCATGCACTTTCCCTTACACTTCTCATCTCTCAGGGCCTTGGAGCTGGATTTGTGACGATATAACTTTTTGTGTGTTGGTCCATTATTGCCTAAAGTGCTCGGGTTATTATACTTTTTATCAAAGAAGGCAGAGCGAGAGTCCTCATAACCATGCATGTTTGCACGACCAGGATCACCTATCGCTGCTTTCCCATTGCTTTTACTCACACCCTTGATGGACCTGTGATTCTTAGTGGCTCCTGGGGACCCACTGTTGACCTTTTTCTTAGATTCCTGTGGTGTCCCAGCCAATATTTTGAGGGTTTTTAATTTTAGGCTATTAGACTCTGGGGAGTAAAATATGTTGGGGTCTCCATGGTGCTCCATGGGTTCCCAAAGGGGCTCTATGGAGGCCATCATGAATCTCTGTACATCTGCCATACCAGAGGCAATGTTGGACAAGATATAGGAAGGCTCCTGAAATTCCCGTTGATCATCATCAAGGAGGTTATTGGTGTTGGTTCCCATGTTCAGGTCACTCCAGACAGGGCTACTCTCTTTCCCCAAAGTCCAATCTCCAGAAAGTCCCTTTTGACTTGGCATCTTCATGGAGGCCACAGGGCTACCATGTTGGATACATTCAGCCAATGTCTTCCCTGTGGAAGATATGTTGTTGATTTGGCCTCCCCCACGGCCAATGCCAATTTGCATTTTCTCTCCATTGATTGCAGCCATATATTTCCCTTTCTTTGTTGACTTAGGGGTCTGGCGGGAGGTTTTGCCGGGTGGCTTTTCAATCCCTTTGTTGTTGGCTTTGAGAGATTTTTTCCTGGTGTTTTTCTGAGAAGAGCTCTGGTTCATAGCCCCACTCTTGTTGGGTGAACTTTTCTTTCTTGATTTTGACACTTTGTTGTTAGTACTCATTTGACCAGATGGATCATTAAGTGTTGATAGGCAAGGAGTTTTTTGGAGCAAGCTGACAGAATCCTCATCATTGAACATATGGAACTGAAACTGATGGTTATTTAAAGTAAATCCATCATCCGCTTGGACCTGCTGTGAAAGGGTACTGCAGTCCCACTTGATTTTCTCCATACTGCTCAATGGTCCTGGGACACCCTCTTGGAACCCCTTCAGTGTTCCTAGTGTCTTGATACTCTCACATCTGGTAATTTGAGGTGAAAGACTGGGGGTGTCAGGTGGAGACATCTCTGAGAGAGATGAGTGGCGGAATTTGTCAGGAGTGAAGTTGGAGATATCCAGGAGGTCAGTGGATTCCTTTAATGGTGTTATCTCATCAATGCTCTGCTGGATCACCAGCTTGGGACTGCAGTGGGCCAGGAAGTCATCAGTAATATCATCATCACCATCTTTTTCACAGGATTTCAAGCTTAAGGAGCAATAATTGCTTGAGTTGACAGAGAGTGGGGCCATTGAATCAAAGCTAAAGAGCCGGTCATCATCCATATTGGCTGGGCCCTGCTGGAAAGGAAAGCATATCTCTCCATTATTAAAGTGACATAATTGATAAGAGTCATCAGATGGGAGTTGGGTGTCTTGCACAGCGGCATACAGGACCTTGTTGCAATTACTGCCACCACTATTGAGGCAGATTCGATTGTATGTTGTAGCTGTGAGGTTATTTTCCATGGAGACTACTTGGGAGACTCCAAATTCATTAGATTGGGTTGGAGCTATCTCCCTTGAGACTTCAGCCACGAATTCCTGGGGGCCAGAAGTAGGCTTGTTGGGCCACATATTTCCATAGTTGCTTGATTCTATTTTGAAGTTTTGGGATGATTGCTGCAGCTCAGACTCAGAGGGTGAGGAAAGCACACAGTCCTGGGCAGGCTGGAGAGGCACAAAAGATTTTTCTGTTTGAGTGAGGCTGCCTTCATTTCGCTCTGGAGAATGGTGAGCAAAGTATGACATACCAGTATTATTTGACAAATCAGAAGCATCTAACAACGTCTGCAGATACCCTCCAGGGATAACAGGTATATTGGTGGCAACATTAGCAGATGATAAAGGCATTTCAGAAGAGCAGGTGGTTGGTAAGAAAGTAGAATTCTTAACAACCTTTGCCTCATGAAATTCAGATAGATGAGAACTGTTTGAGGTCCCAGGAATATCTTCATTCTTTAAATCAGCAGTAGAGGGTTGATCTTCCAAAAGAGGGCTGATTTGAACAATTGGCTTGTTTTCTTGCCCAGCTTTGATTTTCTTGGATTTTAACCTGGCTTCACTTTTAAATTTGATTTTGTTGAGCACTTTCCTCTCTGGTCCCTTAAATCCTGCATCTTGGGCTTTGACTTTCACTGAGTCAGGGCCTGTCACATCATTTAAATGTGATCCACTTGCGCAGCTGGGGACAGCTAAAGGTGCTGACTTCACTGTACCTTTCAGGCCTCCATCTTCTTTACGAGTACTACCTTGCCTCTGATCACTACAAAATGAAAACTGCTTACCACTTGCTGAAGTTTCCACAGATGGGATTCTTTGAATCCTGTGCCTATTGCCAAGTTTAGATTTTCGTTTGCGAGCAGGTGGCAGGAATGACACCTCAAAGCTACCTGTTTCAAAGTTTTGTTTTTGGCATAAGGGTATCTTGTTGGAGTCGGTGTTGCTGTTTCTTTGTTTTTTCTTCTTCTGCCAGAAGCCCTTCAAGGGGGCCAGCTTGGCATATTTATTGAGCTGATTCTCACTTAAATTAACTGTTGTCTCACTGGAATCTACCCTACCCAACTTCACCAGCATATTTTTCTCACCTTTAAAGCGATTGATGATGATATATTTGATAATAACAGGAGGCTCCTTACGGGTTACTTTTCTTCTCTTTTTGGGACACCATTCATCATCGTCTTCCTCTTTGGAACCACCTGGCAGCCATTCCTTCCTCTCATTTACTTTTTCACCTTCTAGTGAGTCAACATCATATAGATAATCTTCACTGTACCTGACTTTTCTCTTGGCTCGCAGCCCATAGTTCTGCTGGGAGGAGGTGCTGCCAGAATTAGTGTCCCGAGCCATATAGCGGTTACAGTCCTTGATCTCCCCCATGGCATCATAAGAGACCTCAATGAAGGAACTGTCATCACTGAAATTCCCTGATGCCTCCAAGGAATTGGCAAGATGGCCGTGCTTTGGATTCTTAAATTGCCCTACTTCAGTCCCACTGCATGGTTTATTTAAGGCGGATTTTTCTCCATGATCCTTTTCATCCTTTTTCTCTATACCCTTGTCTTCCTGTCCCTCTTCTTTGCCTTTCTTCTTGTCCAAGTTTTTATCGTCCTCCCCCCAGATGATATTCACATCAGGGACCTTGAACTGGGAAAGATCACTGTTCTGCTTCAGGACCCCACTCTTAGACTCTCGCTTGGGGCAGGTAGTAAAGACACTGGGGAAAAAGTTGAATTGGGCATCCTCCTGCATTAGAAGTGTGGTCTTGTCTCTAACATTGTCTTGGAAGGACTCATACCGAATTTTCAAGGAACAGACATCACTGCCCAGCGTTGACTCATCATCATCGAACATGTAGTTATCCACATCTTCTTCGGAGAATAAGTTGACAGACAGCTCATTTTTGGAACAGAGGTCAAGTAGTTCAATCTTACTCTCACTAATGAAAGTCTCAAAGTAACCCCAATCTTGATTGGAATTTGCCAGCAAAGCCTCTTCTGTATTACACTTGTCTAACAGTAATGCCTCATAATAACTTTTCTGAGCTGGATCCTCCAAGTCGATGTCAGACTTCTCAGCTTCCCGTTTTTCTCCTGACCTTGATTTGTGCAGAGGAAAGCCTAGGAGCTGGTCTGAGAGCAGCTGCTCTCCATATTTCATGTTTTCTCCAGCATTAATACACTGAATTCCTATATCAGAAACTGCACAGGTTTCATAATCCTTATTTAGATCACCAGCTTTCAGACTGATCCCAGGCTCAGGATCTACTGCATCCTTGGATTCCATGAAGCAGCCCAAACAAGTCCGGCTTGGCTGCATGAGGCAGTCCCCATTCAGAGCTGACATGCCTGCAGGCTCCATTATGGCAAATGGGGCTTTCTCACACTCATTGGGCAGTGACCATGTATGCAGGCTTTTTGCAACACCAGATGTAAGGGAAATGGCATTCACAGAAGCACTATTAGCAGCATGCTCAGGTGCTTCAATTAGCCCCAAAGGAGATGGAGGGTTCTGCATACAAGGTTTCTTAGAAGGCAGAGGCAGGAGACCCCTGGGATACATCAGGGTCTCTTTTTGAACCACTGGTATAGGCTGGATTGGTGCAGTTGCTTCTAGAGCTGCCAATGACTTTATTGTCACATCCTGGTCCTCTGAATCTGGAGAAAAGGTAAAGAAATGACAGTATTAGACCACACTCATGAACTCTCTTTCCTTTGATCAGTTTCCCTTGATCAGCTTATATAAGCTTGATTTTATATAAGCTAAGGCTCCACTTCTCTGGCTTTATAACTAAAAACTACAAAGTTAAAGAATAACTCTGATTTTATATTGAAAAATAGTGAAAAATAGTATTTCTTTAGAGTAAGACACAGAGTTCTCCTCAGAATAAGGAGATAATTGGACTGCTTGATTAATTAGAAAGTCAAGGTTTTCAGGGTAGGAAAATTATCAGGTGGGATAGTTGTGGTTTTAAGCTATAAAGCTTAGTCCAATCATTCAGACTTCTATTCTGGAAGCTCCTCTGTATCTAGATGTTCCAAGCCACACATCAGAGCATATTTGTAATTCACTATGAATTCTGAAGAGCTCAAGTATTCATCTGACAGAGATGATTTGCAAGAGCAAAGTGTCTGGATTGGGTAGTCCTTACAGACCCTTCTATCCCAGTTAGAAATTTGGTGGAATAAAATTTAGGATTAATATCAATCTCAGAGGCACCCTAGACTTAACCTGCTCCAAGTGTCTGTTTTGTGGATACTAAAAATCTACAGTAATAACAAAGGACTACTAGGAGAGATAGTATATACTATAATTAAATTCTCTTACCATTTTCTTTGACTCCATTAATCAGAGTGTTTTCTCCATTGGCTGAGGCAACAACAGCCTGATCTTGTTGGTTATCCATGAATGTAACCTCTTATTGTTTCATTCCAAGTCCAAATGCTGTTCAACCTGCATATTTTAAATATATAATGTTAGTCATTAATGTATTTTTTCTCTGTTTTAAGGTTATTTCAGCTAGAGAGGTCTTAAAAGGCTCACTGGAATTTACATTTCCAGACTTTGTTTCTATTTTTTTTTGTTTCATAGTTTATACCCATTATATAAATCAGTTTTTAAAATTTTATTTAAATTCAAGTTAGTTAACATATAGTGTAGTATTGGTTTCAGGAGTAGAATTTAGTGTTTCATCACATACATATAACACCCAACAAGTGCCATCTTTAACACCCATTGCCCACTTAGCCCATCTCCCACCCACCTGCCTCCATCCACCCTGTTTCTTCTCTTAAACTGTACAGTATGTTATGGTTTGCCTCCCTCTCTGTTTTTATCTTATTTCAATTTTAAACTTACAATTCATTCATACATCCTAAGTACTTCTATCCTCTCTAGGCTACCATACTATTCATAATGGAAATCTGAAGAAGCAGGCAAACTTACACCTTCTTCCAGATAAGAATGTATTTAACCTAATCATGGCCATCCAGTTATAAAGGATGCAAAATGAAGTCCAGAGTGACCTGAGATAACAAATGTATGCATGTAGTGACTGGGTTTATTTCTGTTTGCCTCATTTCCACTTCAGATGATCTAAAACTCTTCAAAAACAAGGCAATTCATACATACACACACATATACATCACACTCCGCTTCTCTCTCTCTCTCTGTCTTAAAATTTGATTGCTAAGAATGGAAAGAGGTAGAGAATTTCTTTCTCGGTTTCTCTTAACTCTTTTATTGACAAATATTCCTCTGAGCCCAGCAGGATTTTAAAATTTTGCTACAAAGAAAATCTGAAATTTCTGAAAAGGTCCCTACATCACCTGGTATTTTTAGAACATAGAATACCTATCTATAGCCCATTTTCTCCTGCCCATCTACCTGGGTGGTAGGTATATAAAAAACAATAGAAAACAAGGTCACCTGAAATGGAGTTGTCTACCACATGCCATCACAACATGTGGTAGACATATAAATCTTTATTTATTATATCCCCCCTTTTTCCAAGACCTTCTTCTCAGCAAAATATCCATCCCTGTGTTAAAAACACAGACTTCAGGGTGCCTGGGTGGCTCACTTGGTTAAGTGTTCAACTCTTGATTTTGGCTCAGGTCATGATTTCAGGGTCCTGGGATCAAGCCACACGTTGGCCACTGTGCTTAGCAGGAAATTTGTTTGAGGATTCTCTCTCTCCCTCTTACTTTGCCTCTCTCTCCCTCAAATAAATGAATAAATCTTAAAAAAAAAAAGGAGAGACTGCTGATGGCCAAGCAGCTATTACAAAAATCTCAAACGTATACTCACTTATACTATAACATGAATAAACCATGAATGGTAGGTACAAATTTTTTTTAAAGATTTTTATTTATTTGACAGAGAGAGAGAGATCACAAGTAGGCAGAGAGACAGGCAAAGAGAGAGGGGAAGCAGGGTCCCCGCCAAGCAGACAGCCTGATGTGGGACTCAATCCCAGGACCCTGAGATCATGATCTGAGCTGAAGGCAGAGGCTTAACCCACTGAGCCACTCAGGTGCCCCGGTAGGTACAAATTTGATGAAACAAGAAGCAGTAAGCAGAATTTTACATGATTCATATCTCTATGATATTTTACCTATTTCTTTACCTGTAATATAAGAAGTCTGTATTGGCCAACCACCCAGTTTTATAAAAATGTCAGATAGTCCTGAGTTTTCTGGAACATTTATATGTCGGAATTGCCAAACTTCCTTCTCATTTTATACAAGACCTGACTTGAGAGTAGTCAATAAACCACAGGGAAAGGAGTAAGATATACTTACTTGTATTTACGCAAAAAGAAGGGCTGGGGATTTCAAAAAAGTGGAGAGGAGTGGCTAGCAAATCCAAAGTCCCCATCCCTTGGCTCATTTGTGGTGGAACTGAATAAACAGATCAGTTGTTTGAGCCTGTGCTTCAGATAGAATCATATGGGTCAGATGGAATCATACTAGTATCATGGATTCCTCTGTGAAACTTTCTTTTTAAGAAACTCAGTTGGAGGGGCTCCTGGGTGGTTTAGTCATGTCTGCCTTCAGCTTGTGTTATCCCAGGGTCTTGGGATTGAGCCCTACATCGGGCTCCTTGCTCAGTAAGGAAGCCTCCATCTCCCTCTCCGTCTGCCTGCTGCTCCCCCTGCTGTGCTTTCTCTCTATATACATATCAGGTAAATAAAATATTTAAAAAAAGAAAAAAGAAACTCTATTGGAGGTTGCCTGGGTGGCTCAGTCGGTTAGGTGTCTAACTCTTGATTTCAGGTCAGGTCATGATCTCAGGGTCATGAGATGAAGCCCGGCATCCAGTTCCATGCTGGGTGTGGAACTCGTTTAAATTCTCTCTCTCCCTCCCCCTCTGTGCCACCCTGCTCATGCATGCTCTCTCTAAAACAAAATAAAACAAAAACAAACTCAATTGAACTTCAGGTATCATTTTACTCTTCTTTAACACCTCCCGTTCACTAACTCCATCTTGACAGGACTTGATAAAGGTCAAATTATTTGTGGATTTCAACCATTTAGTGCTTTATTGTCCCTTATGCCTAAGGCTAATTATAAGGAAATCTATTTTTATCACCAGGAAGACCAAGGCACAGAAAAAAAATATATAAAATAAGGTCACAAAATAACATAATAGGGATCTATGACAGAAACTCAAGTATCCTGACCAAGAGACCAAGTGTTTTTTTCTTAAAACACAAAATGCCTTCTCTATAAATCTTACCACTTCCAACCCCTGGCCAAAACAAAGATGTAGAAATATAAGTTTTCACATGTTATTGATTTATACTTTCACCCTCTTTCAGGTAATAAAATAAAAACAGCTGCTTCAGACAAGTTAATTTATTAATTAATTATTAGTAAAATTAATATACCATAAAATATATGCAGAAGCAATATATTTAAGTGTCAAGAATTATCCAATGTTGTCACACAGGGCAAGAACATTGTGTCAGGGGACATGTTAGTGCCATTGTAAGTTTTCTCTGGGGTATTATATTTCTAAGAACATAATTTTCCTCTAATAGAAAACTGATCAAGTACCCAGGATTTATGGTTCTAAGATAAAGGGAATCATAAAGGGTTGAGAATAGAAGAAATACACTTTGGCATGCAATAAAAGAAGACGTGGATAGGAGTATGGGAGCTTCATGAGTTGGAAAGGGGAGAGTAAGAGAATGAATGAATACCCACCAGGTACTAGGCTGGATATGGTTACAGATGGTATCTCATTTTGTACTTCTAATTATCTTGTAGGATTAGCTCTAGTAGGCTCACATTTTCTTCAAAAGAGAAAACTATTATAGATACTAAACTTAATGATTATCAATTATTTGGACCTGTGTTCTGCAGAGTTAAAAGGCTAAACCATGGTCCTTTTCCATATCTTTTCAAAGCTCAGCTGTGAGACAACGTAAATCAAATATTTTCCCATATTTTTATTTATTTATAACCTGGCTGCTTATAAAAAATGATTTGGGAGAGGGATTATAATTTTGTATAGTAGTAATACAAACAGTTCTTGGTTTGCTTTAGCTTTTCCCCATTGTTCAACATTTTGGAACAACAAATTTTGTGGGGCTTTTAAAATCTATTTTGAGCTAAAATTGATTAGCATTTTTGGAATTATGTACAAAAATTTGCTTTGCTGATCATGGTAAATCATGCAGTGTAATGGCAATGGAATAACATTAGCACGGAGACTGGTATTTCGAAGCAAGGAAATGTTCAATTAAACTGGAAAAGCAACCCTGCCTAACTTTCCTTCCCCTCAGTTGGGCCTGAAAGTGCTCTCATATATCCTGCCCCAGTCAGCTGCTATGTTCCTCTCCAAAGTTCTTTAAACCTCAGGTCTTAGAGTCCAAGTGACCTGCCCTGGCATTTGGGCTGTCCTTTGGAAAAAAAAAAAAAAGCAAGGCGAGAAAGTAAATCACGTTTCTGCCTCTGGACCTGGGCTAAGATAATCTTTGGGGTTTGAGTAGTGCTGATCTTCAGGATACCAGTTTAAATCAATTCAACAAATTGACTAGGTACCTTTTGTGGTAATGGTAGTGTACCAGGCACTGCAGTGGAAAAGACAGGTGGATGAAACTACATCCTTGTTCTCAAGGCTCTCAGCATCTATTGGGGGAAGAAAGCCATAAACAAATTCTAATAAATGTATAATACACTGAAAGAGAAGCAAAATTTTTTACAGGAGTTCCAAATGGAGAGAACTCTTCCACTGCTAGAGAGGAGGGTAATCAGGGAAAGCTTTAACAGTAGAAACAACATTTGAGATGGACCTTCATGGATGGTCTTTCAGGGGGTGAGGATGGGGAAGTATAGAAGAAAGACTTCCCAGACTGAAGGAACTTCATGAAATGCCATGAGACTCTACCCACTCTAGTTTATCCTCTAAACAACTGCTGCAGAATTAATAGGTCTGACAACTTGCCTTAAATATTTGTTTTGACTTGAATATAACACCCCTCTCAATCAATCCTCAAGCTCTCAAGTTATGTTCTCCTTTTATTCTCTTTACCTCTCCTTGTATTTCCAAATATTCTAGCCATCTCTGTCCCCCTTAATATGATAGATTATTTTTTGCTTCCAGTATCTTGCACTTGATATTCTCTCTACCTGGAATGTTTCCCCTACCCACTTCCCTTCCCCTGTGCCTTCGATTCTTTCCCCTTCCAGCCTTCCTTTCATCTCCCTTTTCTATTCCCTACTCAGTTTTTTTCTTGATACCTTCCTTGATTCTCCCCACCCAAACAATATTAGTATCTTCTCTGCATTCCCAAACAACATTGATCTTTGTCTTGATCACCTTCTATAAATATGACCTCTTTATATCTGATTCCCTCAATAGACTTAGTTCCCTTCACCTCCACAGGGTGTAGCTCATACACAGTGCTTAGCACATTGTATGTACTCTGTAAAAGTTGATTAGACACTTATGTTGAATCATAGAAAAAGATGGGGGAAAATTCAGTGAATAGTAAGCATTTGGCTAAATTATTAGGTATACACAAGAAGATATAACTGAAAAGAGCTATACTGTGGAGGCCACCTCAATCTTAATTCAGGAAGACACTGAATGGTTTTGAGTAGGACATTAGGACCAGTGAGAGTGGGAGAATCAGAGAGGTAGAGAAATAGGTTAGGAGACAATATTCAGGTGTAAGAAGTCAAGAAAATTAGAATTAAGGAGGAGAAAATAGGAATGGGAAGATGTTATATTTGAGTTATATTGTAGAGGTGTGTTTGGAAAATAAATGTGGGAGGTGAGGGGGCAGGATTCAGCATATACAGAGAAGGGAGAGATCAAGGAGTTAACAGATAGTTGTGAAAGGAGCATTAGAGATTGTTGGATTCCAGGCCAGAGTAGCCTCAGAAATACAGGTGCCAGTATCTTCTTGAGAATAAAATAATGTAAGCAGTAAGTCCGATCATCAGGTCCAACATGGATAATGAAGCTATCAAGGGTCTTAGCTGCCATACTGAAATGGAGGAAACTGACCAGCAAGTTGTTATAGATGGGGAATCTACAAGTTTTGTTAGGGACTGAAATGGAACAAGGAGATGGTATTGCTGTAGCAAACAGGTCCAGAGAAGGTTTCCAAGCTATCCTCGCCAAACTCTGTCTAGCCTGACTTCCCAATTCAACTTCAGTCAGTATGATGGATGACAGAATCAGCAATAGTTCAGAGAACACATTTTTATCCATAATGCTGCTAAACTAATTCCATTTTCTAAACTTCCCAGGATTTCAAGATACTAGGTTAGAAATATGGAGGTATGATGCTTTTAAGTACAGAAAACATGCTTAAATGAGGAGCCATGTAAGTTTAAAAATATTAAGGGTGAGAGATGGATGAAAAAGAGATAATCACAGTTAAACAAAAGAATTCTATATATCTCAAAAGTATAGTATAAATCTATTTTATCTTTCATTATAAAGATTCCAAACTCAAAAGATATACACAAAACAACTCTTACAAAGGGTTGTATGTTGTACAACAACTTACTAGTTGGGTGTCCTGAGGCAAACTCCTTCCCCTCTCTGGTACTAAATATTATTAGCTATACATTAAGGGAATTGAATTAGATTATATCTAAGGGCTCATCTAGCTTTTTAAAAATTAAAATTTATTTAATTTTTTTGAGATTAAAATTACATGTGCAAGAAAAAAATTCTCACGTAAGAAGAGTTCTGACTTAAGTTTTGTATGATTCCGAGATGAGCCTATGATGTATATCTGAGGGATCTCTTTACTGTCTTCCATCTCATGTTCCTTCCTGTGTTCCTCTGATTTTTGTACATTCCTATCCCCAATCCTATCAGAGGTAGCAAATAGGGTGCTCCTGGTGGTGACAGGGCTCTGTATATTCCACATGCCTTCATTTTTGGCAGCCACCAATCTGGGGGGACAGCTTCTTTGCTGTCAGGCTCCTGCACAGTAGCTATAGTGACTGCATTTTTGTCCTAGAACAGGGGCTCCACATTTGGGGGTCTCTTCTCTGACTTTTCTTTTCTCCCTTCACCTATTGTTCTTATCCGCACCATCCTTTGGGACATCACTTTAAAGAGATTTCCAAAAAGAACAAGTGCATAAGACCATAAATCATTGAGAAAGTATGTAAAAATGCATTGTCTATGTTAAAGCTCTATGCCAATGCCATAAAACCCAATATTCAATAAGATTTGAAGTAGAGTTAGAAAGAAATAAACAGAGGTACTCATGCACTCGAGTCAGGAATAGCCAACCTCCTTACTAGTTTTAATTTCTAAACTTTTAGACCATAGGTAGCTCCATTTCATGGGCACATCTGAGTACCTTTGCCTTTGCAAGTTAATTTTATTTTTAGGCCTTTTCCTGCTTACTTTCTCTCTCAAGTCCAAAGAATAAGTGGTAGATTAGTCCAATCACTGTTTTTCAGATAAAGAATGGGTATTTCCAAAAAGAGTGTCTTCTTTCTGCCAGACCCAAATGGGCAGTATAAATGGCATAGTAAGTGCAGAGACACGAACATGATATACCCACTGGTGTGTACAAGGTGGTGAGTCCTAGACACCTGAGTGGCTCAGTTGGTTAAACAACTGCCTTCAGCTCAGGTCATGATCCTGGAGTCCCAGGATCAAGCCCCACATCAGGCTCCCTGCTCAGCGGGGAGTCTGCTTCTCCTTCTGACTCTACCCCCTCCCGCTCTCTCTCTCTCATTCTCTCTCTCAAATAAATAAATGAAATGAAGTGAAAAAGATAGTGAGTCCTTAGAAGGAACATAACACTGTAGCCTGGCACTTTGTTAGAATGGGTTTATACAAGGATTGTGTCCTAATCACCAAGTGCCTTCACTGACAGGCAGCACTGAGTTACATTTGATGTTGAGTGCAATAACTGTAGGCTGAGTTATCCTTTGAGTTTCACCATACAGTTTCTAACCTCTTTTCTTACTACTAATCTATCCTGTTAATTGAATTTTATTATTTTTAAAATTTTTAAATTTATTTATTTATTTATTTATTTATTTATATTATGTTAGTCACCATATAGTACATCATTAGTTTTTGATGTAGTGTTCCATGATTCATTGTTAGCATATAACACCCAGTGCTCACTGCAATATGTGCCCTCCTTAATACCTATCAGTGGGTTAACCCAAAGCCCCCACCCCCACCCCTCTGAAACCCTCTGATTGTTTCCCAGACTCCAGAGTCTCTCATGGTTTGTCTCCCTCTCTGATTTCCCCCCTTTATTTTTCCTTTCCTTCTAATGTCCTCCATGCTATTCTTTATGTTCCACATATAACTGAAACCATATGATAATTGTCTTTCTCTGCTTGACTTAGTTCACTTAGCGTAATCCCCTCTAGTTCCACACATGTCAATGCAAATGGTGGGTATTCATCCTTTCTGATGGCTAAGTAATATTCCATTGTATATATGGATCACATCTTCTTTATCCATTCGTCCGTTGAAGGGCATCTTGGTTCTTTCCACAGTTTGGCTGTTGTGGACATTGCTGCTATGAACATTGGGGTGCATGTGTTTCTTCTTTTCACTAAATCTGTATCTTTGGGGTAAATACCTAGCAGTGTAATTGCTGGGTCATAGGGTAGCTCTATTTTTAACTTTTTGAGGAACCTCCATATTGCTTTCCAAAGTGGCTGTACTAACTTGCATTCCCACCAACAGTGTAAACAAAGCTGGAGGTATCACATTGCCTGATTTCATGCTATATAACAAAGCTGTGATCACCAAGACAGCATGGTATTGGCACAAAAATGGACACATAGATCAGTGGAACAGAATAGAGAGCCCAGATATGGACCCTCAACTCTACAACTAATCTTCAACAAGGCAGGAAAAAATAGTCAATGGAAAAAGTCTCTTCAATAAATTGAGCTGGGAAAATTGGACAGTTATACACAGAAGAATGAAACTCGACCATTCTCTTACACCATACACAAAGATAAACTCTAAAAGGATGAAAGACCTCAATGTGAGACAGGAATCTATCAAAATCCTAGAGGAGAACGTAGGCAGTAACTTCTTCGACATTGACCACAGTAACTTCTTTCAAGATGTGTCTCCAAAGGCAAGGGAAACAAAAGCAAAAATGTACTTTTGGGACTTCATCAAGATAAAAAGCTTTTTTATCTTTGGGGTGAGGGCTTTAGAAGGGAGGGGGGTGGGGAATGGGTGGGCCTGGTAACGGGTATTAAGGAGGGCACAGATCACATGGAGCACTGGGTGTTATACAGAAACAAAGAATCATGGAACACTACATCAAAAACTAATGATGTACTATATGGTGACTAACATAATAAAAAGAAGATAAAAAGCTTTTGCACAGCAAAGGAATCAGTCAACAAAACAAAGAGGCAACCCATGGAATGGGAGAAGATATTTGCAAATGACATAACAGATAAAGGACTGGTATCCCAGATCTATAAAGAACTTCTCAAACTCAACACCCAAAAAACCAAATAATCAAGTCAAAAAACGGGCAGAAGACATGAAGACACTTTCCAGAGAAGACATACAAAAGACTAACAGACACATCAAAAAAAGTTCAACATCATTAGCCATCAGGGAAATTCAAATCAAAACCACATTGAGATGCAACTTTACATCAGTTAGAATGGCAAAAATGAACAAGGCCAGAGACAACAAATGTTGGACAGGATGTGGAGAAAGTGGAACCCTTACACTGATAATTGAATTTTCAAAATGCTATTAAATTCTTTTCAGAAATACAATCACTGAAGTCATATATATAATGGAATATTATTCAGCCATCAGAAAGGGTGAATACCCACCATTTACGTAAACATTGGTGGGACTGAAGAGGATTAGGCTAAGTGAAATAAGTCAAGCAGAGAAAGACTATTATCATATGGGTTCACTCATATGTGGAGCATAAAGAATAGCATGGAGGACCACAGGAGAAGGGAGGGAAAACTGAATAGGAAGAAATCAGAGGGGGAGATAAACCATGAGAGACTGGACTCTGGGGAACAAACTGATGGTTATAAAAGGGAGGGGGTGGGGAATGAGGTAACTGGATGAGGGGTATTAAGGAGTGCATGTGTTGTGATGAGCCCTAGGTGTTATAGATAACTAATGAATCATTAAACACTACATCAAAAACTAATGATGCATTATATGTTGGCTAACTGAACATAATAAAAAAAATAAATATAATCATTAAAACGCAGGGTTAGAAGGATCTTAGAAGATAGTCCAATCCCAAACTCCAAGTCCCAGAAAGGGGAAACTACTTGCCCAGTGTCACACAGTGAGTTAGTAATACATACACATCCTTGGAAATATTCCCTATGGCATTATGTTACACATCAGGAGAAATAGAATTTATAAAGAAAAATAACCACTAATTAAAGCACTACTAACTTTTTGTCTTTATTGGAGGAAATGCTGTCAAAAATAGGAGAAATGTCCTTGCTTATTACAAGGGGGGAGTCAAAGGGGGTGGGGGAAATGTCAAACTCCAAATCCACCTGGGAAGGAGGCACTGCATTCTAGCCTCTGGATTCTAGAGCTCAGTGTTGTCACTCTGAGGTGTACCAGTCCAAACACCATCTTTCTCCCATTCACACATTCACAGAATGTTCATGTACACTCAAAAATCATAGTGCCTTCTTCTATTGTGGAAGCAGGATGTTGCATACTGGACCAGTTGGAAGACAAGAGGAGCTGGGAGTTCATTTGATCTGAAAATACTAAATAAATTCAACCATTTGATAATGCCTAGTTAAAATGCTACTTGAAATTTTGAATGGGAGATTGAGGGACCAGGGATACCATGACAAGTAAAAATTTTTGAAGAAGTCCCAAGTGATCACAGTAGTTTTCTTCTATAGTCTTGTACTTATCTCTTACTTCATAGTAAGAAAGCAGAAATAAGAATATAAAGAAATAAACATCAAATTAATTAATATATTTTGAATCCCTACAGAATTACAAATATGTTTACTCATCTTCTGATATGTCAGCTATTTTTAGGTAAGTAGACAAGAATCATCTATAAAGTAAATTGAAAACAACACATAAACAAATCCAAACCATCCCTTGAGCAAAAGTGATACTGTTAGCCCAGCCCAGGAATTTTGAATCAATCTTAGTCCTATTAGAATCTTCCCAGGGGATGCTGAGCTAGCTGCTACAGATAAAGGGTGCCTCAGTTTCATTATTCATTAAATCCCTGGCCTTCTTCTTTTTCTTTTTTTTAATGGCTTTACATTTTTTTTAAATTTTATTTTATTTTTTCAGTGTTCCAAGATTCATTGTTTATGCACCACACCCAGTGCTCCATGCAATACATGCCCTGGCCTTTTTTTCTTTTCTTTTTTTTTTAAAGGATTTTATTTATTTATTTGATAGACAGAGATCACAAGTAGGCAGGGAGGCAGAGAGAGAGGAGGAAGCAGCCTCCCCGCTGAGCAGAGAGCCCGATGTGGGGCTCAATCCCAGGACCCTGAGATAATGACCTGAGCTGAAGGCAGAGGCTTAACCCACTGAGCCACTCAGGCACCCCCTGGCTTTCTTTTCTAATTTCAGAAATAAGCCCAAGGCTTTCTCAACATATGTACTTGAAGAGGGGCACCTGTCTTTTAGTCTAAGCAGTGAAGAATAAGAAGAACAGCAAAGTTCAACATTGATGACAATCTGAGGATCTCAGGCTTAGTTGAGTGCCCTACTTCCTTACCCCTCCTGGCTATATGGAGATCAGTATAAACAGCTGGTTGGAAGGCTGGAAGTGTCACAAGAATGTGAACATATATTAACTACCTGTGCAATTATTAAATACTTTTTTTTAAGATTTTATTTATTTATTTATTTGTCAGAGAGAGAGAGAGAGAGAGAGGGAGAGAGAGAGTGTGCACAAGCAGGCAGAGTGGCAGGCAGAGAGAGAAGCAGGCTCCCCACTGAGCAAGGAGCCCGATGTGGGACTCGATCCCAGGACCCTGGGATCATGACCTGAGCCGAAAGCAGCAGCTTAACCAACTGAGCCTCCCAGGTGTCCCTAAATACTTGTTTTATATGTTAGACTATGTCATGAGGAAAACCAAAATGAGAAACACAAGCTCTACAGCCAAGGCACTTAGAGTTTAGGAGAGGTAAGAGCATACTTGGCATACCAGGTATCTCTCAGTGTCATAAATCTTAGATTGGTTCAAATATTTATTTCTGTATTTTGATTTTACTTTCCAATTATTCTCCTAGATTTGTCAACCTCCAGGATAGGTTTTCCAGATATTGGTGCAACTGGGATTTCTTTTATCAAAGAAAAAAAAATCCTCCTGGTCCACAGGTCCAAGGCTTAGTAAAAATGAACCCATCTTTGATCACTTCATGAAGACAAGTGTAACTTCCCACTCAAGTCTGAGCTTGTTCCTATTAAATACATAGCTGCTAAGCAACCCCTAACAAGTGGTAAGACAACTGTTTCAGATCTCACCCCATCTTCAACAAACTCCTTTTGCAGACATGTTTGTAGTAGAGTTTGGCAGTTACTGTTAAACTGATAGGCTGATAGATGCTTGGACCTTTTTGCAACCAGACCTGTCATTACCAAAGGTCAGAGGGCCTAGACATTCTCCACAAGTAAGTGGACTCCACAAGTTTTCTCTTTGTGTAGCTACTTATTTGTAAAGAGAGATACTTTAAGATTAGTTAAACTATTTATAAAAATACGTAGTTTTGACTACTACAGAAGTCTTATTCAATGCAGGAAAGGAAAATTCAATAACTCCATAAAATCACTCAGGAAACTAATGCCATATACTTACAAGGTCATGCACCCTCCTCCCATCAGAAGAATTTTTCTTATACTCCTTTAATTTTACATGGGACCAGGAAGGACTATCTAAAAACAAGGGAAAGGATAGGGGATAAGGTGGGGAGACATCAGAAAAGAAGAGAGGTTGGGCCTAAGAATAGGTAAGATGTCTTTCTAGTTAGAGTTCTCCAATAACCTAGGAATCATCTATTACTATTATCTCTCTATTCTGACCCTTAGCAATCTGTTACTGTCACCCATAGCCAATTCAGAAAAACAAAACAAAACAAAACAAAACCAAAAACCTTTATAGTACCAGAGTCTCTGAAATAGCCCCCTGGGGTATATTCTCTAACACCCAGCTCACACCAGCCTGGCTGATGCCAAAGCCATACAGATAGCATTCTGGGGCCCTGTGCTCATTAAGTCTATTTAGGAGGCACCCATTGAGTGTGAAATTCCAAAGCTCACATTTGCTAAACAGCAGCAGCAGGGTTCTTCCCACTTCCAGCAGCCAAGTCCACAGTAGGGAAGAACTTACCAGGCTTCTGGAGGTTCGACTACTGATGAGAAAAACAAGACCTGCAGAGGGCAAGGATGAGTGCTGTTCCTTCCTAGTGATCTTGGTTTTCTCAGGTTCCTTTGCTATCTTCTCATCTACTGATAGGGTTGAGTGTTTCTTAGAAGGAGTGTTGTTTGCAACTATAGCATCTATTTACCTTTTCTGTGCCAATATCTGGGCTTACTTGCAACCTCTAACCTGCACTGTCAAATACAGTAGCCCCTAGTAACACATAGCTATTTAAATTTAAAAATAAGTAAACTAAAATTTCAGTTCCTCTATCATATTAGTCATATTTCATGTGCTAATCACAGGCAGCTAGTGGTTATCATATTGGACAGCACAGACACAGAACATTTTCAATATCAAAGAAAAGTCTATTAGATAGCACTATTATTCTTATTTCCTAATGATCTAGTCAGTGTCTTGCACTGTCTTGCACTCTCAGGCAAACAGGATTGATGTTATCATATTCCTCAATTCATCAGTAATCCAAGCAAAGTTTCTTTTTTGTTATTATCCACTTATTTCCATTTATTCCTACATTCTTTCAAACATAGCTATTCTAATGTGGTGAATATGTATTTTTTGGTATGTATTCTTTTAAAAGGTATACTGTTTTATGTGTATATTTTTAAAATTTATGTAATGGTATCATGCTACATATCTCATTCTTTTAATTTTTACTATAAATCATGTTATTAAAGACCCATTCATATGTCTATACATGTCTCTAATTTGTTGCTTTTATCTGGTGCATAATTCTCTGTAGCATGCACCCATCACATTTTATCTTTTTGTTTTCATTATGATAGACACCCAGGATTCCTGGCTTAACACTTTTACTCTTAGCAGAAGTTTCTGGCTTTATAGAAAATCTTCAAAAACAAACAAGCAAAAGTACTTATAATCTTAGTATGTGACCCTTAATTGAGGGTTTATTAAACCCCTAGAATATATATCTTTGTGCTATCCTTCAATATTCTAACTTGTATCACTCTGCCTGTTATTGATCATTGTCCATTTTTTGTTTGGCTCTGGTCTTATATGAAGTTCCATCCTTATTTTTAACTTCAAATAATGGTTTTCCATTGTTCTTTGGCTCTGCTTACCTGGAGTCAGGTTATTAGTTTATAAAGCCCCTTATTTCCTCTATTTATTTCTGATTCTCCCTGTGGCTCCTATAATTTGCCTTGGTGTCACTCAGGATTCAAGTTGATGGGTAGTTTTCTGGCAAAAGTTTTCACTGAGTAGTGGAGATTTAGGAATCTAATGGAGACAGGATTGTTGTACTGACAGCCAGAGACATCCAGGGCCTAATGGGAAGTGTTAGCTTGACACACAAGGGAAATAACCTTTTAATCCAGTGCAGTATACTTCATTTATTACAGTGTTATCCAGTTTGAAGATGTTATGAAAAAGATCCCCAGAGAGATTTAAGATTTCAAAAACATCTTGAGTTTGAACTTAATTCAACTACTCCAGAAAGTGGAAACAACAGAGGATGACTTTTTAGGCACTTCATATACCAGGAACTGTTAGGGCAGATAATGTCATGCCAAATTAGAATGTTTGTCTCCTGGGGAAGGAGGGAGGGTTGGTCAGAAGGAGGGGTTGAGGATGTTTTAATCATCTGTCAGTGCTAATGATCTAACATTAAAAATATATTAAATATATTTATATATAATATATTAATACATTATATTAATTATACTATATATTATATAACTATATTAATATATTATATATAATTATAATTATGTAATCATACAATTATATATAATATATAAATATATTAATCTACAGACATACAAAGAAAAAAATTAAACAGGGGACACTTGATGTCTTTAAGGCAGCAGAAAGAAAACAAATGTATGTTCTAATCAACTTTGATAGAGGATATAGACAAAATGGAACTCATTTAGAGAGAAATATCCAGAAGAAGGGGACCTAAAACTGATGTTAAACTCAGGGAAGAAAATTTAAGAAATGTGTTTCCTGTCTTCAAATACTTGAAGAGCTATTACAAAAAAAGTGAAACTAAACTTGTTTAGTTGGACCACAATGGGAAGTTACTTGAGATAGAAAGACTATAGCTCAATGCATGAATCAACAGAGATATCCAAAGATGAAAGGGTCACGGGGGAAGGGGATGGGGGAAAAAAAGCAATCTTCCTACCACTAGCAATATTTGAACAAAGGCTGGGCAACAGGTAATAGTAAAGAACAAATTTAAACACCGGATGAAGAAGCTGGACTAGACTCTAATACTTTATGATTAAATGTGACAACAAGAAAATCAGTTGTACAAATCTGAAACAAATTCAAGAAGCTTTTAGAAAGATGTGAAAGAACATACAGCAAAGCTAATAAAATTAGGTCCTACTCAAGCTTTCCAGTCATGTGTGTGAGAAAGAGAATAACAGAAGACATTCCCACACTATGACACCAAGTGCTGTAGCAACAAGGAGCATGACCTGCCCATGGATTCAAGCCATGTTGAGGCACGTTTTTATAAAGGACAGAGAGATTCCGTGGGAACAAGGGGCTTTGACCACTGAAGGAATACTGTAGTTAAAAAAAAATTTAAAGATCTTATATATTTTTTCTCAGCTACAGTCATGACAGTTTTTCAAAGCCACTAAGAGTTTGTAAATTGGCTTAGGTAAATGAGGGTTCTTGCCTTTAACATCTTGACACTCCCTCCCCTCCCAAACTGAGGGGAAAAAAAAGTGATTTCTCCGGGAAGGCTTTGCCACATTTCTCTAGGACTCTGCCCAGAGATTGAAAGCCCAGTGACATGACACTCCACTTGATTAGATTTTATTGACTGCTGTACTCTTCTATTTCCCTTTTAGCACAGACTCAATTATAATCAAGGTTTGCAAAAGGAAAACTACATGCAGTAAAACTGCCATTGTTCTAAACGAGTTCAAATATACCCTGAAAATTAAAATGAAAATCAAATGCCAATGCTATGAAGGTACTACCAGCTTCCTCAGAAACAATGAAGAAATACAGAGAGAAAAAAAGAAAAAAAAACTGCTCTTAGCCTAGCAATGCAGCTCCAGTCCTATTATGTAATATCCCATGATCTCCTGTACCTGCATATTGTATCATTGTTTATGTTTCAGTGCATTTATAACAAATATATCTTAATGTTAATTTCATAAATCTTATTTAGTGGCATATATCTGCTGTAGGTTTCCAAGAAAACAAATGTACTTTGCCCCAGCCACCCAATAAATTATGACTGTCCACAATTTTCAGTTCTCACCTATGTGTTGACAGGACAGGAGGCACTTTGTGGTCTAGGAAATGGCTCCAGCATGATGGTGGTAGTGACTAGCATTAGAATTGGTTGGCTTGGAATCCTGGATTTCATAAACCAATCTTAGGGCTATAGATCAAAAATAGGTACCTGTTACTGTTTGTTATATGTTCCCTCAGTCCCTAATACAGAGTTTAGTAAATGTTTGTTTCATTTCTTTTTCTCTCTTTTACTCTCTACACTTAATTTAGTTCCAGAGGGCAGTGGTACATGATATAATAATAACAGTGATAATGACAATAATAACTAATACTTAAATAGTGCTATCTTCCTTTAGAGATGAGTAGAAGTAGGGGTGGGGAAAATAATTAGTATTAAATGAAGTAGGTAAGCTGGCTTCTAGTCTCAGCTCTGCCACTTAGGTCTGTGATGCTGGGGACATCATTTAAACTCTCTGAACTCTGGTTTCCTCATGTCAAAAGTAATGGTTACTGCATAGTGTTAGTATCAGAATTAAATGGTTTACATCTATAAAGTAATACAACACCTGGCTTATAGTGGGTCATCAAAAGTGATAGTTCTAATATTTTTCTTTTTCCCACCTCAGAATGCCATTTAAACAATTCTTGACAGGATACTTTTAAATTGGGAGGTGGAATCGCCAGGATCTTGAGATGGTTCAAGACAGGGTACACAGAAACCAGTGGTCCAAGTAACTCAACAGCTTGATAGAGGAAAACTACCTGAATGGGGCAGTCTGGTCCTTCTCTTATCTTTCTTCTTGATCTCTAAGACATTTTGTGGAACCAAAAGCAATGAGAGTAGTAAAGTTTCTACAATCTATTTGGTGCCTTCAAAGTGTTGCTGAGCAGAGGGGGCTGCTAAAGTGAAAAACTTTGCCTTCTGCCATGCAGCTGAACTGCCCCATCTCTGCACACTGGATGGTTTTACATGACCCTAATATACTCATACTTTTTATTCCCTGCCTGCTAGCCCCTCCCCACTAAGGCTATCCTGGTGACTGTATCTTGCCTTCACCCCACATCTTGACAGGTTTGTTTTGTCAAATATTAAAAGAGCCAGGGGTAGAATCCAGAATTCATCTGGGTTTTTAGCTGGAGATAGAGGACAGAGGGGAGAGGAACTAGTGGTTTCTGGCCCCCAAAAGTTAACAAAGTCTTTACTATCTTTCCTCTCCAGCCCCTCCTGGGGAAAAGAGAAAACTATTTATCTCCACTACCTGCTCCACTAAGCTTCCCTTACTCAATAACAGTTTCTGTCTTGCTTATTGCCTTTCTCAGCAATGCAATGAGGAAGAATCAAACTTTGATGTACTATCTCTAGCATAATCTATTCCCTGCAGATATGAAGGAAATGGAAAAGTCATGAAAAAAAAGTTATGAGCTTTCATTCTGAAGTCCTGAGCTCCTTAGCTCCTCAGGTATCCACTGTCCTCATGCTCTTCAAATGCTTACCCAGATACTTATTCAGATTTTAAGAAGGCATCTAGTTCTTGGGAGGATAGCTGGGATGTGTGTGTGTGTCGGGGGGAGGCTGCGGGAAGATGGGGAGAACCAAGATACTCTTTAGCCAGAAAAAAATAAATGGTGATGAAATCCCAGGATCTTTGTTATGCATGTATACCTATAATAATTCTGTCATTAGTATTCAGATATAATGCTGGTAGCCCTTCCCATTCCTAAGATATATATTCAGAAAGACCTTCTCTAGGAGTGGGGGATTCTAAACTGATCCATTCACAAGTCCAGCTGGTTCTCTTTATGTCCACAGTATGGGAAGGGAAGGAGACTAACACTTATTGAGTGATATCCTAAGCACTTTAAATACATTTATTACTTTAATTTAGAGAGGGAGGAGCAAGATGGAAGAGGAGTAGGAGACCTAAGTTTCATCAGGTCCGAGGAATTCATCTAGATAGTTATCAAATCATTCTAAACACTTACAAACTCAACATAAGAATGAAGAAAAGAATAGCAGCAATTTTAGGAACAGTAAAGTGACCACTTCCAGAAGGTAGGACGTGTGGAGAAGTGAATCCGAGCTGATATATGGGAAGACAGATGATGGGTGGAGGGGCCAGCTTCTGGCAAGTGGTAGAGCAGTGGAGCACAAAATTGGAACTTTTAGAAGTCTACTCCACTGAAGGACATTGCTCCAGAGGCTAAATGGGGAGTAGAGACCTCACAGAGTCAGTGTGGTTTCAGGTTCCTTGGGGTCACAGAAAGACCGGGGGTGCCTGAGTGTGGCAGAGCTCCCAGGTGTCAGAGCAGGGAAATAGCTGCAAAGACAGAGCAGAGAAGTGGGCTCTCAGCTTGGGGTTGCCCTAAAACATGATCCCTGGCACAGTCGGGCCACTGCTCTTTGAACAGGGACCCCACAGGAGGCAGATTTCGGGAGAGCCCCCTTCATCCATCAGGAGGAGTGGCATGGATGCCTGCTGCAGGAATTGGTGGGGTTTGGAGACTCCAAATGGGGCAGTGTTCCAGAGATAGAAATGCTCAGTCACAGGCCAGGTGAACATGGAGTGGGGCCAGAGACCAGGGAGATAGGAATGATTGATTGCTTTTCTCTGAGGGCTCACTGAGGAGTAGGGGCCTGAGCTCTTGGCTCCTCTGGACTGGAGATTGGGAGTCCGCCATCTTCATTCTCTTCCTCCAAAGCTGTACAGAAAGTATTCAGGGAACAATGCTACTGAGAGCAAAACCAAGCAGATTTCTTAGCCTGGCCCCTAGCAGGGGCAGTGCAATTCCACCTCAGGCAAACACAGATGAGAATCACTTCAACAGGCCCCTCCCCCAGAAGATCAGCAGGAACATCCAGCCAAGACCAAGTTCACTGATGAATGAGAACTGTGGAACTCCTGAGCTAGGGAAATGCAGCACATAGAATTCATGGCTTTCCCCCCATGATTCTTTGGTCTTTCAAAGTTAAATTTTTCAAATTTTTTTTCTTATTCTATTTTTAAAAATTTTTCCTCTTTCCTATTTTAACCATTTTAAACTATTTTATCAATACCTTTTAAATTTTTTAAAATTTTCATTGTTATAGCCATATTCTATCCCTTTATTGTATTTAACCTCATTTTTTTGTATACATATAAGTTTTTCTCGCCTTAAAATTTTGGGATACCGTTTCTTCTAACAGATCAAAATATATCCTAAATCTAGCTTATGGCTTTGTTCTAGTCTCTAGCCTGATCACATTCTCTCCTTTTTTTTTTCTTTTTTCTTTTTTCAACCAATTTCGTATCTTATTGATTCTTGTTTTAGAAACTTCTAAAATTTTCATCTTTATGGTCATATTCCATCACTTCATCATGTTTACCCTTATTTTTTTTTTATCTATATAAGTTTTTCTTTCTTTAAAATTTGGGGAGGCAGTTTCTTCTAACAGACCAAAATGCACCCAAAACCAAGTGTGTGGCTCTGTTCTCTCTCTCTCTCTCTCTCTATATATATATATATATTTCTCTCTCTCTCTCTTTCTTTCTCTCTCTCCTTTCTTCTCCCCACAGTTTCGGGTCTCTTCTGATTTGGTTAGTGTATATTTTTTCTGGGATCGTTGCTACCCTGTTAGTACTTTGTTCTGTCATTCATCTATTCTTATCTGGATAAAATGATAAGGTGGAAAAACTCACCTCAAAAAAAAGGACAAGAGGCAGTACCAATGGCTAGGGACCTAATCAATATAGACATTAGTAAGATATCAAAACAAGAGTTCAGAATGATGATTATCAAAATGCTAGCTGGGTTTGAAAAAAGCATAGAACATACTAGAGAATCCCTTTCAGGAGAAATAAAATCGCTCTATAGAGAAATAAAAGAACTAAAATCTAACCAAGTTGAAATAAAAAAAAGAGATTAATGAGGTGCAATAAAAATAGAAGCTCTTACTGCTATGATAAATTAGGCAGAAGAGAGAATCAGTGCTATAGAAGACTAAATGATAGAGAATAAAGAAGCAGAGCAAAAGAGAGACAACTACTGGACCAAGAGGGGAGGATTTGAGAAATAAGTGATACCATTAAGACAAAACAATATTAGAATAATTTGAATCCCAGGAGAAGGAGAGAGAGGGGCAGAAGCTATATTAGAGCAAATTATAGCAGAGAATTTCCCTAATTTGGCGAAGGGAACAAGCATCAAAATCCAGGAGGCACAGAGAAGCACCCTCAAAATCAATAAAAATAGGTCACAACGCCCATCATCTAATAGTAAAACTCACAAGTCTCAGTGACAAAGAAAATCCTAAAAGCAGCTTGGGACAAGAGGTCTGTAACATACAATAGCAGAAATATTAGATTGGCAGCAGACCTATCCACAGAGACCTGGCAGGCCAGAAAGGACTGGCATGATATATTCAGAGCACTAAATGAGGGGGGAAGGAGTCAAGATGGCGGAGAAGTAGCAGGCTGAGGCTACATCAGGTAGCAGGAGATCAGCTAGATAGCTTATCTAAACGTTGCAAACACCTACAAAACCAACGGGAGACTGAAGAGAGGAAGAACAGCAATTCTAGAAACAGAAAATCGGCCACTTTCTGAAAGGTAGGACTGGTGGAGAAGTGAATCCAACGCGATGGGAAGATAGACCACGGGGGGAGGGGCCCGCTCCCGGTGGAGCAACAGAGCACAGAATCGGGACTTTTAAAAGTCTGTTCCGCTGAGGGGCATCGCTCCGGAGGCTAAACTGGGGTGAAGCCCACACGGGGTCAGCGTGGCCCCAGGTCCCGCAGGGTCACAGAAGGATTGGGGGTGTCTGAGTGTCACAGAGCTTGCAGGTATTAGAATGGGGAAGCCGGCTACAGAGACAGAGCCGAGGAGTGAGCTCTCAGCTTGGGGTTACCTTGAACCGGTCTCAGCCTGGGTGAGCTCGGAGCGCGGCCGGAGGCCAGGGAGACGGGAGAGACTGGGAGGCCGCCATTTTCATTCCTGTCCTCCGGAACTCTACAGAAAGCGTTCAGGGAACAAAAGCTCCCGAAAGTCAGCCCGGCCCCTGGTAAGGGCGGTGCAATTCTGCCTGGGGCAAAGACACTTGAGAATCACTACAAGAGGCCCCTCCCCCAGAAGATCAATAAGAAATCCAGCCAGAACCAAGTTCACCTACCAAGGAGTGCAGGTTCAATACCAAGGAGAGCAGCGGAATTCCAGAGGAGGAGAAAGCAAAGCATTGAACTCATGGCTTTCTCCCCATGATTCCTTAGTCTTGCAGTTAATTTAATTTGTTTTTTTTTTAATTTTTTTCAATTCTTTTTTCTTCTGCTGCTAAATTTTTTTTAACTTTTATCCTTTTCTTTTTTAACATTTTTAAACTAATTTATCTAATATATATATATACATATATATTTTTTTTCCTTTTTATATTTTTCTTTATTCGTTTTCTTTTTTTAATTGTTTCTTTTTTTCAGAACCTCTTTTTATCCCCTTTCTCCCCCACACAATTTGGGGTCTCTTCTGATTTGGTTAAAGCATATTTTCCTGGGGTCTTGCCACCCTTTTAGTATTTTACTTGCTCCTTCATATACTCTTATCTGGACAAAATGACAAGGCAGAAAAATTCACCTCAAAAAAAAAAAAAAGAACAAGAGGCAGTACCGAAGGCTGGACACCTAATCAATACAGACATTGGTAATATGTCAGATATAGAGTTCAGAATGATGATTCTCAAGGTTCTGGCTGGGCTCGAAAAAGGCATGGAAGATATTAGAGAAACCCTCTCGGAAGATATAAAAGCCCTTTCTGGAGAAATAAAAGAACTAAAACCTAACCCAGTTGAAATAAAAAAATCTACTAATGAGGTGCAATAAAAAAGGGAGGCTCTCACTGCTAGGATAAATGAGGCAGAAGAAAGAATTAGTGATATAGAAGACCAAATGACAGAGAATAAAGAAGCTGAGCAAAAGAGGGACAAACAGCTACTGGACCATGAGGGGAGAATTCGAGAGATAAGTGACACCATAAGATGAAACAAGATTAGAATAATTGGGATTCCAGAAGAAGAAGAAAGAGAGAGGGGAGCAGAAGGTATATTGGAGAGAATTATTGTAGAGAATTTCCCTAATATGGCAAAGGGAGCAAGCATCAAAATTCAGGAGGTGCAGAGAACCCCCCTCAAAATCAGCAAGAATAGGTCCACACCCCATCACCTAATAGTAAAATTTACAAGTCTTAGTGACAGAGAGAAAATCCTGAAAGCAGCCCAGGAAAAGAAGTCTGTAACAGAGCACTAAATGAGAAAAATATGCAGACAAGAATACTATATCCAGCTAGGCTGTCATTTAAAATAGCAGGAGACATAAAAGGTTTCCAGGACAAACAAAAACTAAAGAATTTGCAAGCACCAAACCAGCCCTACAGGAAATATTGAAAGGGGTCGTCTAAGCAAAGAGAGAGCCTAAAAGTAACAGACCAGAAAGCAACAATATACAGTAACAGACATCTTACAGGCAATAAAATGGCACTGAATTCATATCTTTCAATAGTTACCCTGAATGTGAATGGGCTAAATGCCCCATTCAAAAGACACAGGGTATCAGAATGGATAAAAAAACAAGACCCACTGATATTCTGTCTGCAAGAAACTCATTTTAGACTCAAAGATACCTCCAGATTTAAAGTAAGGAGGTGGAAAACAATTTACCATACTAAGGGACTTCAAAAGAAAGCTTAGATGGTAATCGTTATATCAGACAAATTATATTTTAAGCCAAAGACTATAATAAGAGGTGAGGAAGGACACTATATCATACTTAAAGGATCTGTCCAACAAGATCAAACAATTTTAAATATCTGTGACCCTAACATGGGAGCAACCAATTATATATATATATATATATATATATATATCAGTTAATAAGAAAATCAAAGAAACACATCAATAATAATACAATAATAGTAGAGATGTTAACACCCTCCTCACTGAAATGGGCAGATTGACCCATCTAAGCAAAAGATCAACAAGGAAATAAAGACTTTAAATAACACACTGGAGCAGATGGACATCCCAGATATATTCAGAACATTCCACCCCAAAGCAACAGAATAAACATTCTTCTCCAGTGTACATGGAACATTCCCTAGAATAGATCACATCCTGGGTCACAAATCAGGTCTCAACCAGTATCAAAAGATTGGGATCATTCCTTGCATATTTTTAGGCCATAATGCTCTGAAGCTAGAACTCAATCACAAGAGGAAAGTTGGAAAGAACTCAAATACATGGAAGCTAAAGAGCATCCTACTAAAGAATGAATGGGTCAACCAGGAAATTCAAGAAGAATTTTAAAAATTCATGGAAACAAATGAAAATGAAAACACAACTGTTCAAAATCTTTGGGATTCAGCAAAGGCAGTCCTAAGAGGGAAGTATACAACACTAAAAGCCTTTCTCAAGAAACAAGAAAGGTCTCAAATATACAACCTAACCCTACACCTAAAGAAGCTGGAGGAAGAACAACAAATAAAGCCTAAACCAGGCAGCAGAAGAGAAAAAATAAAGATCAGAACAGAAATCAGTGCAAATAGAAACCAAAAGAACAGTGGAACAGATCAATGAAACTAGGATCTGGTTCTTTGAAAGAATTAATAAGACTGATAACCCCCTGGCCAGACTTATCAAAAAGAAAAGAGAAAGGACCCAAATTAATAAAATCATGAATGGTAGAGGAGAGATCACAACCAACACCAAAGAAATACAAACAATTATAAGAATATAATATGAGAAACTATACACTAGTAATTTTGATAATCTGGAAGAAATGAATGCATTCCTAGAGACATATAAACTACCAAAAATGAACCAGGAAGAAATAGAAAACTTAAACAGATCCATCAGCAGTAAGGAGATTGAGGCAGTATCAAAATCTCTCCAAAAACAAAAGCCCAGGGCCAGGCAGCTTCCTAGGGGAATTCTACCAAACATATAAATAAGAACTAACACCTAGTCTCCTAAAACTTTTCCAAAAATTGGAAATGGAAGAAAAACTTCCAAACTCATTTTGTGAAGTCAACATTACCTTGACCCCCAAACCAGACAAAAATCCCTCCAAAAAGAAGAATTACAGACCAATATCCCTGATGGACATTGATGCAAAAATTCTCACTAAGATACTAGCCAATAGGATCCAACAGTACATTAAAAGGATAATTCACCATGACCAAGTGAGATTTATTCCTGGGCTGCAAGGCTGGCTCAACATCTGCAAATCTACCAAAGTGATGTAATACATTAATAAAGGAAAGAACAAGAACAATATGCTACTCTCAATAGATGCTGAGAAAGCATTTGACGAAGTACAGCACACTTTCTTGATCAAAACTCTTCACAGTGTAGGGGTAGAGGATACATAACTCAATATCATCAAAGCCATCTATGAAAAATGCACAGCAAATATCATTCTCAATGGAGAAAAACTGAGAGCTTTTCCCTTAAGGTCAGGAACATGGCAGGGATGTCCACTATCACCACTGCTATTCAACATAGTACTAGAAGTCCTAGCCTCAGCAATCAGACAACAAAAAGAAATAAAAGGCATCTGAACCATCAAAGAGGAAGTCAAACTTTCACTCGTTGCAGATGACATAATACTTTATGCAGAAAATCCAAAAGACTCCACTCCAAAACTGCTAGCTCTCATACAGGAATTCAGTAAAGTGTCAGGATATAAAATCAATGCACAGAAATCACTTGCATTTCTATACACCAACAAGAAGAGAGAAGAAAGAGAAATTAAGGAGTCAATCCCATTTACAATTGCACCCAAAACCACACCTAGGAATAAACCTAACCAAAGAGGAAAAAGATCTGTACTCAGAAAACTATGGAATACTCATGAAAGAAATTGAGGAAGACACAAAGAAATGGAAAAGCATTCCATGCTCATAGACTGGAAGAGGAGATATTATGAAAATGTCTATGCTGGGGCGCCTGGGTGGCTCAGTGGTTTAAAGCCTCTGCCTTCAGCTCAGGTCATGATCCCAGGGTCCTGGGATCAAGCCCCACGTTGGGCTCTCTGCTCCACAGGGAGCCTGCCCCCCACCCACCCTCTCTCTGCTTGCCTCTCTGCCTACTTGTGATCTCTGTCTGTTAAATAAATAAAATCTTAAAAAAAAGAAAAGAAAATGTCTATGCTACCTAGAGCAATCTACGCATTTAATGTAATAGCTACAGAAATACTATGAACATTTTTCAAGGAAATGGAACAAATATTCCTAAAATTTATATGGAACCAGAAAAGACCCCGAACAGCCAGAGGAATGTTGATAAAGAAAACCAAAGTTGACAGCATCACAATTCCAGACTTCATGCTCTATTACAAAGCAGTAATCATCAGGTCAGTATGGTACTGGCAAAAAAACAGACCCATAGATCAATGGAACAGAATAGAGAGCCCAGAGATGACCCCCAACTCCATGTTGAACTAATCTTTGACAAAGCAGGAAAGACTATCCAATGGAAAAAAGACAGTCTCTTCAACAAATGGTGTTGGGAAAATTGGACAGCCACATGAAGAAGAATGAAACTGGACCATTTCCTTACAGCACACATAAAAATAGACTCAAAATGGATGAAAGACCTCAATGTGAGACAGGAATCCATCAAAATCCTTGAGAAGAACTCAGGCAGCAACTACTTGGACCTCAGCCACAGCAACTTCTTCCTAGAAACATCAGAAAAGGCAAGGGAAGCAAGGGCAAAAATGAACTATTGGGACTTCATCAAGATCAAAAGCTTTTGCACAGCAAAGGAAACAGTCAAGAAAACTAAAAGACAACTGACAGAATGGGAGAAGATATTTGCAAATGACATATAAGATAAAGGGCTAGTATCCAAAAATCTATAAAGAGCTTAACAAACTCAACACCCAAAGAACAAATAATCCAATCAAGAAATGAGCAGAAGACATGAACAGATATTTCAGCATAGAAGACATCCAAATAGCCAACAGACACATGAAAAGGTGCTCACCATCACTCAGCATCAGGGAAATACAAATCAAAACCACATGAGATACCACCTCACATCAGTCAGAACAGCTAAAATTAACCAGTCAGGAAACAACAGGTGTTGGTGAGGATGCAGAGAAAGGGGAACCCTCCTACACTGTTGGTGGGAATACAAACTGGTGCAGCCACTCTGGAAAACAGTATAGAGGTTCCTCAAAAAGTTGAAAATAGAGCTACCTTATGACTCAGAAATCACACTACTGGGTATTTACCCTAAACATGTAGGGTACAACTACAAATGTAGTGATCCGAAGGGGCACCTGTGCCCGAATGTTTATAGCAGCAATATCCAGAATAGCCAAACTATGGAAAGAACCTAGGTGTCCATCAACAGATGAAATGATAAAGAAGCTGTGGTATATATATATACAAACACACACACACATACATATACGTATGTATACATATATACACATGTATATATACACTTATATACATATATACATGTATACACACACGCACGTGCACACGCACACACACACACACACACAATGGAATACAATGCAGCCATCAAAACCCCCCTGAAATCTTGCTATTTGCAACGACATGGATGGAGCTAGAGAGTATTATGCTAAAAAAAATAAGTCAATCAGAGAAAGACAATTATCATATGATCTCTCTGATATGAAGAATTTGAGAGGCAGGGTGGGGGCTCATGGGGGGAAGGGAGGAAAAATGAAACAAGATGGGACCAAGAGGGAGACAACCATAAAAGACTCTTAATCTCAGGAAACGAACTGAGGGCTTCTGCCAGAAGGGGGGTAGGATAGGGTGGCTGGGTGATGGACACTGGGGAGGGTGTGTGCTATAGTGAGTGCTGTGAATTGTGTAAGACTGATGTTTCACAGACCTGTACTTCTGAAACAAATAATACATTACATTTTAATAAAAAATAAGTACTCACCTAGTAAGAACTCAAGAGCCCAAATGAAAATGATATTTATTAGTGAATAAAAAAATTATAAAACATGAAGAAAAAACAAATAGCTACCCATAATATTATCATGTCAATTTTTAAAATGTATTTCTTATTGAGCTAATTTTTTATTTTTGAACTATAATTGTGACTGTATGTATATTTGATTTGTGTTCTACTTGACAGTTTACCAGAAACCTTTTTCATGCCATTTAAAAATTTTAATAATCACTATTTTGAGTACTGTGAAATATTAAAAATGAATAAACAAATAAATAAATACATTTATTACTTTAAACAGCAGTCATAATGAGATATGTATTATTATCTTTGTCAATAGGTAAGGAAAATGAGACTCAGAAAAATTTAAGCAGCTTTTTCAGGCCCACCTAGCTAGTTGGAGGGGAATCAGGATTCAAACCTAGGACTGAGTTACTCCAAAGCTCACAGTCTTTGGTATTTGGTGGGACCATAAAAGTGGACTGACTTACCCCAAGACTGATAGGACAGCTCCAATTGCATAACATGTTTCTCTAAATATGTAAGTTGAATTCTTTATGTATAAACCATCCTTGTAAGAAAAGTAAGAAGGTAAGGAGAGAAGAGATTGCAGTAGATTGCCAAACTGAAGACAATCTGAAACCGAGAGTTAGCATTTGTGTACTTCTGTTGGGTCAAACTTAAAAAAACAAAACAAAACCAACACAATAGTGGCACCCAGAAACAAATCTGCATTGCTAAGAAAGTCATGCATATTATTTTTCCACTGCTAGTTCTAATTAAAGTTAAAGGATTAAATGAATAGGGTAACAGGACTACAGAAGGCTTTACGATTTAGCAAAATTACAACACCCATCCTGACACCTGAATGTTACCACACTGCGAATCAGGAAAATAAGTGTCATCATCTCTCTTTATGAATAAGAAAACTGAGGGCCAGGGAAGTAATGATATAAAGTTGTTGAGATGGGGCTGGGTGGGTCCTGAAGTCATGAATGGCATCCTTTCTTTAATACATTTTTAAGTAGGGGAGGAAACATGATCAAAGTAATACCTTGATACTAGTTGACTCAGAATGAATCATGAGATTCAGAACTGTAGACTAGAGTAATGCTAGGCAAGGAATCAGGAGGTTCTGGGTTCTAGTCATGGTTTTATCACTTTTATTAATGCATGATCCTGTAAAATAAAGATAAATATCCCTGTCATTTCTATTTAACAAAACTGTTGGAGACTCAAATGAGAGAAATAATGGATACAAGAGTGCTTAGTAGGTCTTTAGATATCTTGAAATAAATTAGACCCTTGGTGACCAGAAGAGTTAAGGTTAGTTTTTAATAAATATTCTGAGGATCATCCATTCTGTAGACACTTATGGTACATATGAACATTGTTGTGCCAACCTAAAACATTTTTAGTGAAGAAATAAGACAATAACTCACCTGAAAATATGCTCCACGGTTTTCGGATACTTTAGGTACTTTTCTAGAACTAGTTGAGAATAAGATGGATGTGATAGAATTGCTGATTCTTCCCTTATCTGGCTACCTCTTTACTCAACCCAAATTTCCTCTGAACTCTAAGGACCACTAGGATCTTAAAGAAACAGCCTCATTTAAAGGCCAAGATATAAGGAAGAAAGCAGGAACTGTGAGCTTATGAGTCACAGAAGAGAGAAATACAACAAAATGCCTCCTATCATCTGCCATAATGAGGTGGGGTGAAGAAAAAAAAATTGCACACACATTTTGATCTTTTCACGGTGCCAGAAACAGTTTAATTAGCTCTCAGTATATACCTAGATAAATATATTAGTATATATTAGATCAAATGATAACTATTATGTCTTCCTATGGACTGTGGGCAAGCAGCACCATCTTGGCACCTATGACAAAAGTTTTTTTTGGAAAAAAAGGAGATTGTTATCTTAACCCATGTTTTTATATTCCCCTCTTCCCGCCTTTCCATTTTTGCTCCACCTATTTTTTCCAATTTTATTCTCTCAACCAGTTTGTGCTATCATCCACCTCTTCTCACAAAATGTTCCAACATATTTACAACAGTTCTGAAATACTTGTGCCACATTCAGAGATGGGTGTTCCCATCTCTGCCCTACTCTACAGTTTGTCTGAATTTGTGCTTTGTTTTTGTTTTTGCCAGGATGCCTGGACTTGAAAAGATGACAGCACCATTATAAAGACAGGGTCCAATATGTAATCAAATAATTAATAATTCAGAACCCCTACTGAGACTATCTAATAAAAGTTTCCATTTACAAACACAGCATAGAATCAGTTTAGAGCCAGTCATTTTTTTTGTTGTTATTTATATTTCTTTCTTTTTTTTAATTTCTTTTCAGTGTAACAGTATTCATTGCTTTGTACCACACCCAGTGCTCCATGCAATCCGTGCCCTCTCTAATACCCACCACCTGGTTCCCCCAACCTCCCACCCCGCCCCTTCAAAACCCTCAGATTGTTTTTCAGAGTCCATAGTCTCTCATGGTTCACCTCCCCTTCCAATTTCCCTCAACGCCCTTGTCCTCTCCATCTCCCCTTGTCCTCCATGCTATTTGTTATGCTCCACAAATAAGTGAAACCATATGATAATTGACTCTCTCTGCTTGGCTTATTTCACTCAGCATAATCTCTTCCAGTCACGTCCATGTTGCTACAAAAGTTGGGTACTCATCCTTTCTGATGGAGGCATAATACTCCATAGTGTATATGGACCACATCTTCCTTATCCATTCGTCCATTGAAGGGCATCTTGGTTCTTTCCACAGTTTGGCGACCGTGGCCATTGCTGCTATAAACATTGGGGTACAGATGGACCTTCTTTTCACTACATCTGTATCTTTGGGGTAAATACCCAGTAGTGCAATTGCAGGGTCATAGGGAAGCTTTATTTTTAATTTCTTGAGGAATCCCCACACTGTTCTCCAAAGTGGCTACACCAACTTGCATTCCCACCAACAGTGTAAGAGGGTTCCCCTTTCTCCACATCTCCTCCAACACATGTTGTTTCCTGTCTTGCTAATTTTGGCCATTCTAACTGGTGTAAGGTGGTATCTCAATGTGGTTTTAATTTGAATCTCCCTGATTAGAGCCAGTCATTTTGCTAATGCCTTGCTCATTACTGAGTTTGCTCTGCCAGGCAAGTAGTCTTGAATTCTTGGAATATGAAGAACTGAGAGTAAGGAACTGGAGTTTTCCAAACAATGGGTATGGAAACTTGAAAATTTTTCAGGGTGGTTAACATGACAAAATATGTTGCTATTTCTTCCTCTGCCTCCAACTTGAATATACTAGGGCTCAATGCTGTCACCTCAGGGTGGCAACTCTAGCTGCTGACACTATCTAAAATTTCTACAGCCACCCAGGTGTTACCCAGATACTTTGGAGTGATAAGACAATATTGTGATTCGATTCCATTTTGATGAGTGGCCACAGTAGGCTCAGCATTGTATTATTTACTTAAGTTACTGAGGAGAATTGGGTGGTACCCTAGAGCTAATCATTTCTAAACACTTAATTTCAGCTAAGTGATTTCTTTGGTATTTTCCATACAATTTATTTATAAAAAATCACATTTATATATTTAACTATAAAAGTGATCAAGGACAAGTGGGCAAGATGTGTAGAGTACTTTACCTGGAAAAGGCCTGGTGGCCTTTGTACTCCCTTAGATAAAATCCTGGCCCTGTTGAACAGAGAAGGAAACTCATCCGAGCAGAAGGGGAATTTCTCTCAAAATATGAGCATGCCATCATTGCTCCATGTACTGCAAATAAAAGGAGAGTGTTCATGTGTCTGATATGCATGAACAGGTGCCATAGACAGCTCTTGCAGGTGATGGCAATAAACAGCTCTCACTGTCAACACCTCTCATATGATATCTTTCATTCTCTTTTGAGGTCTGCCAAATGAAGTCACACTGTAGTTAAGATTCATGAGGAAATACGGGGATGTAGATTTTGAACCAATTAAACTGGAGTCACATCACCCTTAGACATGGGCTCACTTTATTCCTAGAGAGTAGGATTATCTTGTATTACAATAAATAAGTCAATTTTTAAGGGTAAAATAAAGTATTTCCAGGAACAAGTTATACATTGGATTTACTAGCTGCTGACCATTCCTCCAATATAATCTCAATCGGCGAATTGTAGGCAGATATGTGAACTGAAAGCCAGACTAGTATTTAAGCAGCTGCTGATGCAACTGGGTTAAACTCTAAAAATTAGCAACTACTTAAACAGCTAGCTAGGGAAAACTTTTGCTACCTTTAGATGAATGTAAGTAAGTCCCAACACTAAGCTAAACTATCACCTCATGATGTCTAATGATAAGGTTATTAATATTTATGCATCACTTACTATGTACTAGAAGCTTTATATTGATTTGTATTTAACCCTTTAAAAAGCCCTGTAAAGTAGGTAGGAATTAGCATTGCTATTTTATAAATGAGAAAACTAAATATTCTCAGAGAGTTTAAGTAACTTGCTAAAAATCAAACAGCCTTATTACCATCATTCTAGGCCAATATGTTCAGGTTACATGCAGAAATTTTAATAGAAGAGACGTTTCAGTGTGTGTGTGTGTGTGTGTGTGTGCATGTGCGTGTGTGTGTGTAAAAGGGAACAGTATTTCATGAGCAACTATAGTATAGGGAATATAGTCAATAATATTGTAATAACTATGTATAATAACAGACAGTAACTACATTTACTGTGGTGAGCATTTCATAATGTATATAATTGTTAAATCACTACATCGTACATACAAAACTAACACTGTATGTCAACAGTACTTCAATTTTTTAAAAAAAAAGAACAAATTGCTGCTTTAATATTTTTCTCTTATCTTCATATAACTTCCCCTTCCTTTACAGTCTTTTTGTGCTAATATTTTGTTCATTTCTGGCACTTTCTTAATTTCTCCTGAGAGATAATAGAGACCTTCATTTTAATTCAGCCATAATAACATAAATGCTAGACCCACCAGCTCTGGGAAAGCCTAGAGAAGAGAAATTCTTGCACATGCTTGCTGCTGAAACCAGGTCAGGTGTAGAAGCCATTCACTGATTCAACTCTGGGAACCCACCATATTTTTTCTTTGAAAAAAATCTGAATATAGTTGACACACAATTTTACAAAATAGTGATTCAACTTGTCCTTATGTTATGCTCACAAGTGTAGCTACCATCAGTCACCACAAAATGCTATTAAAATTTCATTGAAAATATTCCTTAAGTATCTTTCAACCTCATGATTTATTTATTCTGTAACTGGAAGCCTGTATTTCCCACTCCCCCTCACCTATTTTTTCTAACTCCCCATCCCCGTCCTCCTGGCAGCCATCAGTTTGTTCTCTGCTTATTGGTCTAATTCTGCTTTTTGTTTGTTTACTCACTTTTTTTTTTAAGATTTCACATATGAATGAACTCATATAGTATTTGACTTTCTCAGTCTGACTTACCTTACTTAACATAATACCCTCTAGGTCCATTCAAGTTGTCACAAATGGCAAGAGCTCATCCTTATTAATGGCTGTATACTATTCCATTGTAGATACATATATAAACCTTGTATTCCTTATCTATTAATCTATCAGTGGACACTTAGGTTGCCTCTACATATGCATATTACAAATAATGCTGCAATAAACATGGGGATGCATATATCTTTTTGAATTTATGTTTTTGTTTCCTTTGGGTAAATACCCAGTTGTAGAATTATTGGATCATATGGTTGTTCTACTAAATTTTTTGAGGAATCTCCATACCGTTTTCTATAGTGACTCTACCAGTTTACATTTCTACCAAACAATGCATGAAAGTTTCTTTTTCTGTACATAATTGCCAACACTGCTTATTTCTTTTTTTTTTTAACACTGCTTATTTCTTATCTTTTTGATTTAGCCATTCTGACAGGTTAAAGGTGATATCTCATTGTGGTTTTGATCTTCATTTCCCTGATGATTGGTGAGGTTGAAATATTTTCATATATCTGCTGGCCATCTGCATGTCTTCTTTAGAAAAAGTCAATTCAGGTCTTCTGCCCATTTATTAATCAGATTTCTTGTGTTGAGTTGTATAAGTTCTTTCTTTATTTTGGATATTAATCCTTTATTGGATATATAATTTGCAATTATCTTCTCCCAATCAGTAGGCTTTTTGTTTTGTTGATGGTTTCCTTTGCTGTACAAAAATCTCTTTATTTTGACATAGTCCCAATAGCTTACCTTATTATTGGTATTATTTTTTATTTTAATTCCAGCATAGTTAACATGCAATGTTATATTAATTTCAGGTGTACAGTATAGTGATTCAACAATTCCATATATTACTCAGTGATTATCATGATAAATGTACTCCTAATCCCCTTCACCCCCTCCCCCCACCCAACTCCCCTCTGGTAACCATCTGTTTGTTCTCTACAGTTAAGACTTTGTTTTTGCTTTGTCTCTTTTTTCCCTTTGTTCTGTTTCTTTTTTTTAAGTTTTTATTTTAATTCCAGTTAGTTAACATACAGTGTAATATTAGTTTTAGATGTGTGAGTGATTCAATAATTTCATACATCACCCAGTGCTCATCATGATAAGTGCACTCCTTACTCCCCATCACCCATTTCACCCAACCTCTCATCCCCTGCCCCTCTAATAATTGTCAATTTGTTCTCTATAATTAAGAGTTTGCTTCTTATATTTGCAAACGACATAACAGATAAAGGGCTAGTATCCAGCATCTACAGAGAATTCATCAAAATCAACATCCAAAAATTAAATAATCCAGTTAAGAAATGGGCAGAAGACATGAAGAGACATTTTTCCGAAGAAGACATACAAATGGCTAACAGACGCATGAAAAAATGCTCATTACTCATCATCACGGAAATACAAATCAAAACCACAATGAGATACCACCACACACCAGTCAATATGGTTAAAAGTAACAGCTTAGGAAACAATAGATGTTGGTGAGGATGTGGAGAAAGGGAAACCCTTTTGCACTGTTGGTGGGAATGCAAACTGAAGCAGTCACTCTGGAAAACAGTATGGAGGTTCCTCAAAAAGTTAAAAATAGAACTAGCCTATGATCCAGAAGTTGCACTACTAGATATTTACCCAAAGGATACAGAACTATAGATTTAAAGGGGTACATGCACCCCAATTTTTAAAGCAGCAGTATCTATAATAGCCAAACTATGGAAAGAGCCCAGATGTCTAACAAAAGATGAAAGGATAAAGAAGTGGTATGAAAGGATAAAGAAGAGTGGTATATATATATGTATATATACATATATACATATATAAAGAAGAAGTGGTATATATACGTACATATGTATATATATATATGAAATATTACTCGGCCATCAAAAATGAACAAAATCTTGCCACTTGCAATGACATGGATAGAACTAGATTGCATTATGCTAATCAATATTCTTATATTAATAAAATATTATATATAATAAATAATATTTCATATATATGAAATATTACTCAGCCATCAAAAATGAACAAAATCTTGCCACTTGCGATGACATGGATGGAACTAGATTGTATTATGCTAAGCAAAATAAGTCAGTCAGAGAAAGACAAACACCATATGATTTAACTTATATATGGAATTTAAGAAACAAAGCAGATAAACATAGGAGAAGGGACAGAAAAGTAAAATAAAAACAGAGAGGGAGGCAAATCATAAGAGACTCTTAACTACAGGAAGCAAACTGAAGGTTGCTGGAGGAGTGGTGGGTGGGTAATGGACATTAAGGAGGGCACTTGTTGGGACAAGCACTGGGTGTTATACGTAAGTGATGAATCACTAAATTCTACTCCTGTAACTAATACTAAACTATATGTTAACTAGGTTGAATTAAAAAAAAAAAGTCTGCAGGTGCCTGGGTGGCTCAGTCAGTTAAACATTGGACTCTTGGTTTTGACTCATGTTGTGATCTCAAGGTTGTGGAATCAAGCCCTTCATGCGGCTCTGCCTTCAGTGCAATCTCCTTGTTCCTCTCCCTCTCCCCTACCCTGGCTTCTCCCCACACTTGCACTCTCTCTTAATAAATAAATAAATAAATAAAATCTTTTAAAAAAAGAGTCTGCTTCTTAGTTTCTCTCTCTCTCCTTATTTCTCCTTTGCTTGTTTGTTTTGTTTCTTAAATTTCACATATGAGTGCAATAATATGGTATTTGTCTTTCTCTGACTGACTTATCTCACTTACCAGTATAGTGTTTAGCTCCATCCATGTTGCTGCAAATGGCAGGATTTCATCCTCTTTTATGGCTTATTAATACTCCATTGAATATATATTCCACTTTTACTTCATCCATACATCTGTTGATGGACACATGGACTGCTTCCATAATTTGGCTATTGTAAGTATCACTGCAAAAAAATAGGGGTGCAAATACCCTTCCAATTTAGTGTTCTCATATTCTCGGCATAAATGAGTACCCAGTAATGTGATTATGGACCATATGGTAGTTCTATATTTAAAAAAGAGAGGAATTTAATATATAATTTAATATATTTTGAGGAAACTCCATACTGTCTTCCACAGTGGCTGCCCTAGTTTGCATTCCCACCAAGAGTGCATGAGTGTTCCTTTTTCTCCACATCCTCACCAACATTTATTGTTTCTTGGTTTTTTTTTTTTATTTTAGTTACTCTGACAGGTGTGAGGTGATATCTCTTCATGGTTTTGAATTGAATTTCCTTGATGATGAGTGTTGCTGAGAATCTTTTCATGTGTCTGTTGGCCATGTGTATGTATTCTTTGGAGAAATGTCTGTTTGTGTCTTCTGTTCACTTTTAAACTGGATTATTTGGGTTTTATTCATGTAGAGTTATATCAGTTCTTTAAATATTTTGGATACTAACCCTTTATAAGATATGACATTTGAAAGTATCATCTCCTATTCAGTAGGTTCTCTTTTGGTTTTGTGGATTATTTCCTTTACTGTGCAGTCTCAATATTCTTGATTTCTCTTGTGTCAGGAGACATATCTAGAAAAAGGTTGCTAAAGCTGATATCAGAGAAATTACTGCCTATGTTCTCTTCTAGGATTTTTATGGTTTCAAGTCTCACATTTAGATCTTTAATCCATTGTCAGTTTATTTTTCTGTCTGGTGTTAGAAAGTGTCATTCTTTTGCAGGAAGCTCTCCAGTTTTCCCAGCACCATTTACTGAATAAACTCTTTTTCCCCCATTGTATAGTCTTGCCTCCATAGATTAATGGGCCTTTTAACTGTGAGTTTATTTATGAACTCTGTATTCTCTTTCATTGTTCTATGTGTTTATTTTTGTGCTAGTACTATACTGTTTTGATTACTACAGCTTTGTATCATATTTTGAAATCAAGAATTGTAATTCTTCAGCTTTTTTTTTTTTGGCCTTGTAACTTTCTATTTTAATTACAGTTAGTTAACATAGAATGGTATATTAGTTTCAGGTGCATGAGAGAGTGATTCAACAATTCCGTATGTCATCCAGTGCTCTTCATGACAAGTGCACTCCTTAATCCCATCACCTATTTCACCCATTCCCCCAACCCCTTCTCTTCTGGAGCCATCAGCATTTTCTCTATAGTTAAGAATGTGGTTTGAAAAAAAAAAAAAGAATGTGGTTTGATTTTGCCTAGTTCACTACATTTTCCTACACATATTTTTTTAAGTTTTTATTTAAATTCCAGTTAGTTAACATACTGTGTAGTATTAGCTTCAGGAGTACAAACTAGTGACCTAACAATTCCATATAACACCCAGTGCTCATCACAAGCATGATTCTTAATACCCACCACCAATTTCACCTATTCCCCCACTCTCCCTCTGGTCACCATCTGCTTGTCCTCCATATTTAAGAGTCTGTTTCTTGCTTTGTACCTCTCTCTCTTTTTTTTCCACTTTGCTCATTGGCTTTGTTTCCAAACTTCCACATATGAGTGAAGTAATATGTTGTCTGTCTTTCTCTGACTGACTTATTTCACTTGGCATAGTATTCTCTAGCACCATCCATGTTATTGCGAATGGCAAGATTTCATTCTTTTTGTATGGCTGTGTGATATTCCACTGTGTGTGTGTGTGTGTGTGTGTGTGTGTGTGTGTGTGTATGATACACACACACTACATCTTTATCCATTCATCAGTTGATGGACATTTGGGCTCTTTCCATAATTTGGTTATTGTCAGAAAGGCTACTATAAACATCAGGGTGTACGTATCCCTTTGAATTAGTGTTTTTGTATTCTTTGAGTAAATACCCCATAGTGTGATTGCTGGATCATAGGGTAGTTCTATTTTTAACTTTTTGAAGAACTTTCATACTATTTTCCATAGTGGCTGTACTAGTTTGCATTTCTTCAACACTGCATGAGTGTTCCTTTTTCTCCACAACCTCGCTAACACCTGTTGTTTCCTGTGTTGTTGTTTTTAGCCATTGTGACATTGCAGTTCTGATTTACATTTCTTTGATGGGAAGTGATGATGAACTTCTTTTCACATATCTGTTGACAACTGGATGTCTTTGGAGAAATGTCTGTTTATGTCTTCTGCCCATTTTCTAAATTGGATTATTTGTTTTTTGGGTGTTGAGTTTCATTATATTATATATTTTGGATACTAACCCTCTACTGGATATGTCATTTGTAAATATCTTCTCCCATTCCACAAGTTGCTTTTAAGTTGTGTTGATTATCTCCTTTGCTGTGCAGAAGATTTTTATTTTGATGAAGTCCCAATAGTTTCTTTTTGCTTTTGTTTCCCTTGTTTCAAGAGACATATCTAGAAAATAGTTGCTATGGCCAATGTCAGAGGGGTTACTGCCTGTGTTCTCTTCTAGGAGGTTTATAGTTTAAGGTCTCACATTTAGGTCTTTCATCCATTTTGAATTTACTTTTCTGTATGGTGTAACAAAGTCATCCAATTTCACTCTTTTGCATGTAGCTGTCCAGTTTCCCCAACATTTTGTTAAGGAGACTGGCTTTTTTCCCATTGGGTATTCTTTCCTGCTTTGTTGAAGATTAATTGACCATATAGTTGTGGGTTTATTTCCAGGATTTCTATTCTGTTCCATTGATCGTTGTGTCTATTTTTGTGCCAGTAACACTATTTCGATTATCACAGCTTTGCAACATAACTTAAATTCTGGAATTGTGATGCCTCCAGCTTTGCTTTTTTTTTTTTTCTCTCAAGCTTGCTTTGGCTATTCAGGGTCTTTTGGGGTTTTACACTAATTCTAGCTATGTGAAAAACTCCATTACTATTTTGATAGGGATTGCATTAAATGTGTAGATTCCTTTGTTAGTATAGACATGTTAATAATATTTGTTCTTCCAATCTATAATCACGGAATGTCTTTCCATTTTTTGGTGTCATATTCAGTTTCGTTCATCAGTGTTTTATAGTTTCAGAGTACAGGCTTTCACCTTTTAGGTTAGGTTTATTCCTAGTTACCTTATTGTTTTTGATGCAATTATAAATGTGATTTATTCTTTAATTTCTCTCTCTGCTTCTTCATTACTGGTGTATAGAAGTGCAACAGATTTATGTATGTTGATTTTGTATCTTGTAACTTTACTGAATTCATGTATCGTTTCTAGCAGTTTTTGGTAGATGTCTTTTGGGTTTTCTATATAGAGTATCATGTCATCTGAAAATGGTGGAAGTTTGACTTCTTCCTTGCTGATTAGGATTTTTTTTTTCTTTTTGTTGTCCAATTGCTATTGCTCTGCCTTCCAGTACTGTCTAAAATAATAGTGGTGAGAGTGGACATCCCTACCATATTCCTGACTGTAGAAGAAAAGCTTTCAGTTTTTCCAAATTGAGGATTATAATTGCTGCCAGTTTTTCATAGATGACTCTTTTTTATGTTGAAGTATGTCCCTTTTAACCTATTTTACTGTGGGTTTTTATCATGAATGGATGTTGTACTTTGTCAAATGTTTTCCCTGCATCTATTAAAATGATGATACAGTTCTTATCCTTTCTTTCATTAATGTGGTGTATCACCTTGATTGATTTGTGAATAACTGAACCACACTTGAAACCTAGGAATAAATCCCAGTTGATTGTGGTGAAAGATTCTTTGAATGTACTGCTGGATTTGGTTTGCTAGTATTTTATTGAGGATTTTTGTATCCATGTTCATCAAGGATATAGCCTGTAGTTTTCTTTTAGTGGGGTCTTTATCTAATTTTGGTACCAGGGTAATGCTGGCCTTGTAGAATGAATTTGGAAGTTTTCCTTCCTTTTCAATTTTTTTTTTGTTTTGAATAAACTGGAAAGAATAGATACTAGTTCTTCTTAAAATATTTGATAGAATTCACCTGTGAGGACATGTGGCCCTGGACTTTTTATTGGGAGATTTTTAAAAAATTACTAATTCAATTTCTTTGTTGGTTATTGTCTGTTCAAGTTTTCTATTTCTACCTGCTTCAGTTTTGGCTTTTTATATGTTTCTAGGGATTTATCCATTTCTTCCAGGTTGTCCAATTTGTTGGCATATGGTTTTTCATAATATTCTCTTATAATTGTGTATATTTCTGTGGCATTGGTTGTTAATTTCTCCTCTCTCATTTGTGATTTTATTAACTTGGCTGCTTTCCCTTCTCTTTTTGATAAGTCTGGCTAGGCATTTATCAATTTTATTAATGTTTTCAAAGAACCATCTCCTGGTTTCACTGATCTGTTCTGTTTTTTCCCTCAGTTTTTATATCATTTATTTCTGCTCTAGTCTTTATTATTTGCTTCCTCCTGCTGGGCATAGGCTTCATTTGTTGTTCTTTTTCTAAGTCTATTAGGTGTAAGGTTAGGTTGTTTATTTGAGATTTTTCTTGCTTTTTGAGGTGGGCTTGTTTTGCTATATACTTCCCTCTTAGGACCCCTTTTGCTGTAAGATTTTGCACGAGATTTTGTACTGTTATGTTTTCATTTTCTTTTGTTTACATTTTTTAATTTCTTCTTTGGTTTCCTGGTTGACGCTTCATTGTTTAATAGCATCTTGTTTAACTTCCATGTATTTGTGGTCTTTCCAATTTTTTTCTTTTGGTTGACTTCAAGTTTCATAGCCTGTGGTCAGAAAAGATGCATGGTAGGTTTGAATATTTTTGTATTTGTTGAGGCCAGTTTTGTGACCTGATATGTGATCTTTTCTCAAGAATGTCCCATATACACTTGAAAAGACATTCTGCTGTATTCTGCTGTTTTAGGATGAAATGTTCTGAATATTTCGGTTAAGTCCATCTGGTCCAGTGTGTCATCAAAGCCATTATTTCCTTGTTGATTTTCTGTCTAGGTGATCTGTCCATTGATTTAAATGGGGTGTTAAAGTCCCCTGCTATTATTGCATTATTATCAAATAGTTACTTTATATTTGTTATTGTTTTATATATTTGGTTGCTTCCATGTTGGGTGCATTCTTCTTTGCAATTGTTAGATCTTCTTGTTGGATTATCCTCTTTATTGTTACAAAGTGTCCTTCTTTGTTTCTTTTTACAGTCTTTGTTTTAAAGTCTATTATGTCCAATGCAAGTATTCCTACCCTGGCTTTATTTTGACATGCATTTGCATTATAAATATTTCTCCATCCCCTCACTTTTAATCTGAAGGTGTTTAGGTCTAAAGTGAGTCTGTTATAGGCAGTACATAAAGGGTCTTGTGTTTTATTAATCCATTCCAACACCCTATGTTTTTTTATTGGAGTGTTGAGTCCATTTATATTCAAAGCAATTATTGATAGATATGTACTTAGTGTCATCCTTGTACTTGTTTTGTCATTGTTTCTAGAGATTTTCTCTGATTCTTTCTTTTCTTTGTCACTTTTCGTCTGTCCTGCATGCTCAAAGAGCCCCCTTTGATATTTCTTGCAGGGTTGGTTTAATGGAACTCCTTTAGTTTTTTTGTTTTTGTTTTTGTTTTTGTTTTTGTTTGACTGGGAAAGTCTTTATCTCTACTTCTATTCTGAATGATAGCTTTGCTGCATAGAGTACTCTTGGCTGCAGATTTTCCTATTCAGCACGTTGAATATACCATGCCATTCCCTTCTGGTCTGCCAAGTTTCTGTTGAGAAATCTCTACCTGGTCTTATGGGTCTTCCCTGTAAGTAAAGGACTTCTTTTCTCTTACTGCTTTTTTTTTTTTAACTTTTTAAACAAGTCTTTATTTAAGATCAACTCAGTTTTTAAAAACTGGACTGTCTAATCACATTTGAGATGAAAAAGTAATGCTTCCTTCAACATCCTTGCAAACTTGGCTCATTTATAGCAAGCAGGCGAGTAAATGTGTGAATGGCCAAAAAACGGTCATCAAATAATCCATTTCATGAAGCTGATTGGCTAGATTTTCTTTAAAATTTTGTAGGCAGCAGTATGTTGTGAAGACAGGTGTCTCACTCAAGAAAAGCAGCTAGTCATTCCAAGCGAAATAGATGCTAAATCCTAAATTGAGCATAAATATCATTTGCTGTGATTTTGATCTCTCTGGATTTGGAGTTTTTATTTTTGTTTTGGATTTTTTATTAATTTTTTTTCAGCATAGCAGTATTCATTGTTTTTGTACCACACCCAGTGCTCCATGCAGTCCGTGCCCTCTCTAATACCCACCACCTGGTTCTCCCAACCTCCCACCCCCCCACCTCTTCAAACCCTTCAGATTGTTTTTCAGAGTCCATAGTCTCTCATTGTTCACCTCCCCTTCCAATTTCCCCCAACTCCCTTCTCCTAACTCCCCATGTCCTCCACGCTATTTGTTATGCTCCACAAATAAGTGAAACCATATGATAATTGACTCTCTCTGCTTGACTTATTTCACTCAGCATAATCTCTTCCAGTCACGTCCATGTTGCTACAAAAGTTGGGTATTCATCTTTTCTGATGGAGGCATAATACTCCATAGTGTATATGGACCACATTTTCCTTATCCATTCGTCCGTCAAAGGGCATCTTGGTTCTTTCCACAGTTCGGCAACCGTGGCCATTGCTGCTATAAACATTGGGGTACAGATGGCCCTTCTTTTCACTACATCTCTATCTTTGGGGTAAATTATAGTGCAAATGCAGGGTCATAGGGAAGCTCTATTTTTAATTTCTTGAGGAATCTCCACACTGTTCTCCAAAGAGGCTGCACCAACTTGCATTCCCACCAACAGTGTAAGAGGGTTCCCCTTTCTCCACATCTCCTCCAACACATGTTGTTTCCTGTCTTGCTAATTTTGGCCATTCTAAGTGGTGTAAGGTGATATCTCAATGTGGTTTTAATTTGAATCTCCCTGATGGCTAGTGATGATGAACATTTTTTCATGTGCCTGATAGCCATTTGTATGTCTTCATTGGAGAAGTGTCTGTTCATATCTTCTGCCCATTTTTTTATATGATTATCTGTTTTGTGTGTGTTGAGTTTGAGGAGTTCTTTATAGATCCTGGATATCAATCTTTTGTCTGTAGTGTCATTTGCAAATATCTTCTCCCATTCCGTGGTTTGCCTCTTTGTTTTGTTGACTGTTTCCTTTGCTGTGCAGAAGCTTTTGATTTTGATGAAGTCCCAAAAGTTTATTTTGGCTTTTGTTTCCTTTGCCTTTGGAGACATATCTTGAAAGAAGTTGCTGTGGCTGATATTGAAGAATGAAACTCGACCATTCTCTTACACCGTACACAATGATAAACTCAAAATGGATAAAAGACCTCAACGTGAGACAGGAATCCATCAGAATCCTAAAGGAGAACATAGGCAGTAATCTCTTACTGCTTTTAAGATTTTTCTTTGTCACTATATTTTGCAAGTTTAATTACAATATGTGTTGGTGTTGGCCTGCTTTTGTTGATTTTCATGGGAATTCTCTGCTCTTCTTGGATGGATGTCTGTTTTTTTCCCTGGATTAGAGGAGTTTTCAGCTGTTGTTTCTTCAAATATATTTTCTGCCTTCTTTTCTCTCTTCATCTTCTGGGACTCCTATAATAGGAATGTTACTAGGTTTGATAGAATCACTGAGTTCCTTAAGTTAATTCTCCTGTTCCATAATTCTTTCTCTTTTGTTCAGTTTTATTATTTTCCATTATTTTGTTTTCTATATCATTAATGCATTCCTCTGCTTCTTTCAGGCTGCTGTTCATTGCATTCAGCCTGTTTCTAATCTCATTATATTCTTCATCTCTGATTCTTTTTTAACTCTTTTATCTGTGTGGGAAGGGTCTCACTGATGACTTCTATTCTTTTCTCAAGCCCAGTGAGTATCCTTATAATTGTTACTTGAAATTATCCATCAGTCATTCTACTTATATCTGTTTCACTTAGATCTCTGGCCATAGCCTTTTCTGTTCTTTCATCTGGGACAAATTTCCCTGTCCACTCATTTTGTCTAGGTCTCTGTGTCTGTTCCTCTGTGTTAGGAAAGTCAGTCATATGTCCTGTTTTTGAGGGTAATGGCCTTATGAAGAAGAGGTTCTATAGTGCCCTGCTGGTGTGTAATGACCCCTGTTCCCCAGGGCCTGCTGTTTCAGGGAGTGTCTTACCTGGGTTCTGCATGTGTTTCAGGGAGTGCCTTAAATGTGTTCTGCATGTACTCTGCTTTTGTGTCCTGGTTGCTTTATCCTTCAGGCCAGTCAACTGCACAGGCTCTCTTTGTCTGTTGTAGGCAGTGTCTGTTCCCTGGCTTAAATGTGGCAAGTTTTAACTATGTTTGCTCTGGTCTGCTTATGAAATGAGACTTATTGCCACTTCTGCTGGAAATGGAGCCTTGCAAAATTCCTGACTTGGGATATGTATTTTGGACAGAGTTTTGGACTGGTCTTGTGGGAGAGGGGTCCCACTGCACTGGGACTAAGGCAACTGTGACTGGCAAGGGTGGTTCCACCAGAGAATAGGGTGGGGGTGGGGCTTGGTCTAATTAAGCAAGTTAGGCAACCAGAGCCTGTGCTGCACTAGTTCCTGTGCTTATGATGAGGAGTGGGGAGGATTTGGTGCCAGCCAGTTCCTTTGTTCCTAGAGAGATCTTTCTCTGAACAATGCCTGTCTGGGATATACTATAAGATGAAGAAATAACCACTTTGTGTCCCAGGCACTCTTCAGATTGCTGTTCCCATGCTGTATGTCTGTGGACTGTTTCTCCTGCCTTCTCTCCAAGAGCAGCCCAATGCCCTCTGGCCTGTATCCAAGCCAAGTCCATTTACCTTCAGAACTCCAGGCTTTAAGCCCACTGGTTTTAAGAACTCAGGAAATTCAGCTCCTCTCACTTTCCAAGCCAATTGCTATGGGGATTCCCCTTCCCTCTGAGGGCTCCCCTGAGTGCTTGTCTGTCTCTTGTCCTTCTTCTCGACGATGGCTCCCTCCCCACCACAATACTCATTATCCATTTCTCTCCTAGTTGCAACTCCACACTTCCTATCTTCAGTGTGGACTCTTCTCTACCTTTAGTTGTGGTGTTTGTTCTTCCAGTCTTCAGGTCTCTTTCTGGGGTATTTAGGATGATTGATAGTTATCTAGTTGTACTTGTGAGATGATGCAAGCCTAGGGTCTTCCTACTCTTCTTCCATCTTCTCCTCTACAGTCTTTGTATTAAAGTATATTTGTTTGATATAAGTATTATTACCTTGACTTTTTTTTCCACTTTCATTTGCATGGTAAATTTTTTTCCATTCCTTGACTTTCAGTCTGTCTTTCTCTTTAAGTTTGTGGTGAGTGTCTTTTAGATAGCATATAGATGGGTATTATTGTTTTAATCCATTGCAATTCTCTATACCTTTTGATTGGAGCATTTAATCCATTTACATTTAAAGTAATTATTGAAAAAAGTAATTATTGATAGGTGTATACTTATTGCCTTTTTTGTTAATTGTTTTCCAGTTATTTTTGTAGTTCTTCTCTGTTCCTTTCTCCTCTTTCTTTGTGATTTATGTAATGTTTCTGAAGTGTTATTTTTGGCTTTCTTTCTATTTATTTTTTGTATCTATTATACATTTGCTTTTCTGGTTGCCACAAGGTTCATATATAACGTCCCAAGTGTATAGCAGTCTTAATTAAGTGATGGTCATTTAAGTTCAAATTTTAAAACAACAACAACAACCATTTTTACTCCCTTTTCCACTTTTTATGTATATGTATATACTATCATATTTTATATATTTTTGTTCATAATCTTCTCATGTATAAATATGGACATTTCTTTTCCACTTCAGTCCCCTTAACATTTCTTATAAGGCTGGTTTAGTAGTCATAAACTCCTTTAATTTTTGTTTTTCAGGAAAGTCTTTATTTCTCATTTTTTTATTAAATTGTGTTATGTTAGTCACCATAAAATACATCATTGGGGGCACCTGGGTGGCTCAGTGGGTTAAAACCTCTGCCTTCAGCTCAGGTCATGATTTCAGGGTCTTGGGATTGAGCCCCACATCAGGTTCTCTGCTCAGCAGGGAACCTGCTTCCCCCTCTCTCTTTCTGCCTGCCTCTCTGTCTACTTGTGATCTCTCTCTCTGTGTCAAACAAATAAATAATTTTTTAAAAAATCATTTGTTTTTGATGTAGTGTTCCAAGATTGATTGTTTACCTATGACACCCAGTGCTCCATGCAATACATGCCCTCCTTAATACCCACCACCATGCTCACCCATCTCTCTACCCCTCTCCCCTCTAAAACCCTCAGTTTGTTTCTCAGAGTCCACAGTCTCTCATGCTTCATCTCCCCCTCTGATTTCCCCCACTTCACTTTTCCTTTTCCCCTCCTAATGTCCTCCATATTATTCCTTATGTTCCACAAGTAACTGACCTCTCTGTTTGACTTATTTCAATCAGCATAATCTCCTCCAGTCCCATCCATGGTGATGCAACAGTTAGGTTCATCCTTTCTGATGTCTGAGTAATACTCCATTGTATATATGGACCACATCTTTATCCATTCTTCTGTGGAAGGGCATCTTGTCTCTTTCCACAGTCTGGCTATTGTGGACATTGTTGCTATGAACATTGGAGTACACATCTCTCTTTTAATTCTGATTGATAATCTTGCCAGGCCAAATATCTTTGGTTGTTAGGTTTTTGTGTTGTTTTTTTTTTTCCTTTTCTGCATTTTGAATATATCATACCACTTCCTTCTGGCCTGCAATGTTTCTGCTGAAAAATCAGCTGATAGCCTTATAGGATGGACTTGTATGTAAACTTTTGGTTTTTCTCTTGTTGCTTTTAAAATTTTCTCTTTCTCTTTAACCTTTGACATTTTAATTACTGTGTGTCATGGTGTAGACATCTTTGAGTTCATCTTGTTTGGAACTCTGTGCTTCTTGAATCTGGATGTCTATTTCCTTTACTAGGTTAGAGATGTTTTCAGCTATTATTCCTTGAAATAAATTTTTGATGCCTTTATTTCTCCTCCTTTTCTGGGACCTTAAAAATGTGAATGTCTGTTTGTTTGATATTGTCCAAGAAATCCCTTAATGTATCCTAATTAAAATTTTTTCTTTCTTTTTGTTATTTGGCTTGGGTGTTTTGCACTACATTGTCTTTAATATCATTGACACATTCCTTTGCATCTGCTGATCTACTTTTGGGGAACCCACTACACTTTAAGCCTATAAACAATTTAATGTTATTTGTTTCTGACAGAAATGTTTTTTCATAAAAATCACTGATGCCAGAGTTCTGACTGATTAAATAAAATGTCCTCTGACCTTCTGACCCCCTTTGTCCTTGTTTTCTTTTCTTTAGCCACATCTTGTTTTCCATAGTCCTCCTCCATGCCTACCACAACATCCTACAAGGGGAGCCAATAAATGAGCTTTTGGTAGTAGGTGTCTGTCTATAGTTAAACTTGCTCATTTCTTCCTAACACACTATTCTTCAGTGTCCTGGCTCAGGAGTTCACAATGAATCATCACTGTGAATCATACCAAATCCAGTCTCCTCTACAAGGCTTTCAAGGACTTCTATAATCTAACTCCACCAAACCTCAGCAGCCCTACCTAGCACCATGCACAGCACTTGACATGCTTACTATCCTAACAGGCAAGGTTTCCTTGCCTTCTTCTTTGCCTCTCTAAACTCTATCTCTCAAAGCCTAACCCACAAAAGAAAAAAACTTATTTTTCCTATATTTTGTGGACCCAAACAGAATCTGAGCTCCTGGAAAGCAGGCTTTCAGGATTTTACATCTACCACCCAACATGCCCCTAGCAGAACTGGACGTGCAACAAGGAATCAGTAAATCCTTGTTTCTTTATTCCCCCAAAATATTTCCTTTGAATAATTGAGAATACGGATTTACACAGTTCACACTTTGAAATGGCTGGAAGAGTACAGATTCAGTTTTTATCTAAGTTTTTAATATTTTACTAATTGCTTTTAATGTACTTTCTCCACGAGTATGAGTTGCTTTAATTACTCCTGGGTATACATTTGGAAATTTCACCAAGAACCAATGGAAAATGAACTACATTCAAGTGATGTAATGGCTCTTGGCCTTTGTATCAAACACAGATAATGACTGGACTTCTCTCTTTCCTAATGTTAACTTTAATCAAAATGTCCAAATGAGCTGAAACTAAGCAAACCTGTAAAATGGGCTTGGAATGACACAACATAATCTGTTTGGAAGCACAGTTCACAGATGTGACAAAATTTTGTGCTCTTTGATATTTCTTGACTAATATGATAAAGCCACTTTACATTTTTCACAGTTCATATCTATTATTCTATTTGATCTGTAATAAAACTATAAAGAAAGTATTATGTGTCTTTTGTGTAAGGTGAAACAAAGTCATAATCAGAGAAATTAAGAAAACTACCCAAGGCCTCAAAGCTAGGAAGTGGTAGAAGAAAAACCTAAATCTGAAGAATAGAGAAATTGAACAGGGAAGGTAGGGTACAGCACAGTGGAGACCCTAAGGATTCAACAGAACATCTACTCTGTGCTAGGTACTGTTAGATGATACAAACATTAATCATTATCCTTACCTTAAAGGCACATAAATGTGTGAGAAATATATGTAAAGCCTAGATAACTGTTAGTTAAAAGAAAACTAAGTCTAAAGTGCAGTCTTCAAACCTATGCCTCTTCTATTATTCCACATTATCTCCCACATTTCTGTCGCAAAGGCTCAAATCCTACTAACCACCTTCTGTCTCTTCTCCCTTTAGCTTTCAGAGCCTGTCTTTTGGAAGAGTTAAGAAAGATTTTGGTGAAGCTCCATGGCTCTTCAGATAAAGGATAAGAGCATATTTGTTGGAAAGAAATATTAGGATGGGTTGCTATGATGTTTTGCAAAGAAAACCTAAACCAGGAGGTTAGGGATATGAAGAGATGAGAGTAGGATGTTTGTATTTCTATCCATTGTCAAATACGCAATTTGTATAAAAAAAAACAAACCATAAGAAGTATGCTTCAGAGGAGGTGGAAGAAGAGTAGAGGAAAAGAGAGGTAAGGGAGGAAAGGAGGGAACAAGAACCCGCAGACTTGATGTATATGGAATTTATATTAAGATTTACCCTCTCGTCTTATATACAATTAATGAATCATTGAACACTACAATAAAAACTTACAATGTACTATATGCTGACAAACTGAATTTTAAAAAATAAATAAAAAAAGATTTATCCTCTTAGCAGGTGTGATGGAGTTTTGTTAGTGGAAGTCATTGGGTTTTTGATACTTGTTAGTCTTGAGGACAGGTTAGTAATAGACTGGTTAAAAATTTGTTAAGACTTTGCAATACAGAGGACCAACCAGATGACATGGACATTTGAAAGCCTGGACAGTAGGTAAGAACTTGAGTGCCATGAGTCAAATGGTGGCTGAATGATAGTGTTCCCCAGAGGTTAAATCCAGATATTAAAATGTTGAGAGGGGTGGCTTAAGGAGGTATCCTCTGTCTCAGAAACTCCTTTACTTTAAACTCTTCTAATTAGAGTACTAGAGACAGGCTTCTAGAAACTAGCAGTGGCTCCTAGGCAAGGCAAAATCCACATTACCATGACAAGGAGTTCTGAAACTCTTTCAGACTTGTAAGATGGCCCTCTCTGAGCTGAGGTTTAGAAATCTGGCAACTAATATTTTATGCACTGAGCAAGTTAGAATATTTTAATAAAATATATTTTATACTCCGAGCTGACCAAGCCAGGAGGCAGAAGGTTGAGGGGCTTAGGTCCCTGCCATCATTCTTAACTTCCAAAAGAGTTAGCAGACCAGAAAACCCTAAGTCCTCCCTACTACAGACCATTCCCTCATATGAGGCTTCCTGCATGGGTCCTTATTTCCTACTATGTAACATCCTAACATTTCTGCTTGGCTTTCAAGACCCAGCCCCAACAAGTCCTGATGACCTGATTAAGCTTGGCATCTCCACAGATGTTCTTCTTAGCTTTGTGCTTTTACTGTTAGCTCTGTCTGGAACATCCTCCCCTTTGGATCTCACCTACTGAAATTATACCCATGTGTCAAAATCCACTTCCTCTTTAAAGCCTTCCCTAACTATTAGGGACTTTGATGATCCTCCTCCTTCTGAAGAGTAAGTGTGATCTGCAGTAAGAAGTCAGGATAAGGGAAGCAGTGTGGTAGAGAATTTAAAATAGTACTATAAAATTAGGAAAAAAATTGAATTGAAATTCATGGCTTTCACCAACATAAGTAAATGACTTTGGCAAAGTTATTTAAGCTTCAAGCATTTGTTTTCTACTCTATTTCTACTCCATTATTCATTACTTGTCTGATAGAGACTAAGTTGTTGAATCCTATCTAGATCTTCCCATTGAAGATTTTATAGTCTAATAAACTTTATATATAATTAGAAGAAAAATAGGAAAAGTGGTTAAATATCAAGAAAGCATCATAGAAAGATCCCTAAGGGGTCAGAGGAAGTTAAAATTAAATTTCCTTTTCTAGAAAATAGGATTTGAACTTGGCCTTGGAGCATGAACAAAAATATTCTAAAGATCAAATAATATTCAGGAAAATGTTAGAAAAGTATAAGATGTCATACAAATGTGAAGACCAGTATTTTAACTGCGGTGAGTGTTAGAAGAAACTGTTTAAGGAATGATAAGGTGGAACAAGGAGCACTTCAATCCCTTAAATCTTTAGGCAAACCCTGCCAAATCTGTTACTTCAGAAGAAGCAATGGGTTCCCTTGATGGCAGGCCCTCCATCTATTCTCTGTCTTTTTCTGCCAGCACACAAAAGATACTACATTACATTGTGCATGAAAACTTTCCAGGGCCACCTGGAGCAGGGGGCTCAAAAAGAGCCTTAGATAATGTTCAGAAAGTCTGGCAGCACAGGACCAATTTGAGGAGAACTACCGACATGACTCATACACCTCAGAGATAAAGGGTAAAAGAACATACCAGCAAGACAAATGAGCTGATTTTAGTTTAAATGAATAAAGGCAACTGCCTCAGGTTTCATTCTTGGGTGCTTTGGGGGCAGGGAACTATAGTAGCTATGTGGGTATAAAGGAAAGGAGTCTGACAGTAGCCAAAATACTCTTAACAGGCCCTCACTTATCAAAGTTCCATCATGGGGCTTGTCCATCTGTAAGATCTACTCACCTCCAACCTATTCTCTAATCTAGTGGCTGCCATTACCACCAGGGTTCAGATAATAAAACTATCCTTTGGTATAAGCATCTAGCAGTTTTAGGTATGAGTATATGTGTCTCCTCAAAATGACCCTCCAGGTTGCCCTCCACATAAGGAAATCATCCTAGTGCATGATGCCCAAGTTTCCTTTCCATAGCATTTTTCTTCATCCTTAGAAGGCAATTAAAAAAAAACAGGGTTTAGCTGGACATATAGCCCAGTATGTAGCTCAAATTGATACTCCAACAGTATTCAGGTTCACATAGATTCATCTCAATTCAAGTCAGATTCAAATTCACGGTTGGTATTAGTTACATTGTTAGTCACAGTTTTTCACTGGGCCTGGATCAGGGCTTTCTGGGAAACACGCATCTATGCCTTTCTCCAGAGGCTCAATTCTGCACTTTTCTTGGGAGGGTAACATCCTTCCCAAAACTCTGTTATGGGTGGTGGAACAATTTGGCTTGTGCAACATACCTTCCCCCTCAGAAATAAAAAGCTATGGATTAGAAAGTACTATGTCAAACTAGAAAGGAATGGATTCAATGACAAAATTATCTCCATCACAGAGAAAAAATAAAATCCTTGGTGAGTTTTTTTTATAGCCTCCCATTCACTGCTCTATTGAGTTGCCTTGCAAAATTTCTATTCTTACTGCTCTCAATCATATCCTAAAACAACTCTAGCCCTAAGTACTCAATTGTAATAATAATAATCCTTCGTGTGTAATATACTGTTTATCATGTATATATCATGTATATATCAGTATATATATACCATGTATATATCATATGTTATCTATGGTATATATTTATTTATATTTAGTAATAATTTAATATATTTTATGTGGTACTTTATTATATATGTGATATTTGACATGTCATATACACACACTTTATACATATGATAAAGCAGTGCATTAAATTCACGAAAATTTAATGTCTGTTTGTGAAGAAAAGAGTTATTAACTCAGCATACCTGAGTTGCTCAAATCTTGTACATTCTCAGAAGGGCCTACTTTTAAGACTGGACTTTGGTTGGCTCCTGGGAACTGAGGTCATAGAATTCCCTATGTTGCTAACTGATAAGGGCACTGTGCATGCTTACAGCCCTGAACCACACTGTACCAACTTGTCTAGATTATATAAAAAATGTGATTTATGGTGAACACCTGCTTTCCACCTGGGGGGCCTGGAGTTTCCATAACTGTAATCAATCACTGCAGTTACCCCAATAAAAACCCTGGATTTTTAGGCTCAAGCAAGCTCTCTGGCATTTTGCATGTTTCTGGAGTTCATTGCTGGGGGATTAAGCACATCCTGTATGACTCCATTAAGAAAGGACTCTTGGAAGCTTGCACCTAGTCCTTTAGCCTCTGCCTGATTGTGCCTTTTTCCTTTATTGATCTTCCTTTTTATCCTTTTGCTGTAATAAACCATAGCCTGATTATAGTGACTTTTAAGTCCTGTGAGTCATTCTAGCATACCAATGAGCCTGAGGGTGGCCTTGGGAACCACCAGTACAGTCTTGCAATTTTATAAGTGTTATGACCTCCATTTTACATATCAGGAAACTGAATTTCAGAGAGATCAGAGAGATCAGAATAAAGTTAGTGTTTGAAATGGAACTAGAAGACAACTCTTGCTAAATCCCACACTTTTTCTACTATACTAAATTCCCTCTATAAATTTTGTTTAGGTTGGAGAAGTAGATAAAGTAGTATCAGAGGTCTCTTTTAGCTCTGAAAATCCATAACTGTATGTGCAGAAGCACGCACACACACACACACACACACACACACAAAAGCAGGAAAGAGGGGGCGCCTGGGTGGCTCAGTGGGTTAAAGCCTCTGCCTTTGGCTCAGGTCATGATCCCAGGGTCCTGGGATCGAGCCCCACATCGGGCTCTCTGCTCAGTGGGGAGCCTGCTTCCTCCTCTCTCTCTCTGCCTGCCTCTCTGCCTACTTGTGATCTGTCTGTCAAATAAATAAAAATCTTAAAAAAAAAGCAGGAAAGAAAGAAAGAAAGAAAGAAAGAAAGAAAGAAAGAAAGAAAGAAAGAAAGAGAGGAAGGAAGGAAGAAAGAAAAAGAAAGAAAGGAAGAAAAGGGGGAAATACAACTAAAAATAATGCAAAGTTTTTTCAGGTCACCTGTACCTATGCCCCCTTTGCATACCTCACTTCTGTCCTAGGGTATACAGGGCTCTACTGACACTCTGTAACAATGTATAGGCAAGGGAAAAAATTACACTTCAAGGAATGACTTGTTCTACAAAGCATACTTTTACCCAAGCAATCTACCTAGTTCTTGAAAAATAAAACTTTACAAATGGATTTGAGAAAGACTTTGGTTGGGTTTGTTCATTGTCATTACTAGTGTAAGAATGGAAGGGAAAATTTATAGCCTTCTCCAACCTGATAATACCAACATAACTTTGCCTTGCTCTAAACGCCCCCAAGGACTGGCTTTGTTACTCCACACTCCCTATACATCTGTGTAGTCTGTCTCACTAAGTTATATGTTCTGCAAATGATGGAAGAGACATTGTGACTAGGTAGGATAACAGATCAAACATATGAAATGAACCCCCTTTCATTAAATTTAATATGTATAAAACACATTGTGTGTTTTAAAGAGAACAATAAAGCAAACGAATGAATTAGGCTGAAGCCTTGCTTTTATCTCCAACATAAAAATATCACCAGCTGAATTTCAAGGCCCTTGGTTTAGATTTTTTTTTTATCAGTCTAGGCAAAATTTCTGCTGAGAGATGAGAGTGGATAGACACCCACCTTTGTAACAATCAATCTTATCCTTGACAATGGCTTCCTAAAGAGTCTTTCTGCTCTGCATTTGGCATCAGCAGGTCCAGTTTCACTGCAATTTGTGAGAGCTTTCACATATTTATATCACTCAGAAAAAAAGCGTGATTGTCTACGTGGAGTACAGTGTGGTGATTGCAGTGTGAGGGGATAGAATTTGGCTTGTCCAGAGAGAAAAAAAAAAAAACCTCTAAGAAAGCACTAAAGGATAGCTAAACACATCAAGATTTGTTTGTTATCATACATAGAAAGGAATATTTGGGGAGAAGGGAGGAAGAGGCAGTTCAATTACTTATGAAGATATTTTTAGGCATAGAGTAGCACACAGCATATCATATCCATTAATAAAAACGGGCTTTGCAAGACAAAAAATAGAGCATTTATACTTAATATAAAGCTGTAGTTTTGAGGAACTATTATTAACCTGTATCCAGCAACTGCCCCCATACACAACTATATACACTTACCCGGATGTGCATACAGCATTCCTAAACTAGATACTCTTTAACTCTGCCTTCATTTATAAACAAAAAAGTACATATTCACCAAATTTTTCTGACAGGTTAGGAGGATGATGCAGAACTTAGAGGCAAAATGAAATTAGGTAATTGAAAACAAGGTTGTTTACACATACATATACACAATCCATCCCTCCAGTGCTCTATAGTATTAGCTATTTCTAATTAAGCTATACCCCTTGCACTGGAGGAAGATAAAGATCAGAGCCATGGGCATTTCAAAGTCTCTTTTCTTCTTGCCCAATGCATACATACAGTGGTTAAGATTCACTCATTTTGACCAATAAAAGAGTGAAAGCTACCTAGAAAATTAGAGCTATCACTTTTTGGTCTGGGTCTCAGTTTTCCCAATTGTTAAAATGAAGGGACAGATGTGGACCTACCGAGTCGGTTAATACTCTGTGGTTGTTTGACTCTATCGCAAACACCATGTGCTATATGCCACAAGACAGATGTTAAGAATGCTTTCAACATTTACTTCTTATATGCAGGCCCACACATACACATGGGGCTTTTCTTTTTGGCTCAGAAAGGTACGGGGTCCCAGAGAGTGATGGCTTTTTCAAATGCAGATAAACAAGCTGAGAAGATTACAATTAATCTTACCCCCCAGTTTGTCTGTTTTAAGGGAGAGAGGAATGCTGAGCTATAATGGCAGGGTCTAAAGGAATCTAGACCATAGTTAGTATGACAGTCCTTTGATGACTGTTGGCTTCTGTGTGGCTGTGAAGAAAAAGAGCACACTCCTCCTTCTCCTTGAATGGCAAATCTTTGAGTCACATAAACTACAGATAATTCCTAGGCTGAAGATTAAGCCACTTCTAAGGCTGAGATTTACTGGACCCTGATACATACCAAAGGTGTACACCAAAGGTAAGGGAATAAATAACTTGGGCCTAGAGGACCAGAGTCAATCAAGAATCCCAATGGAAACCCAAAATACTCACGTGATAATCATGCAATATTTACTGAATGTGCTAGTGTTTACATGAACTGAAATAATGTGTATTTTGTGGGGGCAAAGAATAAATCAGCTCAAACTGGATTCCAGTTAATGTATTTTCTACAACTGCTAAAATAAAAATTACCTACCAGCTAAGTTCTGAGAGAAATACTGGGTCACTTTAAGAACTAAACATCTACCACTTCTGAGGCAGGGAAAAAGATTTTATCTTCAAGACTGACTTATTATTGTATGATACAACTTAAAATGTATAACATTTTATGTTCTGATTTGATCATTAATAATTAATAATTCACATTTTTGTGATGCTAAATTTATAAAGTACTCCAGCATATTTCATACTATTTATCTTATGTTGATCTCTGCCAAAAGTCCTGTAAATGTAAATAGGTATGTGTTATTATCCTTATTTTACAGACGATGAATAGGAAGCTGAGAGAGGTTGAGTGCTAGATAACTGGCATTAGAATCCAGGCATCAAGATTCCAAACTTTTCCTGCTTTGAGGTAAGGTCAGCAAGGGACACAAACATAATGATATTGCATACCCTATGCCAGCTCAAAGCTTGTTACCTAAACCAAGGTTTATCTTCACACAAGTTTACCTGTTGAATGCTTGCCATCATGAAACCCAAACTTAACTTTCTTTTAAGTTTAAAACAATATATAAATTTAAATTTAATTTAATTAACATATACTGTATTATTAATAGAATTCAGTGATTCATCAGTTGCATACAACACCCAGTGCTCATTACTTTAAGTGACCTCTTTAATGTCCATCACCCAGTTACCCCATCCCTCCACCCAGCTCCCCTCCACAACCCTCAGTTTGTTCCCTATAGTTAAGAGTCTCTAATGGTTTGCTTTCTCTCTGTTTCCTCTCATTTTATTTTCATTTGCTTCCCCTATGTTCTTTTTTGTTTCTTAAATTCCATATATGAGTGAAATTATATGTTATTTGTCTTCCTTGGACTGACATTTTACTTAGCATAATACCCTCCAGATCCATCTATGTCATTGCAAATGGCACAATTTCATTCTTTTTGATGGCTGGGTAATATTTCATTGTATATGTATTCCACATCTTCTTTATCCATTCATCTGTTGATGGACATCAGGGCTCTTTCCATATTTTGGCAATAGTGGAGATTGCTGCTATAAACATTGGGGTGCATGTGCTCCTTTGAATCACTATGTTTTTATCCTTTGGACAAATACCTAGTAGTGCAATTGCTGGGCCTTCGTGAAGCTCTATTTTTAACTTTTTGCTGTACCTCCATACTGTTTTCCACAGTGGCAGCGCCAGTTTGCATTCCTACCAACAGTGGAAGAGGATTCCCCTTTCTCCACATCCTCACCAATGCTTGTTGTTTCCTGTCTTGTTAATTTTAGCTATTCAGACTGGTCAGAGGTGTTATCTCATTGTGGGTTTGATTTGTATTTACCTGATGCTGAGTGATGTGGAGTATTTTTTCATGTGTCTATTGACCATTTGTATGTCTTCTTTGGAGAAATGTCTGTTCATTTCTTCTGACCATTTCTTGACTGGATTCTTTGTTTTTTTTGTGTTGAGTTTGAGAAGTTCTTTATATATTTTGGATACTGGCCCTTTATCTAATAAGTCAGGTCCAAATATCTTCTCCCATTCTGTAGGTTGCTTTTTAGTTTTGTTGACTATTTCCTTTGCTGTACAGAAGCTTTTATCTTGATGAAGTCCCAATAGTTCATTTTTGCTTTTGTTTCCCTTGTCTTTGGAGATGTGGCTAGCAAGAAGTTGCTGTGGCTGAGGTTGAAGAGGTTGCTGCCTCTGTTTTCCTTGAGGATTTTGATGGATTCTGGTCTCACATTGTGGTATTTCATCCATTTTGAGTTTGTTTTTGTGTATGGTGTAAGAAATGGTCCATTTTCATTCTTCCACATGTGGCTGTCCAATTTTCCCAACACTATTTGTTGAAGAGACTGTGTTTTATCCATTGGATATTCTTTCCCGCTTTGTCAAAGATCAGTTGCCCATAGAGCTAAGGATCAACTTCTGGATTTTCTATTCTGTTCCATTGATCTATGTGCCTGTTTTTGGGCCAGTACCATACTGTCTTGATGATTACAGCTTTGTAATACAGCATGAAGTCTGGAATTGTGATGCTTCCAGCTTTGGTTTTCTTTTTCATCATTCCTCAAGCTATTCAAGGTCTTTTCTGGTTCCATACAAATGTTAGGACTGTTTGTTCCAGCTCTGTGGAAAATATTAATGGTAATTTGACAGGGATTGCATTGAATGTGTAGATTGGGTAGCATAGACATTTTAATAATATTTGTTCTTCCAATCCATGAATAAGGGAAGTTTTTCCATCTCTTTGTGCCTTCCTCAATTTCTTTTGTAAGTGTTTTGTAGACTTTAGAGTACAGATCCATTACTCTTTGGTTAGGTTTATTTCTACTTATCTTACGGGTTTTAGTGCAAATGTAAATGGGATCCATTCCTTAATTTATCTTTCTTCTATCTCATTGTTTCTGTATAGAAATGCAACTGACATCTGGGCAGTGATTTTATGTCCTGCAACTTTGCTAAATTCCTGTATCAGTTCTAGCAATTTTTGGGTTAAGTCTTTGAGTTTTGGTTTTTTACATAGAGTATCTATCGTGCCATCTGTGAAGAGCGAGAGTTTGACTTCCTCTTTACCATTTTGATGAATTTTATTTCTTTTCATTGTCTTATTGCTGAGGTTAGGACTTCCAGTACTATGTTGAACAACAGTGGTGAGAGTGGACATCCCTGTTGTGCTCCTGACCTTAGGGGAAAAGCTCTCAATTTTCCCCCACTGAGGATAATATTTTCTGTGGGTATTTCATATAAGGCTTTTATGATATTGAGGTTATGTACCTTCAGGCTTAACTTCTTGAATCAGTAGGGAGGCACATGCTAGGAGACAGAAATATTTTATTATTTCCTGATTTTGCTCAAATATCCTTTACCAAGAAAAAAGAAGGGGAAGATACAATTTTAACAATCTCCCAGAATCTTCCAAAGATACAATTTTAACAATCTCCCAGAATCTTCCAAAGATTTCCAGCTCCCAGGACACCAGCAAGTACTCTGCCATCTAGTGGTCCTTTCCAGGAATTTCACCTCCTTCTATGTTGGGGAGTAGACATACTGTGGGTATTCCATTTTCCATCCACATGGAATATGGCATGAAAGTGATCACTCTTCCAATTGAGTTCAGTCAAGCCAGACTTCTTTGAAAGGGATAATGTTAAAAGTTTGTACTTTAAACATAGACGTACCATACAATCCAGCAAGTGCTCTCCTAGGTATATATACAAGTGAATTAAAAACTTATGTCTTTACAAAAACCTGCATGTAAATGTATATAGCAACTTTATTCATAATTTCCAAAAGTTACAAGTATTCGAGATGTCCTTCAACAGGATAATGGATAAACACCTTTGCAATGGAATATTAGTCAGAGAGAGAAAGAGAGAGACTATGGATATATATGTATACATGGGTTAACATACAAATATATATTTCCTAGATCTGTACACTAAGAAACTTAGAAGCAATGATAGCTTAGTAACAATGGCCATTCCCAGGTTTTAATTTCTAAATAAATTCTAAATAAAAGCAACTTGTGTTCCTCGGAGAAATGGCTGAATCTAAGGTGAGGAAAGGGTAAATACAACATGAGTACAGAACAGTTTGTAGTACCAGAAAATAAGGAAGTAGTGAAAAGACCAAAGGAAGAGGGGGCATTTCAAAGGCACACAGGAGTCAATCTAAAAGAACTCACAATGTTCAAAGCTGGAACAATTTGAGCAACAAAATAAATGAGGCAGTACTGAATGAAAACTCAAAGGACATAATAAATATATATGAGTCCATACATGTAAATGAATGATTGAATAAATAAATGCTAAAGAAGAAAACATCCTCCTTATAGATAATTCCAAATTGTGTGTGTGTGTGTGTGTGTGTGTACTCCCTCTTCAAGAAGTGTAAACTTGGGTATGAGCTGGACTTAGTCACTTACTTCCAAAGAATAGAGAATGGAAAAAACAAAAAAATAATAAGTTTACAGTGGACAAACATGGCAAACACTATCTTAGCTATGTGATTACAATTAAGTAGTGATAATTACTGGTGACAACTCTTGTTTGTACTATGTATCCCTTGATAAAATGTGATGAAAATGGTACTTAACCTCTTTGGTATTCTCCTAAACCAACAACCCCACTGTGATCATGAGAAAAACATCAGAAACATCAGACTAACACAAAGGGAGGGACATTCTGCAAAATAACTGACCAGTATTCTACAAAAACGTTAAAATCATGAAAACTGAGAAACTGACAAAGACCACAGAAGATTGAAGACACATGATGATTAAATGCAATGTGGTAACCTGGTAACCTGGATTGGATCCTGCCATTTTAAAAAGGATGTTAATGGTAAAACTGGTGACCTCTGAATGAAGTTTGAAGTTCAGTTAATAGTGATATACCAATGTTGGTTTTTTAGTTTTGATAAATGCTGCATAGTAATGTAAGTCGACAACATAAATGGGTGAGGAATGTATGGGAGTTCTCCGCTATTTTTGAAAATTTTCTGTAAATATAAATAAATCCAAAATAAAGTTTTTAAATAAACTATATGTAATATATGGAAATGCACACACACACACACACACACACATTAGTAGTTCAAACATATATGTAAATATATGTCAGATTGTTCCTTAACACTCAGTTAAGGATTAAAACAGTCTTCTGAAGGTCAGAGGTCCACTATTACCTGCCTATAATCTTAAGTCAGATCCTTTTTTCAACTCTGAGCTTGAATTTTCCATCTGTACCATGAAGGGTTGAACCACATGGTCTCCAAAGGCCCTTTCAAATTTACCTAGTTTGGACTCTTCTTTAGCTGTTTGGGAGGCAGGAACAGAACCCAAAAGCTTCCCTTGGGTTTGCTTAAGAATACCAGCTGTTTTACCAACACAAGCTCAAAGTGGAATGTTCCATGTGAGTTCTAATTGCTAGTAATCCCAGAGAGATGGGTTCAGTAAGAAGCAGGATGGAACAGAGCATGGTAGAAGCCTCCTTTCTGAGAAAAGTTCCGTGTTCTCCAAGAAATGAGGGCAATGTGAAAACCATATATAGGTGGAGTTTAAGAAAAGGAGAAAATGAACCAAAACTTGTATTTGTATGGTTAAGAGATAAGTTGTTTCTTGCTGAGCCACCACTTCTCAATCACTCTAAGTAAAGGTATATTGCAAGTAAACCAAGTTGCCTTCAAAATGGAACTTTCTTTCCTTTTTAAAAAATATGTATTTATTTATTTTAGAGAGAAGAGGGAGGGGGCAGAGGGAGAGGTAGAGAGAGATAGAAGCCCACTCCCCACTGAACACGGAGCACAACACAAGGCTTGGTCTCGTGACCCTGAGATCATGACCTGAGCTGAAATTGAGTCGGATGCTTAACTGACTGAACCACACAGGTACCCACAAATGTTACTCTTTCTATTCACCAGATGTGGGGAAGTAATATTTGAAAGCAATGCCTACTTCCCAGGGGAGAGGTGGGGCCACTCATGGCAATCACAATAATATTACTCCCCATTCATAAAGGACCTTTGTCAGGTCAGACTTCACAAGGAAACAACCCTTGACTGCCTAGAATCAGAATGTGCTAGTTTCAGACCTTGAAATTACTTCAATGGCTTTATAGGAAAGAGATGACTGAGAGAGAAAGATGTGCGCCCTCACTTCTGAGATAGTGACTGCGTGTGATAAATATACATATACTAACACACAGTATACCAACCTCAAAACTGAAGGGATAGATAAAATCTTATAAAAATTTGAACCACCAAAACTATTTCTAGCCCATTCCAGCCTGCCTACAGCCTAGGTAGGAAGGGAATGATTAAATTAATAGAAATAGAAAATGAACCAAAATTCAATGGATATTTCCAAATCTTATCAACCTGCAAGAGAAGTAAGGAGTGTTTTACTCAGAAAGGAACACAAGGCTATTACTGCCACCAGCATATTTAGCTGTGCTTAAACCCAATAGCTGCTATTATATTTCATTCTTTCCCCCAATCAGTCAACAGTTCTGTCAGTGTAACAGACAACCTGAGGAAATCTGGCTTTTGCTAGAATTTCGCTGCTTTGAAGCCAAAGGGGATTTATACTGAAGGTATTTCTTAGAGAAGAGTCTTGCTTCCCTCTTTATATTTAGATAATTTTCATAAAGAGCAATGTGGCCATTTGGGTCCAGATAATATAATTTCCTTAACAGGTTTTAAAAAAATTAAATCTTTCTTTTCAATTGTTGTCAACACTGAACTCCAGTTAGTTAGATAGCATAGGCTTTTTATTTTAATTTGTACACCTTTCCCCCACAAGACAAAATTATGTTTATTCCTTCTATTAACATTCTCTATTGATGCTAATTTAAGATATTTAGTCTCACATCCAGAGTGTAATAATGCAATGGTCACAGGGTAAAGGAAATAATAGAGAAAAGAAATCAGAGAGATGCAAGAGAGAAGGACAAGAAAAGGGGAAGTGAAGAAGAAAAAAAAAGAAAGATGGAAAACAAAATGGCTGGAGAAAAAGAAAGAAAAAGAAGAATTTTTAAAAAGATGACAATGAAACAAGAAAGCAATGAAGAAAAGCCTCAAATTGCCACTTATTTCTAATTTTATCAAGTAGTAATACTGTAGACCTAAGATATTTGTTGCTAAGTGTGGAATAGATTTAATTCCAGTTGTCATTTCTGTGTACAGGGAGATTTTCACAAGCCTAAATGAAGGTCTCGCTCTCCTTCACAATAAATCCATGGACTCATTCTCAACCCAGCTATAGGATTTTATTAGAATAGGAAGTTAATGATACAAGCTCATTTCAGAGATGCCAACAAAAAATGCTTCTGACATCTCATGGAGTTAAAGATCAAGTAGGCCTTTTTTTTCCTACCAGCCAGTAGCATATGAATATACATGTACACACACACACACACACACACACACACACACACACACTTCCTCAAATTGGGGAATTTAGTTGGCTCCAAACAATAAAAACTCTCAAAATCCAGTAAAAGAAGAGTCAATTCATCAAAAAGATATACCAAAAACATATACACACCTAACATCAGAGTCCCAAAATATATGAAGCAAAACATGACAGAATTAGAAGGAGAAATAGTTGTATAAAAATAGCTGGAGACTTCAATACTCAACTTTTAGTAACAGATAAAACAACTGAAAAAAAGATCTATGAAGAAACAGAGGACTTTAACAACAATCCAAACTAATACCTAACAGAAATATGGAGAAAACTAAACCCCGGAACAGCAGAATACACATTGTTCTCAAATGCACATGGAACATTCTCCAGGATTGGCCACTATTTAGGCCACATAACAAGTCTCGATAGACTGAAAAAGACTGGAATCATACAAAGTATCTTCTCTAAACCACAAATAAAAAATAGAGAATTAGAATCTCACAAATATTTGGAAATTTAAAAACACACCTTTTAAAAATAGTTTGAAGATACTTCATGTATTTTTTTTAATTTAAATTCAGTTAGCCAACATAGAGTACATCATTAGTTTCAGAGGTAGTGTTCAGTAATTTATCAGTTGTGTATAAAACCCAGTGTTCATCACATCACACATCCTCATTAATGCTCATCACCCAATTACCTTATCCTCTCACCCACCTCCAGCAACCCTCAGTTTTTTTTCCTATAGTTAAGAGTCTCTCATGGTTTTTCTCCTTCTCTGATGACTTCCCAATCAGTTTTCCCTACCTTCCCTTATGATCCTCTGTACTGTTTCTTACGTTCCACATATGAGTGAAAGCATATGATAATTTCCCTTCTCTGAGAGACTTATTTCAGTAAGCATAAAAACCTCCAGTTTGACCTACATTGATGTAAATTGTAAGTATTTATTATTTCTGATGGCTGAGTAATAGTCCATTGTATACACACCACATCTTAGTCCATTCATCTGTCAGTGGACATAACAGCTCTTTCCGCAGTTTGGCGATTGTGGACATTGGTGCTAGGAACATTGGGGTGAAGGAGCCCTTCTTTTCACTACATTTGTATCTTTGGAGTAAATACCTAGTAGTACAACTTCTGGGTTGTAGCGTAACTCTATTTTTAACTTCTTGAGGAACCTCCATACTGTTTTCCAGAGTGGCTGTACCACCTTGCATTCCAACAAACAATATAAAGGGGTTTCCCTTTCTCTGCATCCTAGCTAACATTTATTGTTTCCTGTCTTGTTAATTTTACCCATTTTGACTTGTGAGAGATGGTATCTCATTGTGGTTTTGATTTGTATTTCTCTGATGCCAAGGAATATGAAACATTTTTTCATGTGTCTATTGGCCATTTGTATATCTTCTTTGGAGAAATATCTGCTCATGCCTTCTACCCATTTTTTGACTGGTTTATTTGTTTTTTGGGTGTTGAGTTTGATAAGTTCTTTACAGATACTGGATACTAGCCCTTCATGTGATATGACATTTGCAAATATCTTGTCCCATTCCGTAAGTTGACTTTTAGTTTTGTTGACTGTTTCCTTTGCTGTGCAGAAGGGTTTTTTTTTGTTTGTTTTGTTTTTTTATCTTGATGAAGTCCCAATAGTTCATTTTTGCTTTTGTTTCTCTTTCCTTTGTAGATGTGTCTTGGAAGTTGCTATGGCCAAGGTCAAAGAGATTGCTGCCTCTGTTTCCCTCGAGGATTTTGATGGAGTCCTGTCCACATTTAGTCTTTCATCCATTTTGAGTTTGTTTTTGTGTATATGGTGTAAGAAAATCGTTCCAGTTTCATTCTTCTGCACATGGCTGTACAGTTTTCCCAACACCATTTGTTGAAGAGACTGTCTTTTTTCTATTGGACATTCTTTCCTGCTTTGTCAAAGATTAGTTGCCCATGGAGTTAAGGGTCCATTTTTACGTTATCTAATCTGTTACACTGATCTATGTGTCTTCTATTGTGCCCCTACCATACTGTCTTGATGATTATAGCTTTGTAATAGATCTTGAAGTCCAGATTTGTGATGCCACCAGCTTTGGTTTTCTTTTTCAACATTCCTCTGGCTATTCGGGTTCTTTTCTGATTCCATACAAATTTTAGGACTATTTGTTATAGCTTTGTGAAAAATGTCGATGGTATATTGATAGATTGCATTGAATGTGTAGATTGCTCTGGGTAACAGAAACATTTTAAAAAATATTTTATTTATTTGACAGAGAGCATAAGCAGGGGAAGCAGCAGGCAGGGGGAGCAGCAGGCAGAGGGAGAGGAAGAAGCAGACTCCCCACTCAGCAGGGAGCCTGATGTGGGACTCGATCCCAGGACCCTGGGATCATGACATGAGCTAAAGTCAGATGCTTAACCCACTGAGTCACCAGACATTCCAGTAACATAGAAAATTTAACAATATTTGTTCTTCTAATCCATGAGCAGGGAATGTCTTTCCACCTCACCTCTCAGTGTCTTCCTCAATTTCTTTCATAAGTGTCCTGTAGTTTTTAGAGTACAGATCCTCTACCTCTTTGGTTAGGTTTATCCCTACATATCTTATAGTTTTTTGGTGCAATTTTAAATGGGATCCATTCCTTAATTTATCATTCTTCTATCACATTGTTCCTGTATAGAAATGCAACTGATTTCTGTGTATGGATTTTGTATCCTGCCACATTGCTTAATTTCTTTATGAGTTCTAGTAATTTTGGGGTGAAGTATTTGGGGTTTTCCATGTAAAGTACCATGTCATCTATGAAGACTGCAAATTTGACTTCTTCTTTGCCAACTTGAATGCTTTTTATTTCTTTTTGTTCTCTGAGGGCTAAGGCAAGGGCTTCCAATACTATGTTGAACAATAATGGTGAGAATGGGCATCCCTATTGTGTTCCTGACCTTCAGGAAAAGCTCTCAGTTTTTCCCCACTGAATATGATATTCACTGTGGGCTTTTCATAGATGGCTTTGATGATATTGAGGTATGTTTCCTCTATCCCTATGCTTTGAAGAGTTTTAATCAAGAAAGTTTGCTCTATTTTGTCAAATGCTTTTTCTGCATCCATTTAGTGGATCATATAATTCTTGTTCTTTCTTTTATTAATGCAATGTATCACATTGATTGATTTGTGAATGTGGAACCATACTTGGAGTCCAGGAATAAATCCCACTTGGTCGTGGTGAATAATCTTTTTAATGTACTGTTGGATCCTATTGGCTAGTATCTTGGTGAGAATTTTGGCATCCATGTTCATAAATGATACTGGTCTGTAATTCTCTCTTTTGGCAGGGCCTCTGGTATTGAATCAAGGTAATGCTGGCCTCATACAATGAGTTTGGAAGTTTTCTCTCAATTTTGATTCTTTGAAACAGCTTCAGAAGAATAGGTATTAGTTCTTTTCTCTAAGAAAAAGACTTTATTTATATATTTGACTGAGAGAGACACAGCGGGAGAGGGAACACAAGCAGGGGGAGTGGGAGAGGGAGAAGCAGGCTTCCTGCTGAGCAGGGAGCCCAATATAGGGCTCGATCCCAGGACCCTGGGATAATGACCTGAGTGAAGGCAGACACTTAACAACTGAGCCACATAGGCATCCTGGTATTAGTTCTTTAAATATTTGGTAGAATTACCCTAGGAAACCATCGACCCTGCGCTCCTATTTGTTGTGAGATTTTTGGTTATTGCTTCAATTTCCTTGCTGGTTATAGGCCTGTTCTTGTTTTCTATTTCTTTCTCTTTCAGTTTTGGTAGTTTATAAGTTTCCAGGAATGCTTCCATTTCTTCCAGATTTCTTATTTGTTGGCATATAGTTGCTTATAATACATTCTTAAAATTGTATTTCCTTGGTCATTATCTCTCCTCTTTCATTCATGATTTTATATATTTATTTATTTATTTGAATCCTTTCTCTTTTCATTTTGATAAGTCTGGCTAGTGGTTTATTGATTCTTTAAATTCTTTCAAAGAGCCAGCTTCTAGTCTCATAGATCCATTCTTTTGGTTTCTTTTCATTGATTTATGCTCTATCTTTATCATTTTTCTTCTCTTCCTTGCTTTAGGCTTTATCTTCTGTTTTGTTCTCTAGTTCCTTTAAGTATAAGGTTAGCTTGTGTATTTGAGACTTTTCTAATTTTTTAAGAAATGCTTGTATTGCCATGTATTTCCTTCTTAAGACTGTTTTTGCTGCATCCCAAAGGTTTCGAACAGTTATATTTTTGTTTTCATGAATTTTCAAAATTCTTCTTTAATTTCCTGGTTGACCCATTTACTCTAGTAGGATGCTCTTTAACCTCTGGGTATTTGAGTTCATTCCAAATTTCCTCTTGTGATTGAGTTCAAGTTTCAAAGAATTGTGTTCTGAATATATGCAGGGAATAATCCCAATATTTTGGTGCCAGCTGAGACCTGATTTGTGACCCAGTATGTGATCTATTCTGAAAATGTTCCATAGCATTTGAGAAGAATGTGTATTCTGTTGCTCTAGGATGAAAAGTTCTGTATATATCTGTGAAGTCCATCTGGTCCAGTTTGTCATTCAAAGCCCTTGTAATTTTGTCCAGAGCAGAATAGATGAACAAGGGAATAAAATGAAAAATATCAACCACAACCCCAGTGAAATACACACCAGACAAATCTGAATAGTTCAGAAACAAAAAAAAAAAAAGGAAAGAGAAAGAGCATAATCCCACAGGTGGACAAAACTGGGTGATCCACTTGGTCCTGGGTATATTTTGGTCTGTTTGTTAGAAGACACTACGTCCCAAAATTGTAAAGAAAGCAAAACTTATATATATATACAAAAATAAAATCAAACATATTGAAAGGAAGCCAAAAATGAATACTATATCTATAAAATGTATCTAGAAAAATGAAAATTAAAAGACTTAAAAACAAAGATTTGATGGAATAAGAAACTAGTTGAAAAGGGGGAAAAAGGAAAAAGGAAAAGAAAATTTTAAACAAAAAGGTAGAAGAATCATGAGAACAAACCTCAAGTTATATATACCATTTTCCCCTAGCACTGAAGTTTTGCAGTTCTATGTGCTTGGTAAACTTGGTATTTGCCTAATGTTCCAGCCAATCTTCTGGCGAAGGGGCTTGCTGCACTGATTCTCTTGTATCTTTGCCTGGGTGGAGTTGCACTGTCCCTTGCTAGGGGGTCGGGCTCAGTGTAAGCTGCTTTGTATTGTTCTGTGTGGCTTTGGTCCCTGAAGGCTTTCCACACTGCTTTAGAGGATGAAAATAAAAATGGCTGTGCCCCAATCTCTAGACACAGAGCTGAAGATTGCAGCTCCCTCTCTTCATTAAACCCCCAGGGAAATATGGCCTTCATTTTCATGTGCCCCAAACTCTGCAGATTCCTGCAGTGTACACCAGTGCTGATCCTTCCAGGGGAGGGAGGAGGATCACTGCATGCCTGCCACTTGCAGGGCCCCCACTCAGAGAGTGGGCACCTGGTCTTGCCATGGTTCATGGTTTAGGGCCACACCTAAATAAATGCTGCCACTTTGGAGCTCGCTAACTGTAGTTGGCTTCCCCACTCCAGTGCTTTGGAACTGCCACACTGAGACATCCCTGTTCTTTCTGTGAACCCTAAGATCCTGAGACCACACTATCCCACCTAGGATTCTGCCCTATTTTGCCACCTGAGCACCTTTCAGGGAGGGACATCTCTCACTGGAGCAGACTTCTAAAAGTTCTGATTTTGCACTCTGGGACTGTATCACTTTCTGGTATCTGGCTTAAGGAAGCTCCCTCTACCCACCATTTATCCTCCAATATATCCCTTTTGAGTCACTTCTCTGCACCTTCTACCTTGCAAAAAGTGGTCACTTTTTTATTTGTAGAATTCCAGCAATTCTTTTCTTATATTTCAGGTTTAATTCATGGGTGTTCAGAATGATTTGATAGTTATCTAGCTGAATTCAAGGGACCAGATGAAACAAGGTCCCCCACCCTTCTGCCATCTTTATAGCTAAACAATACACTCTTAACTAATCAGTGGGTCAAAGAAGAAGTCACAAAGGAAATTTGAAAATACTTTAAGATGAAAACAAAACATAACATACTAAAAGTTATGGGAGGCAACAAAAACATTGCTCAAAGGGAGATTTATAGCTGGATGCACCAATATTTAAGAAGGAGTAACTCAAATTATTAATCCACATACATAATTTAAGGAACTATAAAAAGAAAGGCAAACTAAGCCCAAAGATAGCAGAAGGAAAGATAATAAAGACCACAATGCAGGTAAATAAAATAAAGAACATAAGATCAAAAAAGAGAATCATTGTGTATATGAACCACATTCTCTTCTTTATCCATTCATTAGCTGAAGGACATCTGGGCTCCTTCCATGGTTTGGCTATTATGGATATTGCTGCTATGAACATTGGGACAATGGGTGCATGTGCTCCTTTTTTTCATTAAATCTGTATCTTTGGGGGGTAAATACACAGTAGTGCAATTGTTGGGTCATAGGGCAACTCTATTTTTAACTTACTGAGGAACCTCCATACTGTTTTCCAGAGTGGTTGCACCAGCTTGCATTCCCACCCACAATGGAAGAGGGTTCCCCTTTCTCTACATCCTCACCAATATTTGTTGTTTCCTATCTTGCTAATTTTTGCCATTCTAACTTGTATCAGGTGGTATCTCATTGTGGTTTTGATTTGTATTTCCCTGATGATGAGTGATGTTGAGCTTCTTTCAATTTGTCTGTTGAAAGACATCTTGGCTCTTTCCACAGTTTGGCTATTGTGGACCTTGCTGCTATAAACACTGGGGAGCAGGTGTCCCTTATTTTCACTACATCTGTATCTTTGGGTAAATACCCAGTAGTGCAATTGCTGGGTCATAATGTAGCTCTGTTTTTAACATCTTGAGGAACCTCCATACTGTTTTCCAGAGTGGCTATACCAGTTTGCATTCCCACCAATAGTGTAAGAGGGTTGCAGAAGGAAGGGGGTTGGGGGATGGGGTAACCTGGTGGTGGGTATTAAGAAGGGCATGTGATGTGATGAGCACTGGGTGTTATACGCAACTAATGAATCACTGAACATCACATTAGAAAATTAATGATGTACTATATGCTGCTTAATTCAACTTAAAAAATTTTTAAAAATAAAAATGCTTCTATCTTCAGGATAGAAGATGTTAGTCGAAAAAAGAATCATTGCAGTTATAAGTTTTTCTTTGAAAAAATCAGCAAAGGTCATAAACCATTAGCTAGACTGATTAAGAAAAAAGAAGGCAAGAGTGAAATTATTAAATCATAAATGAAAGTGGAGATGTTCTACTGGCCTTACAGAAATAAGCAAGATTATAAGAGAATATTATGAACAGTTGTATGCCAAAAAGGTAGGCAAGCTAGATAAAATGTACAAATTCCTAGAAACACAAACTACACAAAGTGGCTCAAGTAGAAATAGAAAATCTAAGCAGACTGATTACTAGTAATAAGTTTGAGTCAGAAATCAAAACCCTCCTAAAAAAGAAAAGTGTAAGACTTTTGAATGAAGCTATTGGTGAATTCTGTAAAATATTAAAGAAAAATTGGAATAAATTATTCTCAAGCTTTTCAAAAAATAGAATAAAAATTTCTAACTCATTCTATGAGGCCATTACCAAAGCCAAATGAAGACATCACAAGAAAAAAAAATTACAAATCAGTATCTCTTATAAATATAGATGCAAAAATCTTCAACAAAAAACTATCAAATAGAATCCAGCATAATATATATAATCCAGGATTATATACCATGACCAAGTATGATTTATCCCAGCAATGAAAGGGTCGTTTCATGTTAAAAAACCTATCAATATAATATACCACATTAATAGAATAAAGGAAAAAACAAAGCTATGATGGCAGAAGAGTAGGAAGAACCTAAGCTTGCCTCATCCCACAAAAACAACTAGGTAACTATCAAATCATCCTAAATACCCCAGAAATGAACCTGAAGACTGAGAGAACAAACTCCACAACTAAATGAAGAGAAAGAAGCCACATTGAGAAGGTAGGAAGTGCAAAGATGTGATTTAGGGGAGAAACAGATTGTGGGTGCTGTGGAGGAGAGGGAGCTGTGGTCATGGAGAAAAACAAGAGAGAGGGGAACAGAGAGGAATGCACAAGGAGAATATTTTCCCAAAGCCATTGGTTGGGAAAAACAAGAGGGGCTGATTTTCCTGAGTTCTTACAACCAGCAAGGTTTAGAGACTGGAGTTTGAAAGGTCAGCAGGCTTGGTTGGAATAAAGCCCTAAAGCCACTGCCCTAATCCTGAAGAGAAGACAGGCAACAACCTAGAGGCAGACAGTGTGGAAACAGCAATCTGAAGAGTGCCTAGGGTGCACAGTGGGGAGATTATCTCCTCTTCTTGGAGTGCTCCTGAGAGAAGCAGTGTTCAAGGAGAAACCTCTCTGTATACATAGGACCTGGATGGAACCATTTCCCTCCATCTCCCTTCAGCATAAACAATTTGCTTAACTTAACTTGCTTACACCAAGTCTTACACCCCTGTGCTCTTCTCAGACTCCAGTTTGTCTCAGTTCCAGCGTAGTGGGCTCCTTTCCCATAAGACCAGCAGAAATCCCTGCCCACACCAAGTCTCCCAACTTGAGAGTTCTGCAGTACTTCAGTTCTAGTGGAAGTAAAACCAGCTCTCATTTAATAAGCAGACCAGGGTACACCTAATTTAAACATGCCACGTTCTGGGCAAGGACCAAATACTCCTCGCTGCAGGCAAGAAGAACCTCTGCAGAAGACTGGCCTGAAGGATAGAGCAGCCAAAATACAACAGCAGAGTCCATGCAGCACACATGAGACCCTCCCTAAAGTGCCAGACCCTGGAAATTATATGACCTGTTCTTCATAAAGCCATGGTTCTCAGGACTACAAAACATAATGGGTTTATATAACACAGAGAAGAAGGAAGAGACTTAGACAAAATACCAAGATGGAAGAATTCATCCTAAATGAAAAAACAAGATAAGGTCACAGTCAGAGAGTTAAATGAAACAAATATAAGTAAAATTTTGATGGAAAATTTAAAGGAAAAATCATAAGGATACTAGCTGGACTTGAGAAAATAATGGAAGATATCAGGAATATCATACCACAGACATAAGAGTTAAAAGAGAATCAGAAATGAAAAATGCAATTACAGATTGGAAACAGACTTGATACAATGAACAGAAGTCTGGAAGAAGCAGAGAGATGAATAAATGATATAAAAGTTAAAATAATGGAAAATATACAAGCTGAACAAAGGAATAAATAAAAGTTAGACAACACAAAAATACATAGGAAACTCAGTGACTCCATCAGTCAAAACAACACACATATTATAGGAACCCCAGAAGAGAAAGAAAAGGGGGCAGAAAATCTGTTTGAATAAATAATAGCTGAAAACTTCCCTAATCTGGGGATGAAAACAGATATCCATATCGAGGAGGCACAGAGAACTCCCCATCAAAATTAACAAAAGCAGGCCAACACCAACAAATATTATAAGTAAACTTGCAAAATACAGTGACAAAGAAAAAAATCTTAAAAACACCAAGACAAAATAAGTTTTTAACTTAAAAGGAAAGACCCATAAGGTTAACTAGAAATTTCTCAACAAAAGCTTGGCAAGCCAGAAGAAAGTGGCATGATATATGCAAAGTGCCAAATGGGAAAAATCTGCACCCAGAATACCCTGTCCAACAAGTCTATCATTCAGAATAGGAGAGATAAAGAGCTTCCCATAAAACAACTGAAGGAGTTTATGATCACTAAATCAGTCCTGCAAGAAATATTAAAAGAGATTTTAAGCACAAAGGACAGACCCAAAGTGAAAAAGACTAGAAAAGAACAAAGAAAAAGCTCCAGAAACAATGACAAATCAAGTAATAAAATGGCAATAAATACCTATCTATAAATAATTACACTGAATATAATTGAGCTGAATGGTCCAATCAAAAGACATAGGTGAACACCCAACTTTTGTAGCAACATGGACGGGACAGGAGGAGATTATGCTGAGTGAAATAACTCAAGCAGAGAGAGTCAATTATCATATGGTTTCACTTATTTGTGGAGCATAACAAATAGCATGGAGGACAAGGGGAGTTAGAGAGGAGAAGGGAGTTGGGGGAAATTGGAAGGGGAGGTGAACCATGAGAGACTACGGACTCTGAAAAACAATCTGAGGGGTTTGAAGCGGTAGGGGGTGGGAGGTTGGGGGAACCAGGTGGTGGGTATTTGAGAGGGCACGGATTGCATGGAGCACTGGGTGTGGTGCAAAAACAAGGAATACTGTTATGCTGAAAAAAAAATAATCTGCAAAGAAAAAAATGTTATAAAATGAAAAAAAAAAAGACATAGGGTGTCAGATTGGATAAAAACAAAACAAAACAAAACAAACCCCCAAAACCAAAAAAACAACAAGACCCATCCATGTGCTGCCTACAAAAGACTCATTTTAGACCTGAAGACAGCTGCAGATTTAAAGTGAAGGGATGGAGAAACATTTATCATGCAAATGGATTTCAAATGAAATCCAGGGTAAGAATACTTATATTGGACAAAATAGACTTTAAAACAAAGACTGAAAAGGAGATAAAGAAGGATACTATATAATATTAAAAGGGACAATCCAACAAGAAGTTCTAACAACTGCAAATATTTATGCACCCCACATGGGAGCACCAAAATATGTAAAACAATGAATAACAAATATAAAGGAACTAAATGATCATAATGCAATAATAGTAGGGGACTTTAACATCCAACTTATATCACTGAATAGATCATCGAAACAGAAAATCAACAAGGAAATGATAGCCTTAAATGACACACTGGAGGGGCACCAGGGTGGCTCAGTGGGTTAAAACCTCTGCCTTCAGCTCAGGTCATGATCCCAGGGTCCTGGGATCAAGCCCCGCATCAGGCTCTCTTCTCAGCAGGGAGCCTACTTCCCTTCCTCTCTCTGCCTGTCTTTCTGCCTACTTGTGGCCTCTGTCTGTCAAATAAATAAATAAAATCTTTTAAAAAAAATAAATGACACACTGGATCACATGGACATTTTTCTTAAGATTTTATTTATTTATTTGTCAGAGAGATAAGAGAAAGCACAAGCAGGGGGAGTAGCAGACAGAGGGAGAAGCAGACAGAGGGAGAAGCAGGCTCTAGGAAGCCTGACATGGGGCTCAATCCCAGAACCTTGGGATCATCACCCAAGCCAAAGGCAGAAGCCCAACTGACTGAGTCACCTAGGCATCCCTGGATCAGATGGACTTAACAGATACATACAGAACATTCTATCCTAAAACATCAGGATACACATTCTTTTCAAGTGAACATGGGACATTCTCAAGAATAGATCACATACTGGGTCACAAATCAACCCTCAACAAATACAAGAAGATTGACATCATATCATGCATCTTTTCTGATCACAAGGCTATGAAATTTGAAATCAACCAAAAGAAAAAACTTGGAAAGACCACAAATACATGGAAGTTAAACAACATGCTATTAAACTATGAGTGGGTCAACCAGGAAGTTAAAGAAGAAATTTTAAAAATATATGGAAGCAAATGAAAATGAAAACACAATGGTCCAAAACCCTCGGGATGCAACAATAGCAGTCCTAAGAAGGAAATATATGGGAATACAGGCCCGCCCACCTCAAGAAGCAAGAAAAGTCTCAAATAAACAATCTAATTCTATACCTAAAGGAGCTAGAACAATAACAAAAAACAAAACATAAAACTAGTAGAAGGAAGGAAATAATAAAGACTAGAGCAAAAATAAATGATATAGAAACAAACAAAGAAAAAAACCCACAATAGAACAGATCAATGAATCCAGGCACTCGTTCTTTGGAAACATTAATAAAATTGATAACCCACTAGACAGACTTATCAAAAAAAAAGGAGAAAGAATACAAATAAATAAAATCATAAATAAGAGAGGAGAAATATAAACCAACACAACAAAAATAAAAACAATCATAAGAGAATATTATTGAAAAATATATGCCAACAAATTGGACAATGTGGAAGAAATGGATAAATACCTCGAAATATATAAACTACCAAAACTGAAACAGGAAGAAATAAAAAAACTTGAACAGACTAACAACCATCAAAGAAATTGATTAAGTAATCAAAAATCTCCCAACAATGAAAAGTCCAGAACCACATGGCTTCACAGGTGAGTTTTTCCAATATTAAAGAAAATGTAATACCTATTATTGTCAAACTATTCCAAAAAATAGAAATGGAAGGAAAGCTTCCAAATTCATCCTATGAGGCCAACATTATGCTAATACTAAGACCAGACAGACTCCACTAAAAAAGAGAACTACAGGCCAAAATCCCTGATGAATATGGATGCAAGAATTCTCAATAATAGACTAGTAAACTGAATCCAACAGTGCATTAAAGGAATCATTCACCACAATCAAGTGAGATTTATTCCTGAATTATAAGCATGGTTCACTATTTGTAAATCAATCAATATGACATATCACATTAATAAAAGAGAGTATAAGAACTGTATGATCACTTCAATAAATGCAGAAAAAGCATTTAACAAAGTATGTCAACTCATGATCTAAAACCTTCAACAAAGGCTAGAGTGAACTTACCTCAACATAATAAAGGTCATATATGAAAAACCCACAGCTAATATCATCCTTGAAAGAGAAAAACAGACGTTTTCCCCTATAGTAAGGAACAAAATAGAAAAGTCCATTCTCCCTACTTCTATTTAACATAGTACTGTAAGTCCTAGCCTCAGCAATCAAACAACAGAAAGAAATAAAAGACATCCAAATTGGCAAGGAAGAAGTCAAACTTGCATATTTACAGATGACATGAGAATTCATATAGAAAACCCAAAGGACTCCACCAAAAATTACTAGAACTGAAACATGAATTCAGTCACTCACAAGACAAAAATTCAACAAACAGAGACCTGTTCCATTTCTATACAGCAATAATGAAGCAGCAGAAAGAGCAGTCAAGGAATCAGTTCCATTTATAATTGCAACAAAAACCATAAGACACCTAGGATAAACCTAACCAAAGAGATAAAAGACCTGTACTCTGAAAACTAAAACACTGATGAAAGAAATTGAAAAGGACACACAGAAATAGAACAATTTTTCATGCTCAAGGATTGGAATAACAAAGATTGTTAAAATGTCTCTACTACCCAAAGTAATCTACACAATTAATTAATCCCTATCAAAATACCACCAGCATTTTTCACAGAGCTAGAACAAACAATCCTAAAATTTGTGTGGAACAAAAGACCCTGAATAGCCAAATCAATCTTGTTAAAGAAAACCAAAACAGAAGGCATCACAATTCTAGATATCAAGCTATATTACAAAGCTGTAGTCATCAGTACTGTACAGTACTGGCACAAAAATGGACACATAGATCAATGGAATGGAATAAAAATCCCAGAAATGAAACCACAAATATATGGTTAATTAATCTTCCACAAAACCAGAAGGAATGTCCAATGGGAAAAGTCTCTTCAACAAATGGTGTGGGGGAAAACTGGACAGCAACATGCAAAAGAGTGAAACTGGACCACTATCTTACACCATATAAAAATAATTTCAAAATGGATTAAAGACTTAATTGTGAGACAGTAAACCACTGAAATCCTAGAGAATAACACAGGCAGTAATCTCTTTGATATTAGCCATAGCATCATCTTACTAAATGTGTCTCCTGAGGCAAGGGAAACAAAAGCAAAAATAAACTATTGGAACATCAATAAAATAAATAGCTTCTTTACAGTGAAGGAAACAATCAATAAAACTAAAAGGCAACATATGGAATGGCAGGGGGTTGGGGGGAAGTTGTGGAGGAGTAGGGGATCCTATTTCAACTGGTCCCCTGAATTGAGCTGGATATCTACCAGAACATTTTGTACACCAATGAAATCAACTGAGATGTAAGAAGATATATCTGGATCTCTACAAACAGAATATCTCAGGTGGTTGGTCAAGAGGTATAAAGCAGGGAGTTGTAATTCTGCAGGCAGATATTGGAAGATAAATGGAAGGAGGAGGGAGCCTCTGGGATGCTGTGCCACCAGAATGCAAAAGCTTCCTGCAATGGGAACCGGGCACAGACTCACAGACCAGTAGCAGTGGGGAAAGGACTTTAGGGCAGCTCCCCAGACTGAAACTTGGAGCTGCAGGGGTTTGTGTACAAACTGAGGGTGGCTAGCAGTTTTAGAAGCACAAAGGGCAGAGACATGCCTGGACCTGGAAGCAAGGGCTGGGAGTGCTGTTGTGGGGGCACACAACCCAGGACACTGTGGTTTTTAGCATCACAGACAGAAAAGGAGACAGTGTGGCCTGGAGAGTGCACTGAAGGGCAGACTGTGAATCTGTTCTGAGACAGAAGTTTGGATATGGTCACTTTTGCTCTGACTCTTGGGTGGGGTGGGGGACATGGAAAGCCACCAGAGAAAGCCGCCAGAAAACAAAAGCCCTCCAAAAACCGATTTTCACTGAGCCCACCCCCTCACACACACAGGGGGCAGGGCAACTCTGCCCAAAAAGTGTTGCCTGAGTAACAGCACAGCAGGCTCTTCCCCCAGAAGACAGGCTGGAAGAACAAGAGGTTGACAACCCCAAGGTTGCTATAAGACAGGTGCATCTTGCTTGGGTTGTGGTCAATAATTTGGATTCTGTACATTCCCTCAACCACCCCTCAACAGAATGACTAAGAGGAGGAACACCCAACACAGGAAAAATTCAGAGACTGTGACCTCTGCCACAGAGCTAATGGATATGGATATAAGCAAGATGTCAGAAATAGACTTCAGGGTAACAGTTATTCAGACAATAGCTAGGATGGAGAAAACCATTAATGGCAACATAGATTCTCCAAGGGCAGAAATGAGAGCTGATCTGGCAGAACTAAAAAATGTTATCAATGAAATCCAATCTAATCTAGATACTCTAACAGATAGGGTAAATAAGGCAGAAGAATGAATTAGTGATCTAGAAGACAAACTGATAGAAAAGAAGGAACAGGAGGAGGCCTGGAATGAACAGCTAAAATCCATAAAAACATAATTAGAGAAATAAATGGTGGAATGAAATGTTCCAATGTCAGAATTATTGGGATCCCTGAGGGGCGGAGAGAGAGAGGACTAGAAGATATATTTAAGCAAATCCTAGCTGATAACTTCCCTAATCTGGGGAAGGAAATAAGCATTCGTGTCCTAGAGGGAGAGAGGACCCCTCCCAAGATCAAGGAGAACAAACCAATGCCCAGGCATGTAATAGTAAAACTCACAAATATTAGAAGCAAGGAAATAATCTAAAGGGGATTTAGGGGCAAGAGATTCCTTACATACAGAGGGAGGCACACCAGAATAACGTCAGACCTACCCAAAGCATCCTGGCAAGCCAGAAAGAACTGGCAAAACATATTCAGGGTGTTAAAGGAGAATAACATGCAGCCAAGAATACTTTATCCGGCAAGGCTGTCATTTAGCATGGATGGAAAGATAGCTTCCAGGACTGGTAGAAACTGAAAGAATATGTGACCACTAAGAAAACCCTGCAAGAAATATTAAGGCGGGGTTCTACAAAAGGAGAAAGACCCCAAAAGTTATATAGAACAGAAATTTAGAAAAAAATATCTATAGAAATGAGGACTTCACAGGCAAAATGATGACAATAAAATAGTATCTTTCAATAATCACTCTCAATGCGAGTGGCCTAAATGCTACCATGAAATGGCACAAGGTTGCAGACTGGATAAAAACACAGGACCCATCCATATGCTATCTACAAGAGACTAATTTTGAACCTAAAGATACATCCAGACTGAAAGTGAAGGGATGTAGAACCCTCTTTCCTGCCAAAAGACCTCAAAAGAAAGCTAGGGTAGCGATTCTCATATCAGACAAAATAGATTTTAAGCTAAAGACTAGTTAGAGATACAGAGGGACACTATATTATTCTTAGAGGGTCTATCCAACAAGAAGATATAACAATTGTAAATATGTATGACCCTGACATGGGAGCAGTCAGCTACATAAGCCAACAGTTAACAAAAAAAAAAAAGGAGAGATATATTGATAATAATATGTTAATAGTAGAAGACCTCAACATTCCACTCTCAGCAATGGACTGATCATCTAAGCAGGAAATCAACGAAGAAACAAGAACTTTGAATGACACATTGGACCAGATGAACCTCATAGATATATACAGAACATACACCCTAAAACAACAGAATACCCATTCTTCTTGAGTGCACATGGAACTTTCTCTAGAATATACCACATACTGTGTCACAAATCAGATATCAACTGATACCAAAAGACTGAGATTATTCCCTGCATATTCTCAGACCACAATGCTTTAAAACTGGAACTCAATCACAAGAAAAAGTCTGGAAGAAAATCAAACACTTGGAAGCTAAAGACCATCCTGCTCAAGAATGTTTGCATCAAATGGATAAAGAAGACGTGAGATAGATAGATAGATAGAATCTATCTCACATCTTCTATATATATAAATATATATATAAATATATATAAAATATATATATAAATATATATAAGTATATATAAAATATATATATAAATATATATAAGTATATATAAAATATATATATAAATATATATATATATATAAATATATATATAAATATATATATAATGGAATACTATGCAGCCATCAAAAGAAATGAAATCTTGCCATTTGCAACGACAGGGATAGAACTACAGGGTATTATGCTGAACGAAATAAGTCAACCAGAGAAAGACAATTATCATATGACCTCTCCAATATGAGGAATTTGAGATACAGAGTTGGGGGGTTTGGGGAGTAGGGAAGGAAAAAATGAAATAAGATGGGATCAGGAGGGAAACAAACCACAAGAGACACTTAATCTCAGAAAACAAACTGAGGGTTGCTGGGGGGTGGGGTGTAGGGATGGGGTAGCTGGGTTATGGACACTGGGGAGGGTATGGGCTATGGTGAGTGCTGTGAAATGTGTAAGCCTGATGATTCACAGACCTGTACCCCTGGAGCAAATAATACATTATACGTTAATTTAAAAAAAAAAGAATGTTTGGGTCAACCAGGAAATCAAAGATCTTAAACATTTCATGGAAACCAATGAGAACAAAAACACATTGGTCCAAAACCTATGGGATATGGTAAAGGTGGTCCTATTGGGGAAATACATAGCCATCCAAGCCTCACTCAAAAAAAAATAGAGAAATCCTGAATACACAAACTTTCTTTACACCTTAAAAAACTGGAGAATCAACAACAGATTAAGCCTAACCCATGCACAGGAAGAGAAATAATTAAGATTAGAGCAGAGATCAATGAGTTAGAAACCAGAAATATAGTAGAACACATCAAAAAAACTAGAAGCTTGTTCTTTGAAGAATTAGTAAGACCAATAAGCCACTGGACAGAATTATCCAAAACAAAAGCAAAAGGATGGAGCACCTGGGTGGCTCAGTCATTAAGTATCTGCCTTTGGCTCAGGTCATGATCCCAGAGTCCCGCATCAGGCTCCCTGCTCAGCAGGAAGCCTGCTTCTCCCTCTCCCACTCCCCCTGCTTGTGTTCCCTCTCTTTCTGTGTCTCTCCCCATCAAATAAATAAATAAATAAAATCTTACTAAAAAAGGAAAGGAAGAGGACCGAAAGTAATAAAATTATGACTGAAATGGGAGAGATCACAACTAACACCAAGGAAATAGAAATAATCATCAGAAATTATTATCAACAGCTATATGCCAATAAATTAAGCAACCTAGAAGAAATGGATGTATTCCTGGAAACCTATAAACTACAGGAAAACAGGAAAAAATTGACAACCTGAATAGATCAGTAGCAAGATTAAAGCAGTGATCAAAAACCTCCCAAAAAACAAAAGCCCAGGGCCTGATAGATTCCCTGGGAAATTCTGCCAAACACTCAAAGAAGAAATAATACCTATTCTCTGGAAGCTGTTTCAAAAAGTAGAAACAGAAGGAAAACTTCCAGACTCTTTCTATGAGGCCAGCATTACCTTGATCTCAAAACCAGGCAAAGACCCCACCAAAAAGGAGAATTTCAGACCAATATCCCTGATGAATATAGATGCCAAAATTCTCAACAAGATCCTAGCTAATAGGATACAACAGTACACTAAAAGGATTATCCATCACAAACAGGTGGGATTTATCCCTGGCATGCAAGGGTGGCTCAACATTCACAAATCAATCAATGTGGTAGAACACATTAATAAGAGAAGAGAAGAACCACATGGTCCTCTCAATTGATGGAGAAAAAGCATTTGACAAAATACAGCATTCTTTCCTGATTAAAACTCTTCAGAGTATAGAGATAGAGGGAACATTCTTCAATTTCATAAAATCCATCTATGAAAACCTACAGCAAATATCATTCCAATGGGGAAAAGCTGAGAACCTTTCCCTTTAGATCAGGAACAGGACAAGGATGCCCACTCTCACCACCATTTTTCAACATAGTACTGGAAGCCCTAGCAATAGCTAACAAACAACAACAACAACAACAACAAAATGTATCCAAACTGGCAAAGAAGAAATAAAACTCTCTTTCCTTGCAGATGGCATGATACTTTATGTGGAAAACCCAAATGAGTCCATTCCCAAATTACTAGAACTCAAACAGCAATTCAGTAATGTGGCAGGATACAAAATCAATACACAGAAATCAGTTGCTTTCTTATACATTAACAGTGGAACTGTAGAAAGAGAAATTAGAGAATCAATTCCATTTATCATAGCACCAAAAACCGTAAGATGCCTTGGAATAAACCTAACCAAAGAGGGAAAAGATCTATACTCTAGGAACTACAGAACACTCATGAAAGAAATCGAGAAAGACACAAGAAGATGGGAAAACATTCCATGTTCATGGATCAGAAGAACAAACATTGTTAAGATGTCTAGGCTGCCCAGACAATCTACATTTTTAACACCATCCCAATCAAAATAACAATGGCATTTTTTAACGTGCTGGAACAACCAATCTTAAAATTTGTATGGAACCAGAAGAGACCCTAAATCACTAAGGGAATGTTGAAAAAGAGAAACAAAGTGGGGACATCACGTTGACAGACTTCAATCTATACTACAAAGCTGTGATCACCAAGACAGTATGATACTGGCACAAAAACAGATATATAGACCAATGGAACAGAATAGAGAGCCCATATATGGACCCTCAACTCTACGGTCAAATAATCTTTGACAAAGTGGGAAAAAATATCTAATCTTTAAATTCATTTGGAATTGTAAGGCACTCAGAATAACCATAATAATCTTGAAAATAAACCCCAACCAATTGGAGGACTTGCATTTCCTAATTTCTAAACTTACTGCAAAGCTACAGTAAACAAAACAGTGTGATACTCACATGAGGATAAAAATATAGATCAATGGAATAGAATTTAGATTTCAGAAATAAACCCATACACCTAGGGTTAATTAAATTTGACAGGCGTGGGGAAGACAGTCAATCAGGAAAGAATAATCTCATCAACAAATGTTGCTAAGACAATGGTATATCAGCATGCAAAAGAATGACATATATTTCTACGATAGCATATAGAAAATATTTACTAAAAAGGGTTTAAAAACTTAAGTATAAGAGATGAAACTATAAAACTCTTAGATGAAAACTATACAGGTAAATCTTTATTACCTTAGGTTTGATGATAGTTTCTTAGCTATGACACTAAAAGTGTAAGCAACAAAAGAAAAACTAAACTGGAATTCATGAAAATTAATAACTTTTGTGCCTAAAAGGAAACTATCAAGAAAGAGAAAATATAATGCACAAAATGTACTCTGGTATCCTGAATATATAAAGAAAGCTTACAACTAAACAACCAAAAGACAAATAACCTTGAGCAAAAGACTTGAACAGACATTTCTCCAAAGAAAATATACAGATGACTAATAAGCACATGAAAAGATATTTAATGTCATTAGTCATTAGAGACATGAAGGCCAAAAGTACAATGAAATATCACATCACATCTACTAGGATGACTGTGATAACAAAAAAGAAGAAAAATAACAAGTGTTGGTGAGGATGTGGAAAAACTGGAACACTGAAACATCACTGGTGGGAATGGAAAATGCTATAGCCACTATAGAAATCCGTTTCATAGGTCCTCAAAAAGTTGAACATCAAACTATCATGATCCTATAATTCTACTCCTTGGTGTATACCTAAAAGAACTGACAGTGATTGTACAAACAAAAACTTGTTTGAATATTCATGGCAGTACTACTCACAATAACACTATTCACAAAAGCCAAATGTCCATCAGTAAATGAATAGACAACAAAAGTGTCATATACATAAAGGAGAGGAAGAAGGTGGCACAGTAGGAGGACGCTATGCTTGCTTCATCCCACAAACACAACTAGATAACTATCAAATCTTTCTAAATACCCCATAAATAGACCTGATGACTGACAGAACAAACTCTACCAATAAAAAGAGAGAGAAGGCCACATCAAAAATGCAGGAAGTGCAGAGATGTGGAGTAGGGAAGAAATGGATTACAGTTGCTGTGGAGAGTGGGGAGCTGTAGCCATGGGTATTATATGATCTCTTCTTCATAAAGTCACTACTTCCAGGAACAGGAGACATGCCTGGCTTTTGTAACACAGAGAAGAAGACAGAGACTTGACAAAATAAGAAGACAGAAGAATTTATCCCAAATGAAAGAACAAGATAAGACCATGTCCAGAAAGCTAAGTGAAACAGATATAAATAAAATGCCTGATGGAGAATTTAAAGCAACAATCATAAGGATACTCACTGGGCTTGAGAAAAGAATAAATGATATCAGTGAGACACTTACAGAAATAAAAAAAAAAAGTTTAAAAAGTCAATCAGATGTAGTGAAAAGATAGGGCCATCTGTACCCCAATGTTTATAGCAACAATGGCCACGGTCGCCAAACTGTGGAAAGAACCAAGATGCCCTTCAACGGACAAATGGATAAGGAAGATGTGGTCCATATACACTATGGAGTATTATGCCTCCATCAGAAAGGATGAATACCCAACTTTTGTAGCAACATGGACGGTACTGGAAGAGATTATGCTGAGTGAAATAACTCAAGCAGAGAGAGTCAATTATCATATGGTTTCACTTATTTGTGGAGCATAACAAATAGCATGGAGGAGAAGGGGAGATGGAGAGGAGAAGGGAGTTGAGGGAAATTGGAAGGGGAGGTGAACCATGAGAGACTATGGACTCTGAAAAACAATCTGAGGGTTTTGAAGGGGCAGGGGGTTGGAGGTTGGGGGAACCAGGTGGTGGGTACTAGAGAGGGCACGGATTGCATGGAGCACTGGGTGTGGTGCAAAAACAATGAATACTGTTACGCTGAAAAGAAATAAAAAAAATAATTGGTTAAAAAAAAGTCAATCAGAGATGAAGAGTGAAATAAATGAGGTTAGAAACACACTTGATGCAATGAACAGCAGGCTTAAAGAAGCAGAGGAGCAAATCAGTCTCCTAAAAAAGACAGTAATGGAAAGTAATGAAGCTGAAAGAAGAAAGAAGTATGCAACATTAGAACAGACTATGGGAACTAAGTGACTCCATCAAATGTAATAACATTCTTATCATAAGAGTCCCAGAAGAACTGGAGAGAAAAAAGAGGGAAGAAAATTTATTTGAAGAAATAATAGCTGAAAACTTTGCTAATCTGGAGAAGGAAACAGACATCCAGATGCAGCAGGCATAGAGAACCACCCCCCATCAAAATCAACAAAAAAAAAGGCCAACACCAAGTCAGATTATTAAAAAAAATCTTAAAAGCATCAAGACCAAAGAAGCTCTTAACTTAAAAGGGATGACCCATAAGCCTAGCTGGAGATTTCTTAACAGAAATTTGGCATGGCAGATGTATTTGAAGTACTGAATGGGAAAAATCTGCAGCCGAGAATACTCTATCCAGCAAGCCTATCATTCAGAATAGGAGGAGAGATAAAGAGTTTGCCAGAAAAATAAAAACTAAAGGAGTTCATGACACTAAACCAACCAAGCAAGAAATATTAAAGGAGACTCTTTGAGTGGAAAGGAAGACCAAAATTGGCAAAGAGTAGAAAGGAACAGAGAAAAACTCCAGAAGCAATGACAAAACAGGTAATAAAATGGCAATAAATACATATCTATCATCAATCACTTGAAATATAAATGGACTCAACACTCCAATCAAAAGACATAGGGGGTCAGAATGAATTAAAAAACAAGGCCCATCTGTATGTTGCCTACAAGAGACTCATTTTACTCCTAAGGACACCTACAGATTGGAAGTGAGGAAATGGAGAAATATTTACCACACAAATGGATGTCAAAAGAAATCCAGAGTAGCAATACTTGTATCAGACAAAATAGACTTTGCACCAAAGACTGTAATAAGAGATGAAGAAGGGCACTATATCATAGTAAAGGGGACTATCCAACAAGAAGATATAACACTATAAATATTTATGCATCCAGCATGGGAGTAAGCAAAATATGAAATAATTAATAACAATTATAAAGGAACTAATTGGTAATAATGCAATAATAACAGGGGACTTTAACACCCCACTTCCATCAATAGACAGATCATCCAAACAGGAAAATCAACAAGGAAACAATGGCTTTGAATCACACACTGGACCACATAGACTTAACAGATATATTCAGAACATTTCATCCTGAAGTAGCAGAATACATACTCTTTTCAAGTCACAGGGAACATTCTCCAGAATAGATCACATACTGGGTCACAAATTATGCCTAAACAAGAACAAAAAGACTGATTTCATACTATGCACCTCCTCTGACCAGAATGCAATGAAACTAGAAGTCAACCATAAGAAAAAAATCTGGAAAAAACACAAGCACTTGAAAGTTAAATAACATGCTACTAAACAATGAATAGGTCAACTGGGAAACCAAAGAAAAAATTGTTAAATACATGGAAACAAATGAAAATGAAAACACAACGGTCCAAAACATTTTGGATGCAGCAATAGCAGTCCTAAAAGGGAAGTATATAACACAGGCCTACCTAAGAAGCAAAAAAAATCTGATAACCGAACCAAACACCTAAAGGAACTAGCAAAATAACAGCAAGCAAAGGCTAAAGCCAGCATAAGGAAGGAAATAATAAAGATTGGAGAAGAAATAAATGATATAGACACTAAAACAAAACAAAAAACAAACAAAAAAAAAACCCACAGTAGAACAAATCAACGAATCCAGGAGATGTTTCTTTGAGAACATTATTTAAATTGATAGACTCCTAGCCAGACTTATCAAAAAGAAAGGAGAAAGGACCCAAATAAAATCACAAATGAGAAAGGAGATACCACAAGCAACACCACAGAAATATAAGCAATATAAGAGAATATTATTGAAAAATACATGCCACCAAATTGGACAACCTGGAAGAAATAGATAATTTCCTAGAAAAATGTAGATTACCAAAACTGAAATAGGAAAAAATAGAAAACTTGAACAGACCAATAAACAGCAAAGAAATTGAATCAGTAATCAAAAAAATCCCAAAAAAGAAAAATCCAGGACCACTTAGCTTCACAGGTGAATTCTACCTAAAATTTACAAAGGAATTTATACCATTCTTGTCAAACTTTCCAAAAAATAGAAATGGAAAGAAAACTTCCAAATTTCTTTTATGAGGCCAGCATTACCCTGATACCAAATCCAGATAAAGACTCCACTAAACAATAGAACTATAATCCAATATCTCTGATGAACATGGATACAAAAATTTTCAATATAATACGAGCAAACTGAAGTCAATAATACATTTGAAAAAATCACTCACCATAATCAAGTGAGATTCATTCCTGGGATGCAAGGGTGGTCTGGTATTCACAAATCAATCAATGTAATACATAACATTAATTAAAAAATAATATGATCATTTTAATAGATGAATAAAGGGCATTTAACAAAGTACAACATCTATTCATGATAAAAATCCTCAACAAAGTAGGGTTAGAGGGAACATATCTCACCATAATAAACACCATCTATGAAAAATCCACAGCTAATATCATCCTCAATGGGGAAAAACTGAGACCTCTTCCTCTATAGTAAGTAACAAGACAGGGATGTCCACTCTCTCAACTTTTATTTATCAGAGTGCTGGAAGTCTTAGCCACAGCAATCAGACAACAATAAACGGCATCCAAATAGGCAAGGAGATTGTAGTACTTACATTATTTGCAGATGGCATGATACTCTATATAGAAAACCCAAATATTCCAACAAAAAGCTGCTAGAACTGATACACAAATAAGTCAAGTTGAAAGATACAAAATCAGCATACAGAAACCTGTTGCATTTCTACACATCAATAATGAATCAGCAGAGGAATTAAGAAATCAATCCCACTTACAACTGAACCCGAAACAATAAGATATCTAGGAATAAACTTAGCCAAAGAGGGGAATGACCTGTGCTCTGAAAACTACAGAACATTAATGAAAGAAATTGAAGAGGACACAAAGAAATGAATCCACCCTCATGGATTACAAAAATAAGTATTGTTAATGTGTCCATACTACCCAAAGCAATCTACACATTTAATGCAATCTCTATCAAAATGCCACCATCATTTTTCACAAAGCTAGAACAAACAATCCTAAAATTTGTATGGAACCAGAGAAGACTCCAAATAACCAAAGAAACCTTGAAAAAGAAAAGCAAGGCTGCAAGCATCACAATTCCAGATTTCATGTTATATTACAAAGCTGTAGTGATCAAAACAGTATGGTATTGGTACAAAAATAGACACATAGATCAACGGAATAGAATAGAAAACTCAGAAATAGACCCACAAATTTATGGTTAATTAATCTTCCACAAAACAGAAAGGAATATCCAATGGAAAAAAGTCTCTTCAACAAATGGTGTAGGGGGAAAACTGGACAACAACATGCAAAATAATGAAATTGAACAACTTTTTTACACCATACACAAAAAAATAATTTCGAAATGGATTAAAGACCTAAATGTGAGACAGGAAACCATTGAAATCCTTGAAAAGAACACTGGCCACAACTTCTTTGACACCGCCATTGCAATTTCTTTATAGATACGTCTCCTGAAGCAAGGGAAGCAAAGGCAAAAAGTAAACTACTGGGACTTCATCAAAATAAAAAGTTTCTCCACAGTGAAGGCAACAGTCAAGAAAACGAAAAGGCAACCTATGGAATGGGAAAGATAGTTGCAAAGGACATATCTGATAAAATGTTAGTATCCAAAATCTATAAAGATCTTTATAAAACTCAATACCTTAAAAACAAGTAATCCAACTAAATATGGGCAGAAAACATGAATAAACATTTTTTCAAAGACATCCAGATGGCCTACAGACACGTGAAAAGATGCTTAACATCACTCATCATCAGGGAAATACAAATTAAAACTACAATGAGTTATCATATCACACCTGTCAGAATGACTAAAATCAACAACACAAAGAACAGCATATGTTGGTAAGGATGTAGAGAAAGGGGAACACTCTTGCACTGTTGGTGGGAATACAAATTGGTACAGCTACTCTGGATAACATTATTGAGCTTCCTCAAAAAGTTAAAAATAGAACTACCCTATTATCCAGCAATTGCACTGCTAGGTATTTACCCCCAAAATACTATTTCAAATGGCTACATACATCTTAATGTTTATTACAGCAAAATCTACAATAGCCAAATTATGGAAACAGTTTCTATTGACTGATGAAAATATAAAAGGATGTTACTTATATATTCAGTGGAATATTACTCCACCACAAAAAAGAATGAAATCTTGTAATTTACAATGATGTGGATGAATCTAGAGATTATTATTCTAAGTAAAATATGTCAGACAAAGACAAATACCATGTGATTTTACTCATATGAAGAATTTTGGAAACAAAACAAATGAGCAAAAGGGTAAAATGAGAGGGGGGTTGAGAGAGAGAGAGAGTCAAACAAAGAAACAGACTCGTGTATAGAAAGCAAAATGATGGTTACCAGAGGGGATGTTGGTGGAGGGATGGATAAAATAGTGATGGGGATTAAGGAGTGCACTTGCTGAGATGAGCACCAGGTTTTGGATGTAAGTGATGAATCACTGTATTGTATACCTGAAACAAATATTATACTGTATGTTAACCAACCAGAATTTAAATAAAAACTTAAAAAATAAATTGGATTACAAAATAACTCAATGAAAGTAGGCTTTATCCAGAAGAAAAAAGAAAATATATCAACGCTGCTTTGGTACTTTTGAAACAAAGAAAATTTCAATGTATTTTCTTCTCTAGACAGAGTAAGATAATGGCTGCAATTTATAAAATGAATCATCCTTGTACAACTTGAAAACTGCATTCCTTTGAAATTAGGATTTTTTTAAAGAAAATTACCATTATGAAAGATTGTCTTGATGATAACAGGTCTTTTGATTATATTAAATTTTTAAATTATTTTATTTATTTATTTGACAGACAGAGAGATCACAAGTAGGCAGAGAGGCAGGCCGAGAGAGAGGTAGAAACAGGCTCCCTGCTGAGCAGAGAGCCCGATGCTGGGCTTGATCCCAGGACCCTGAGATCGTGACCTGAGCCAAAGGCAGAGGCTTAACATTCTGAGCCACCCAGGGGCCCTGGTTATATTAATTTTTAATAAATACTGGATTTTAAGGACAAAATGGGGAGAGAAGTGTGCAGTTTTTCTAGTGAGTTTACCATAAACAATGTACATTAGTATGCAAATTATTATTCTTGCTTAATCTTGTGCCATTCATATAGCTGTAACTTTAAAAGGTACCCAGTATCGACTAACATAGACTTGGCAGAAACAAATCATAGAAGTGACCTAAGCTCCAATTTTGAGGACTATGGTGCAATGAAAAGGGCATTGAATTTAGCATTAGGAGATCTGGGTTCTAGTCCTAGCTCTGACATTATTATGTCACCTTAGGCTATCCATTTCTCCTCTAGGCTTCAATTTTCTGTGTTATCAAGTGCTCTACAGATTGGAAGTGATATAATGGCTAAACAGAGACCAACCTCATTTGCTTCTTCCAAAGCTTATTCACCAAACTGGAATCAAAGGGCTATAAGGAGGTCCAAAGATTACTCATAACAGCTACTATTTATTGGGTACCTAAAACATGATAGGCACTAAACTTTATGTACATTATCTCACTTAATATTTGCAACATTTAATATTAATAATTATTTAAGCTAAATTATTATTACCCATATTCTACAAAAGAGAAAATTGAAGCACATTGAAGAAGCAGCAACATAGGGAAAATCCCATAGTAAGTATCAGAAAGAGTAATTCAAAGCCAGGTTTGTTTAAATCTCAAGGCTACACTCTTCTTTTATAACCCAGATCACAATAAAGACTTATTCTAACTATATGTGTAAACAATAAATTTTAGGTTCCTCAGCCTGGTATCCAAGATCTTCCAAGATAAGACGTACATTGTTTACTTTCTAATGTCATCTCTCAGTATTATTTTTCCTTTCATTTTCCCTTTCCTTCCATATATTATCTGTAGGCTATGTGGCACGGGAATGACTCCTTCCCATAGAAAGTGTGTAAGAAAGCATCCTACTTGAAGTAGAAGCTGTCTCCATTTCAGGGTCTCATTGTTGATAACATTCCCTTGTGTCTGGTGTTACAACAACAATTCATATATTTAGCGAAATCCTATAGACAAATACAAACCCTCCACTAGTTTCAGGTATTCACTTATAGCTCACTCCTTAGCTAGCAGCAGATGTCACAGAGTGTAAATTGAGGAGACTAGCAATGAGGGGTAAGACTAAGTTCACATACCATCAGGAAAAGCCATCCATTCCTCTGAGTAAGGTAGTGTAACTTAGCCATCTCTCTGAGCCAGCAGGTTAGTTAAATTCTTTGAACCCAACCTCCTCCAGACTGGGAGAGACTAGCAGCATCTTATAGCCAGCTTCCCACTTTCTTGACTCCCCACAGCACAGTAACAAGATTCCTTTATTTCCCACAAGGTCCCAGGATGCTAAACTCCTAAGTGATGTAGGAAGAAAGACTCTGTGCTCTTTGCCCTTGCCTCTCAGGCATCAAGAAAAATCTTAAAATAAGGGGGGTTGGGTATAGAAGAAGGAAAAATCTAGCTTCAAAGAGAACATTTGTGTTGTTTGACTGTCCTCTCCTTTCAACCAGATATCTAAATTATAATGTTCTGAAAAATATGCTATGATTTAGTGAAGATTAGATAGAAAGCAGAACTGGACCCTGGGAGTAATTAGGAGGTAGAGTTTCATGCTATCAGTATTTCTAGCATTGAGCCTCAGTAAACAGTAACCTACACATTTCAAAAGCTAGTCTACTCACTATTAATCACTAACGATAACTCCTTTGGTACACACATAACTCCTTTGGTACATGTATCAGATCCAAATAACATCCAAACTTAATTAAAATTATACACATACATCTATGTATCCCCCACACCAATGTAATATAGAGTTTCCTTAGCTTGATAGCCTCTTTTTAAAAAGGTATTTAAATAAACTTCTTCATTAGCTCCTTAAAGTAAAATAAATCTTTTCCAAGTTACTTAGGATCTTTAATCTTCATTGTGTTTAATATTTCATATTCTTTTGAAAAGCAATGAATTAAGATATTGTATCCTTTGTAAAGATGCCAAATTAGGTTCACTTTCTGTTCATTCAAGGATGATGCAAGAAACAGACAAATAAATATTACATAGGACAATATGATACCAAGAGGTTGAGGGTCAGATTAAAGCAGAGTCAGGGGTGCCTGGGTGGCTAGGTTGGCTAAGTGGCTTGATTTCAGCTTAGGTCTGATAGGGTCCTGAGATTGAGCCCTGTGTCTGGCTCCACACTGGGCATGGAGTCTGCTTAAGATTCTCTCTCTCCCTGCTCTCACTCTCTCTCTCTAAATAAAAAAAATCAAAGCCAAGGCTACAAGAGACAAAGCTAGTCTCAGCTTAATAAGAAATAGAAGAAAGAAAAGCTGAGATTAAAAAAAAAACAAAGAGAAGATTAAAGAAAGGTATACAAAAAGAGAGTTTTAGAAAAGCTTATCACTTATCCCATTTTATTAACATCTAGAATGCTTAGCTGCTTGTCCAAGATCATAAAAGAGGCAGAACTAGGTCCAGAGGCCAAGTCTTTTGGCTCCAAGTTCAGCATAACTGCTGCCTTCTCTCTTGGTGTGATAGATTACTGGCTGGCTGAGCTGGGGAAAACTGCTATAGTGAACAAAGCACAAGTCTACAAGTAACAATTACTGCTTTTTAATCCTAGAGAGTATTTACTTTCTTTATACCTTAGTTCCTCCTGCTGTCAAATAGCGATCATAATAACAGGCCCAAAATTCCTAGGGAGGATGTGAAAATAAAGAAGAGAGGTGAGAAAACACTTAGAAAATAATTATTTTATTCAATTGAGAATCTTTAAGGAGCTGTATTAATTAGATGGCACAGCCTTAATTAAACAAAAAGAAAGCAAACAATACAGAGGCTCTACATTACTTTTCATTAAACTCCAAATTGAAACAAAACAAAAAGCAAAATGAAAGGCAGATGTATAAAAAAACATGCTGGAAAAAAAACACAGCAACTCTCCTTAGTTCCCTCCTGGAGACAAAGCACTTTACCAAATGCTGCCCAGAGATGCCACCAGAGACCAGACCAATACTATGCATTCTAAAAACAAATTTTGTAAATTTTGTGTGGGATTAAACCAGTATTCTATTGGAGACAATAATCTATTTGAAACAATAAAGGTCTTGGGAAAACATTTGTATAAGAACACACGCATATACGAATGTAAACACAGACGTATTTCTCTTACAACTAGTGAGTTAACAACTACATCAGAACTAGTGGCCAGATTTCTTCACTCAGAGTTCAATCTACTAGAATGTGAGTTCCATGACAGCAGGAATTTTTATCTGTATCATCTGTATTTTCACTGATATATCGCCAACATCACTAGTACTCAATGTTTTTATTGAGTACATGGATTGATTTAGCATGTATCAACTAAAGAAATATATTGCTTTTAATACATTTATCTGTTGTGAAGATCAAATGAGATAAGAGCTGTGAAAGCATTTTGTTTACCATAAATGACAATATACATGAAGAGGGATCGTGAATATTATAATCACAGTATTTTAGAGCTTAATATTGGTCACAGATACGGTTACTCAGAACCAGAATTTCTGAATAGATTTGTCAAAAAAAGGGATTTATTTTCATCCCTCTAGCACATCTCAACAAAAATGGACAATGGTTTACTTGTTCTCACTCCCAGGAACTGGTACTGCCAGGATATTTACCTGTTATTTTATTTAATCATCACAACTAGTTGCCACAGTAGAAATATTCTCATCCTATTTTGCAGTTAAGGAAATTCTGAGCTCAGTGAATTTAACTAGCAGGCCTGAGTGGAAAAGCCAAGAACAGGTCATTAATTGGTCAGATCCACTCATTTGACAGATAAGTATATATTTCTACTTCTTAGTTTGTGTCTGCATGATTATATACAAACATCCTAGTATATCTGGGACTAGCTGTGCTAGGAATATAAAATCATCTTGCTGGTATAAAGTCAACATTTACAGTACTGTTGTGAAATCTAAAGTGCTACAGAAGTGTACAATAGTACTATGGATCCAGACAAATATTCTAATATGCCTTATTCTACCTCAACTCTTAGCCATGTGCCAAGTATCATGCTATTCATTGGAGGGAACAAAAGGGACGCATAGTCTCTGTCCCTGGGGAGCTTCCAGTTTACCTAGGAATACTGTGTCTAATGTATGTGAAACAAGCAATTCAACAATAATGGAAGGAAGAATATGTAACTGACACAAAACAATTAGCCAACAATACACAACTGAATATATAATTGACATGGAACAATTACAGAACAATATGAGATTGAACATAATTGACTTCTTGCTTTTCAACTCCATGTTGGTTCATAAATGACACCCCACACATATTTGTGTTGTTGTGGAGCTTCAGGGAACTTTCTATTGGCTTTAATTTCTAGACAAAGTGGGCTGAGCTCTGGAACTGGCTTGGCAATGTTCCAGTCCCTGCTGTCAGTAAGCTGTCTCGCCTTTCCAGAGACCCCCACAGGGGGCACAAAATCTTTGCATTAATGGAATAAAGTATGTTGATTTAAATCACTAATCAAGACAACTCAATTTAATTAATATTTCTATAAAAATGCACACTTGTTTGATTCAACCTTAATACACATCTTTTTCCAACTCAGATCCAGAGTTTATTTTTAGAAGATACGTAGGTATATAATTAAAATAGTGACTTATATTTTGCATTTTTAAGATTAATTTTCAGCTTCATCATGAAAATGAATGATTTCTTATATTATATATCAAAGCTGACAGAAATAAATCCTTTCAGGATCACTGAAAAATGTCTGGAATTACAACCACTATCTTATTTATGTCAAAGTCACAATCATTTCAGGGTTTCAAATCTGAGCAACTAGGAGCCATTCCTTTGCCCTAACTTTATTGGAGTCACCAAATCTAATTGCTATTGCATCTTTTTGCAATGCCTGTGCTAGGTGCTAGGCCCTCATTCTCCCCCAGCTGGGTTAGAGCAAGAGCTTTCCAGCTGCTCTCTGTGCCTCCAAAACATTTTCTACACTGCTTAGCAAAAACTCTCTCTTGAAAAACATCCTCTTTGCACATGCCCTTATCTCCCTACTCAAAAACCATCAGTGGTTCCCCACTGCTCACAGTGGTTTCCTAGCCTGGTATTAAGGCACTTCATGATCTGAAGCTAATGTATCTCAACATCCTCTGCCACTATTCCCTAATATTAATTCTTACCCCTTAAACAAACTACTGCATTACTGGCTCCCCCATACAGCAACATTTCTATTTCTGTCTCTGCACCTTAACACCATTCATTAATCAAATAGGAAATTACATTATTTTCCTTAAATTTGAGTTCCTTTCATTATCCTGTTCAAGTTATACCTTTTTCAAAAGGTTTTCTTCAACTACCCCAGCTCACAATGACCTCTAGGTTCCTTTTTAAATTTATTTATTTAAAATTTTTCTTCAGCTTTATTGAGAGATAATTGACATTACCTTTCACCAGCATCTCCCCATTTCCCTCAACCCCCAGATCCTAGCAACCACCATTCTACTCTGTTTCCATGAGTTTGGCTTTTTAAAATTCCATACGTAATGTTATCATACAGCATTTATTTTTGTCCGACTTATTTCACTTAGGACAATGCCTTCAAGTTCTACACATGTTGTCCAAACGGCAGGATTTCCTTCTTTCTTATAGCTGAATAACACACACACACACACACACACACACACACACCTCATATCTTTATCCCTTCTTCTGCTGACACTTAGATCGTTTTCATATCTTTCCTATTGTGAAAAATCCTGCAATGAACATGGAAATGCAGATACCTCTTCAGGACCCTGATTGGATTTTTTTTTTTTTTTGGATATATACCAAGAAGTGGGATTGCTAGATCATAGAGTAGTCCTAATTTTAATTTTTTGAGGAACCACCATACTGTTTTGCAGAGTGGCTGAACGAATTTACTTTCCCACCAACAGTGCACATGGATACCGTTTTCTCCTCATTTGTGACAACGCTTGGTATTTCTTGTCTTTTTGATGACCACCCTAACAAGTGTGAAGTAATAATTTATCATGGATTTAATTTGCATTTTTCTGATGATTAGTTATGTTGAGCACTTTTTCATGTATCTGTTGGCCATTTGTACATATTCTTTAGAAAGATATCTGTTTAGTTCCTCTGTCCATTTTTCAAATTGGATTTTTTGTTTTGTTTTGTTTCATTTGCCATTGAGTGGTGTGAGTTCTTTATCTATTTTGGATATTAATCCCTTATCAGATATATGACTTGCAAATATTTTCTCTCATGCCATAGGGTGCATTTTCATTTTGTTGATTGTTTCTCACCAAAAACAATGAGCATTTATGCTATTTTTATTTAGAGCAAAATTATCTATGTGTTAAATTAAGTGAACGTATCTTTGAACCTTACAAATCTAAGGTAAGGGTTTTTTTTAAGAAATTCAAGCCCAGTCAATATGAAAAGAAACTAAAATATTGGCCCTTGTAGCTAATTTAGTCAATCATTTTCTTTATAGATTGGAAAAGATGAGTTCCTGCTTTCTTAATTCCCAAAAGATTCATTCTATTTAGAATGAATAGGTAATGAATAAGCAAACACCCTCTTTACACTTAGAGATAAAAGCATTGCTTTTAAAAGCTAGATTAACATTTTAATGGTTCTTGATGATCCTCCTGCTTAAGTGCTTCCCCCTTCACTTGATATGACTTTCTTTAAAACCACATCACTAAACATAGATTTCCTGAATGAGTTATACTTAACCCTAAAATTTCTTACTTTTATTTAAAAGTAAGCAAAACATTCATATCACAAGTAACTCCTTTTCTCCAGCAGTTGAGGACTTGGCAAGAAAATGGGTATAGCATAGTATCTGCTGTGACTTACTAAACTCTTCCCAACAACTTAAATGATAATGTAATAAAATCTGTGAACGTTAACATATTAACACATACTTTGTACAGATTTCTTACACAATGCATTTTATACACTTTAAAGTCCAATTTGAAATGTGATTTATCCATTTAAGTGATTGATTCTTATTCACCCTTATTTATTTGTACCATTAGAATAGGGAAGCAAACCATAGGAGACTCTTAACAACAGAGAACAAACTAAGTGTTGATGGAGAATATAAAAGTGTTTTTCGTTCACTGGTGTGAAATAAAAGAACTTTAGAGATTCAGAGACGTTTTTATTTAGCTAAACTTCTAATTTAAGCAAAAGCTCACAGTGAAACAAATACCTAGTGTTGAGAATAGAAAGCTAAACAGAATTTAATACATTAATTTGCTATTTTTATTCTTTGTTTCTTATCTTATTCATTACAAATGGACTCTCAGAATGGAAGATTACTGTAACATCAATGCTGTTGTCTAAGAGTCTTAAACTGTTAGTTTCTATTGAAGAAGCCCCACAATATGCTCATCATCATACAGTTCATACAACATCATAGCCTACCTTCCAGAAAACTAAGGCAAGACAACAAGCTTTCCACACAAACTTTAATGAATTATGAAAAGTAACACACCAGATTACTTTAATAACATACATACCATGGGGTCAGGAAGACCTTAAAAGTCACCTAAACTAAAGTTTCATCTGATGGTTCATCTGATGCTGAAGTACCTCCTTATAGCCTTCTTTTATTATTTCTTTCTATTACTATGTTCAACTAGCCAGCATATAGTACATCATTAGTTTTTGATGTAGTGTTCTGATTCATTAGTTGCATATAGCACCTGGTGTTCATCACCACACGTGCCCTCCTTAATACCCATCAGCTGGTTACCCCATCCCCCAGACCCTGCCCTTCTGTAACCCTCAGTTTATTTCCCAGAGTCCAGAGTCTCCCATTTGTCTCCCTTTCTGATTTCTTCCCATTCAGTTTTCCCTCCCTTCCTCTGTGGTCCTCTGTGCTATTCCTTATGTTCTGCTTATGAGTGAAACCATATGAAAATTCTCTTTCTCGGCTTGACTTATTTCAATTAACATAATCCCCTCCAGTTGACTCCTAAAAGTAGTCACCCTATCCCATGCTCACCTATGTTGAAACAAACTTTTTCCCATATAGCTTCTGCCATATAATAGAAGTCTGATTCTTCTTTAAGTCTTTAAAATATATAAAGAAAGAAATCATGCCACTTCTTTTCAGTTGTCTTTTTTTTAAGGTAAACAATCCTCTTCAATTTTTCTACAACTCTACTTTCTTAATATTAATAGCCCTAATTTATTTAGTCCTAAGTGATCTTACACAGTAGAAATATTAACCTTCAATCACAGAGCTCTAGTAGAACAACTGTCCGCTTCTTAAAAGAAGGAACATTTTCTGTCTTCTCTTCCTATACCTCCTCCATTCCTCTCCCAACATTAATTATCTTCTTTCTCTCCTCCCCCTCTCTTCTTTTTCCTTTTTTAACTGACCATGATATAAAAGTGAAGAACATTTAAATTATTTGTGATATATACTTGATTCCCATTCTAAATTTTTAAAATCTGGTAGGTGAGTTTTTCTTTGTATAGATTTTATGAGGCTTTTATATGTGGAATCTAAAAAGAAAAAAAATCAGGTAGTTGCCAGGGGCTGTGAGGTGAGGGAAATGGGGAGCTTTTGTCAAAGGTACAAATTTAGTGTCATAAGATGAATAAGTTCTGGGAATCTAAAGAATATCATGGTGATTACAGTTAACAATATTGCAGTATATACTTGAAAGTTTCTAAAAGATAGATCTTAAATATTCTCACCACCAAAAAGAAATGGCAATTATGTGAGGAGATGGATGTGTTCATTAACCTTATTGTGGCAATGATTTTGCAACATATATGTGTAGCAAATCATCATGTTGTATACCTTAAACTTACACAATGTTATATATCAATCATATCTCAATAAATCTAGAAAAAAGCTATAACTAAGGTTGCTTTTTTACTTTTATTTATTTTGGGTCAGGGTTTCCTGAAAGGGAAAAAAGTACGTTGCCTTTGCCATGAGGTATTTCTTTAGCACTTCCTCATTTTCTGTTACTCCTACAGACAATCAACTCTCAATATCTTAAGATGTTAGGGGACAGAGAAAAAGTTAATCATGAAAACTACATCAAACCTCATTTAACTCATTCATTTTCAACCTTCTTCTTTCCCCTCTATTGCCAAATGAACAAGTTTGACTGATTTCATTTTCCCTTATTATTTCTCTCTACTCTTTCCTTTGTGGAGGTGTTAGAAGGACAAAGTGGGAGGCAACCACAGAAGAATACAAAAAACAAAACAATATGTTGATAAAATTTAAAGTGATTGAAAATTAGGTATAAGTCATCTTTGTGCCTCATTATGTACCTTCTTGTGGGCTTCCTTAAAATGTCTGACCTCTTCAAATTCTAGATGTTCTTCTTAGAGGTATCTTATAAAAAAATAAGCATCCTTACTTTCAGAATATAATAAAAGCTTGGGAACGATTGGAACTGAAAGACTTAGGGCAGGGAGGGGCATGGCAATCTTTGACATTTATTTGCAAATAAAATGGATTTACTTTTATTGGTATGTGGGCCAGATGCTATAAATTTATCTTCATATCATCAATAGTTAACATTTGAGTGTTCATTAAAATCTAAGCACTGAACATTATTTCATTTATTCCTCACAATCTTTACGAAGTATATACTAGTATTAGCCTCTTTTACAAGTCAGAAAACTAAATCTTACCCAAGCTAATTAATTTAGCCATCGTCACAAAATTATGAATTGCAGAGCTAAAATTTAAACACAAACAACTAGATTCCAGAGTTCACATTCTTTGTGCTTCATTGCCCAAAGCTATACCCAATACTCCAGAAAATTGGTATAATCATCGTGACTCCCTCCAAGCAACTGAATATGGCAAAATAGCAGTAATCAGCAACTTGAAAAACCATTTTTTAAAAGATTTTATTTATTTGACAGACAGAGATCACAAGTAGGCAGAGAGGCAGGCAGAGAGAGAGGAGGAAGCAGGCTGTCCGCAGAGCAGAGAGCCCAATGCGGGGCTCGATCCCAGGACCCCGGGATCTTGACCTGAGCCGAAGGCAGAGGCTTTAACCCACTGAGCCACCCAGGTGCCCCGAAAAACCATTTTTAATAGTTTGCTATCCTTGGCCCCCCAAAGGTCAAAGAGAAGTTTGCTAACTATTCATGCAGCTGTATCTTTGCTATTCTGGTATTTAAGTACTGCTCATCTCAGATAAAATTCCAAGAGACCCATTTAAAAAAACACTTATATGATCAAAATTAATATCACTAGTAATAACATAAATTGGCATTATGTACTTTCTGATACACTGAGAAGTACAAAATACTTCTGAGGTATTCTTGCCAAAAATACATAATCTGTATCTAATCATTAGAAAAACATGAGACAAACCCAAATTGAGAGACGTTTAAAAAATAACCAGTCTAAATATCTTTTATGAATATAGACACAAAAACCCTCAACAAAGTACTAGCAAACTGATGTCAGCAACATATAAGTATTATATACCATGACTAAGTGGAATTTATCCTAGGAATGCAAAGTTGGCATAACCTCCCAAAATCAACCAGTGTAATACACCATATTAACAGAAGAGTGTTCAAAACCAAATGATGATCTATATAGATGCAGAAAAAGTATCTGACAAAGTCTAATCCCCTTTTATGAAAAAGCACTCAACAAGTTAAGAATAGAAGAAAATTTCCTCAACTTGAAAAAGAGCATCTACAAAAAATCCATAGTTAACATCACACTTAATGATGAAAGACTAAATATATTCCCCCTAAAATTGGGAACAAGACATAATGTCCACTTATTCCATTTTAATTAAACATTATATTGGAATTTTTATCCAGTGCAACTAGGCAAGAAAAAATAAACATATTTAGATTGGTAAGGAAGAAATAAAGCAATCTCTATTCATAGATTTTATATATATATGTGTGTGTGTGTGTGTGTGTGTGTGTGTGTGTGTATTTATATATCCCAAGAAACTTCTAAAAGCACAAGAACTAATAAATGGGTTCAGCAACATTCCAGGACAAAGGCCAATATACAAAAAAATAATAAGTTGTATTTTTATACACTTGCAATGAACAATCCAAAAATAAAATTAAGAGAACAATTCTGTATATCTGAAACCAATGTAACATTGTGTGTCAAGCATACTTCAGTAAAAAAAAAATACTCAAAAGAAAGCACTCTTATGTTTATAGCGGCATTATTTACAATAGCCAAGGTATGAAAGCAGCCCAAGTGTCCATCAATAGATGAATGGATAAAGAACATGTGGTATATACCTACAATAGAATATTTTTCATCCATAAAAATAATGAAATCTTGCCATTTGCAACATGGATGGAGCTAGAAAGTATAATGCTAAGTGAAATAAGTCAGAGAAAAATGCTATATGATTTCACTCATATGTGGAATTTAAGAAACAAAACAAATAAGCAAAGGTTAAAAAAAAGAGAGACAAACCAAAAAAACAGACTCTTAACTATAGAAAACAAACTGATGGTTACCAGAGAGGAGATGGATATGAGAATGGATTAAATAGGTGATGGGGATTAAGGAGGACACTTGTCATGATGAGCACTGGGTGATGTATGGAATTGTTGAATCACTATATTGTACAGTGAAACTAATATAACACTGTTAGCTATACCAGAACTGAAATAAAATAATTTTTAAAATAGAATTAAAATAGTGTAATTTTAGGGTGCCTGTGTGGCTCAGTGGGTTAAAGCTTCTGCCTTCAGCTCAGGTCATGATCCCAGGGTCCTGGGATCGAGTCCCACATCGGGCTCTCTGCTCAGCAGGGAGCCTGCTTCTCCATCTCTCTCTGCCTACTTGTGATCTCTGTCTGTCAAATAAATAAATAAAATCTTTTAAAAAATCTGAATTTTACATTAAGTTTATTTTTCAAGGCATGTTTTAAAAACAAGCAACAATATCTTTTGATTAATATTTTATTATGCTCCCAATGAAGAATCCTCTGTATGTGAACTGGTCACTCCCAATTTGCCAATGGGCTATTCCTTGGATAGGTGCTATTAACAACATATGGCAATGATACATCAGTGTCTTTTGAAAGCTCCAGACAGTGTACACAACTTTTGCTCTGCTCTAAGGTCCGGGCTTTTCTTTAAACTGTTGGGTTTTTGAGGCTCTTTAAGTTCTCAGTCATGCCATAAGTGAAGAGCTCTCCCTTCCAAACTGCATCCTACCATACCCAGGTATAAAGAAAACAGGGTTCTCATACATCATTTAGTACCATCGCCGTATATCATTATGGTATAAAGAGAGCATGGAATGGCAAAAATCTAATGAGAAACTGTAAATACATACAAAAATAAACATAATTTTAACTCTTCTGTATAGTTTTGTGGCAAAATTCTAGTACCTGTTCAATCTTTACTTAAGATATAAATTATCCTTCTTTTCTCAAAGGAGTGCAGTCTCTTTTCACTATTAATTAAGTCCAGTAGCTATTAAAAATAATTATCCTGGGGGTGGGGCGGGTGGAACATGTATTCCCTACCTTGTGATATTCTCATTCAGAGTTATTTACAGATCACTCTTACCGCATCTCAGCACCTTATACCATTTAGGACAGTTAACACAATTTTCCTTGCATTGTTCTTTATTTCTCTTCATTTAATTAAACTAAAAACTAGATGGTGGCAGGGGTGGGATTCTGTTTAACTCTGCATTACCCACAGTAGTAAGTATTCAATACCTACTTAAGAATGATCCTTCAGGCGCTCTCCTAGAGATCTAAGAAAACTATCCCAGGTTCCGACTCTTCTTTGTGCCACATCACTTGGGTGAGCCTTCTATTTATAACTGTAGCATTTGTTAGTGCTTAACCTAAGATTTCAAAATTATTGTCATTAATAAAAGCTTTCAAAACTAATGGGTCCTGTTTTGGGTTTCAATACTTTTCACTGCCTCCTAAGTCTCCTTCCTCCCCACATCATTTACCTCAAGAGAACAAAGAATAGTTGCTTGCAGTAAACCTCCTCAACTCCCCTGGCGAGCCTCATGAACACTAATACAGGGGGGCTAGAGAGGAGAGACTGAGGAGATTTCTAGTCCACAGATGACCTGTCTGATTTCTTTTTAAGTGAGCTAAGGTGCCTTGGTTACTCATCTAAACCAAAATAACAGACCCTCGCTCTACTTTTGGCTGTAACTATACCAGAGCTCCTAAACATTTTGGAAGAGGTGTTGGTGCTGATTTGATAGTTATTAGATCTCTGATTAAACTCAACAACTCAATAAGCATTTTTTTTAGAGAGAGAGTGGAGGGCAGAGGGAGAGAGAGAGAGAGAGAATCTTAAATAGGTTCCACACCCAGCATAGAGCCTGAATTGAGGCTTGATCTCATGACCCTGAGATCATGACCTGAGCTGAAATCAAGAGTCACGTGCTTAACTGAGTCACCCAGGCACACTCAAATAAGCATTTTTATAATGCTTTTTATGTACAAGGTGAGATAAGAAAAAAACACAAACTTAAGAGACAGAAATATTAACTTAGCTGTATCTAGTAATACATCTACCACCATTTTTTCAGCAAAACCAGTTGGACATAAATGTTTTAAAAGGGGCTCAGGGCTTGCTTGCCCTGATTTCTTGGTGGTTGGCAGACACAGCAATGGATAGACAGACAAACAAACAACCCAAACAAACTCCATCAGAGCACCTATTTGCAAAGATAATTAATGGTCATCTACATATATCACTTGTTGACTACTAAGTGCTTAAATGCTCCCTAGCCACAGGAATTAGGATTGCTAAACTTGACCTTATTTAATGTACTATGTACATTACTCAGTAATTGGTGCTGAAGGGGAGGAGCTACATAAAGAAGTAGAAGTCATGCTAAATAAAGATGAGAAAATTACAATTTTTCCTCTAGTATAAAATAGAGGCCAACAGAGGTCCTTGCTCTACCACTAATATGCTATGCCTTGTTTCTCTGCATGAGGAAATGGATGATCTCCTATGAGGATACACAAATAAAGTTCTGTTTCCACAAAAAAGCCCATCTACAGGGTCTCATTTGAGACACTTAAAATAACTCACATTATATGTCCTCATTTGTGGTGAGAACTAGAAACCCCAATCAAGAGATTCAAGCATGTTGGCATGCAACAGATATAGATTAAGAGCTCAGGTTGTATTGGTGGGGGGTGGAGAATGAAGGGGACAGTGAGAATAGAGGAAGGGAAAGTGAAGTTGTGCCTATATGGCCATTAAAGTAACAAGTGAATCAAGTTCTACTGTTTCCAGTATTCACAGTGTTATTCCAACATCACACAAACACAATTGTAATGTAATTCAAGAATTCAAGTGGACAATGTATTTATTTGAACACTGACAAAAACTCAGACTTTCCTCCTTTTATTTTTAAAATTAAGATTTATTTATTTATTTATTTAATCATTTTTTAAAATTTATTTTCAGCATAACAGTATTCATTGTTTTTGTACCACACCCAGTGCTCCATGCAATCCGTGCCCTCTCTAATACCCACCACCTGGTTCCCCCAACCTCCCACCCCCCCACCTCTTCAAACCCTTCAGATTGTTTTTCAGAGTCCATAGTCTCTCATTGTTCACCTCCCCTTCCAATTTCCCCCAACTCCCTTCTCCTAACTCCCCATGTCCTCCATGCTATTTGTTATGCTCTACAAATAAGTGAAACCATTTGATAATTGACTCTCTCTGCTTGACTTAGTTCACTCAGCATAATCTCTTCCAGTCCCGTCCATGTTGCTACAAAAGTTGGGTATTCATCCTTTCTGATGGAGGCATTAATACTCCATAGTGTATATGGACCACATCTTCCTTATCCATTTGTCCATTGAAGGGCATCTTGGTTCTTTCCACAGTTTGGCAACTGTGGCCATTGCTGCTATAAACATTGGGGTACAGATGGCCCTTCTTTTCACTACATCTGTATCTTTGGGGTAAATACCCAGTAGTGCAATTGCAGGGTCATAGGGAAGCTCTATTTTTAATTTCTTGAGGAATCTCCACACTGTTCTCCAAAGATGTTGCACCAACTTGCATTCCCACCAACAGTGTAAGAGGGTTCCCCTTTCTCCACATCCCCTCCAACACATGTTGTTTCCTGTCTTGCTAATTTTGGCAGCTATATGTAGAAGAATAAAACTCGACCATTCTCTTACACTGTACACAAAGATAAACTCAAAATGGATAAAAGACCTCAACATGAGACAGGAATCCATCAGAATCCTAGAGGAGAACATAGGCAGTAATCTCTTCAATATCAGCCACAGCAACTTCTTTCAAGATATGTCTCCAAAGGCAAAGGAAACAAAAGCCAAAATAAACTTTTGGGACTTCATCAAAATCAAAAGCTTCTGCACAGCAAAGGAAACAGTCAACAAAACAAAGAGACAACCCACGGAATGGGAGAAGATATTTGCAAATGACAGTACAGGCAAAAGATTGATATCCAGGATCTATAAAGAACTCCTCAAACTCAACACACACAAAACAGATAATCATATCAAAAAATCGGCAGAAGATATGAACAGAAACTTCTCCAATGAAGACATACAAATGGCTATCAGACACATGAACAAATGTTCATCATCACTAGCCATCAGGGAGATTCAGCCTTTCCTCCTTAAAGTGAGTTACAATTTGCCTTAAAACTAAATAATAAAATCCAAAGGCGGGAAAAGAACCTATACAACAAACTCCTGAAGACCTAACTGTAACCTTCTCTCTAGAAACATTTCTAATTATCAGCTCCCAAGAACAATATAACAGAAGAGGCACCAAGCTAATTTCATTCTGCAGCTGAGTCTCTACACATAAGTAGTAGAAACTTTACTGGCAGCTATTTAGTTGCTCACCTAATCCTTACTTAACATAAGTGTTTTCAGAAAACCTGCTACAAGAATTTTCAAATAGAAACAATTAGCATCCATTGTAATTAACATCTTTCCCAAAACTAGCAGTTCTGCTCTGCCAGAAACAGTTGATTCTCCTCCTAGTCACCCTGAACTGCTGTAGCTGCTAGGCAAAAGGCCCAGTTTTAAAGGATGAAATCATCTTCAATTTTATCTACTAATATTTTTCCCCATACCCCTTAAAACAAGTCCTCATTTTCAAGGCAGATAGAACAAATAATATGCCTACTCATCACTGTATAGGATTTAATCAAAATCCCCTTCACCTCACTTAAGAGATATACTCCATTCTGTTTTCAATCTGTCCAAATTTTACTTGAATTTTAAAGCCCAGTGTAAGTTCTATCTCCATCATAAAACCTCAATACCATTCTGGCCTATGGATATCCCATTTACAGAATATTTTACTAGTTTTCTGTATCACTCATTTCTCCCTTATCATACACTAGCTAGTACTATTACCTATTTCAACCATATCCTCCTGTCTAGAAATTCTGATATGTAAGGATGACAGAAGGACCTCCTTGGTCTGCAGAAGAGATGTTTCAGGGCAGCATTAAGTAAATATATTTTTAAATAATTAAAGTTTTGTCATATAGAAGAAGAATTAAGAATTAACCTCTGCTGCTCCAGAAGGTAGAGTTTGTAGGAAGTACATTTGAGGGCTACATGAGTAAGTTATAAACGTTTATCATGTACTATGTTCCATGTACTAAATTGGGCACATACGCACATCTTGTCTCAGTTAACCATTGGAGGTTCTTCTAACAATATAACTGGGTAACAAGGGAATAGTGTATCTTACAAAGTAATCAGTTCTTTTGATCAGAACTGTGGGAGGTAAATTTAAATTTTAAAAAATGTCCCATTTCAATGCTGATGTTATATGGGATCTGTCCATAAAGTAATGAAACAAATCTGTGTTTAGGTAACAAATACAAGTGCATGCATATACATGTGTTCTACTTCAAAGAAGTCACCCTAGAAAACTTGAGCTTGATCCCAAATGATAAAGCTGCTCAAAGGACAAAGACCTGCCATCCCAAAGTAGATTCCAAGCAATTTGTTGCAGGCTTTGAAGACAATCTCAAGGAAGGAGTGCCAAAACCACCCTTAAGCAATGGCAGTTTTGTGAAAATAGTATGTTTTCTAAAGTGATTGATTTGGAAGGGCAATATGCATTTCCATATGTAAATGCTATTTTTAAAAGCAAATATTTATTACTTTATAATCACAGTTCATATACCTTCTCTCTCCACCTCAATTACAAGTGCTTGTTAGCAAGGACACTTTCAAGGTGGCAGTGTGCAAAGCCTTTAACACCCTCTTCATAGCTCTAAAAAGGTAACTATGTCAACACAAGTTCACAAGATAATTGATGGTAATGATAATAACAATCTAAAATTAAAATTTAAGTTCATGCTATGTGTAAGACACTTGCTGAGCATATATATTCATCTCACACATTAAATAGCTCATCAATCAACTAAATGGTCCAGCAACTCAGACATAACTGACTCCTCCCCATTCCTGCAACTGAATTGTTCAAACCCACAACTGAAATATTTATTTGCCTTATAATCATTGATACAACTCATGTCTGGTCTAGATTGCTTATTTACCAATTTTAGTCTGCATTCCCACAAAAGCCCTTCCTGTTGAATAACATTCAAAGGTTATGATTATTATCTATGCCTGATTTTTCTCCTGTGGTCAAAAATATGTATTCTTGCTTATTTAAAAAATCAAGAAAGCAAAACTACTGGTTGGGCAAGTAATTAACACAAATGACTACTCCTCCATGATAAACAAACCAAATTCAAGCCACCAAACAAAGAAACAATATGTTTAATAATGATTGGGCTCATGTCCTCAAAAAAATTATCACAAACATGGTGGCATAAAAGAATTACAATTTATTCTCTCACATTTTAAGAGGCCAGAAGTCTAAAATCAAGGAGTCAGCAAGTCACACTCTCCTCTGGAGGCTCCAGGGGAGAGTTCATTTCTTGCAGTTTCTGGTAGTTACTGCCAATTCTTGGCTTGTGCCTGCATCTTTCTCTGCTCCATCTTCATGTTGCTTTCTCCTCTACATGTCTCTTTTCTTCTGTGTACCTGTGGTATTTTCCCTTGCTCATTTCTTATAAAACACATGTGATGGTGCTTAGGCTCCACCCAGATAATACAGGGTGATATCCTCATTTTGAGGTCCTCAACTTAATTAAACCTACAAAAACTCTTTCTTTCAAATAAGATAACTTTCATGATTCTGGGGACTTTGGGGATTTTGAGGGCTACCATTCAGTCCACTACAATAATTTAAAGAATAAAGACATTTATTGGTACCTACTTAACAAGTTCAGAATAGCTGAAAAACTAATAAGGAGGTCTTGATAAAGAGCTGAATATTTTAAAAAATGGTAATTATTCTATGACCCGGCAATTGCACTGCTGGGTATTTACCCCAAAGATACAGATGTAGTGAAAAGAAGGGCCATATGCTCCCCAGTGTTCATAGCAGCAATGTCCACAACAGCCAAACTGTGGAAAGAGCCCAAATGCCCTTCAACAGACAAATGGATAAAGAAAATATGGTCCATATATACAATGGAATATTACTCAGCCATCAGAAAGGATGAATACACACCATTTGCATCAGCATGGATGGGACTGGAAGAGATTATGCTGAGTGAAATAAATCAAGCAGAGAAAGTCAGTTGTCATATGGTTTCACTTATTTGTGGAACATAAGGAATAGCATGGAGGACATTAGGAGAAGGAAGGGAAAATGAATGGGGTGGAAAGTGGAGGGGGACATGAACCATGAGAAACTGTGGACTCCAAGAAACAAACTGAGGGTTTTAGAGGGGAGGGGGTGGGGGATGGGTTGGCATGGTGATGGGTATTAAGGAGGGCACATATTGCATGGAGCACTGGGTGTTAATACATAAACAATGAATCTTGGAACACTGCATCAAAAACTAATGATGTACTGTATGGGGACTAACATAACATAATAAAAAAATTTAAAAATAAAAAAATGGCAATTATTAATATGCTTACAAAAACAATAAGGATATTAGTTAAATATGCAAACGGACACAAATTTCATCTTTTCAGTTACATCTGCTTGTAAGATAATACAACTTGGTACACCTTGGTGCCTCACCAGTAGGGAATGCATCTCTTGATCTCGGGGTCATGAGTTCAAGCCTCATGGTGGGCACAGAGATTCCAAAAAAAAAAAAAAGTATAACTTACAGTGTCACTATGTTTAAAATAATAAATATAAGCCTATAAAACTACAGATTTTTTTTCTTTTATAAGAAAGAGATAGAGCATAAGCTGGGGGTGGAGAGGCATAGAGGCAGAGGGAGAGGGAAACTTAAGCAAGCTCCATACCCAGGATGGAGCTCAGCACAGAGCTCAATCCCATGACAGGGAGATCATGACCCAAGCTGAAATCAAGAGTTGGGTGCCTAACCAACTGAGCTGCCCAGGCACCCCTAAAACCATGGACATTTAATGAGAGGTTATCTTGAGAGTGGAAGATGATAAGCATAAGTATGGGAAGCAAGATATCTAAAAACAGTAAACTAAAAAATACTATCTTTAAAAATAGTGATATTCTTATCAGTTTGGGATAAAGATGGATTATCTTCAGCGCACCTTAAGGATGATGACTCACCAACCGAAGGATTTTAGTAGTAACACTTCCATTCCACATTTTTAATAAACTTAAGTATTCAGTTACTCATTTTGGAGTACTCAGCAAACATAGGAATGTGTTAAGTGCTATATGGTAGTGGTCTTAAAATTGTGGCTTGTATCACGAATATTTTTCAGTAAATAAGAAGGCAATGATAGTTTCAAGGGAATTCATTTGAAGATCCTCAACTTCCATACATATTCTTTCTTCAATATGAACTGCCTGAGAAAGAATCTGTGGTTAAGGAGTTCCCTTTCACTATGGCCTTTCCTTGTCTCTACTCAAGAAATGTATACTTCTCACTTATTCTGAATCTTCATATGTGCAAAGTTTCAGGTAAAAAAGTCTCCAAGTCATTAAATACAGGAATAATTCCAAATATTGTAGTAGTTGAGAAAGTCAATTATTCTGTTAACTAGGTAATGCATATTTTGCCAGGCAGATAGCATCTAATTTTTTACTTTAAACACAATCAAAGGATGTTCAGCTTATATATAATTAAAATAATTTTTGGTAATAGATCATTGTAATTTGTGTCAAATAACTTGACAGGAGTTCAAAGAATTGGTTAACACTGATAAATAAAATTTCCATTCCCAGGGCTTTATCCATTCATCCATTCATCTGGCTTTATCCATTCATCTGTTGATGGACATCTGGGCTCTTTCCATATTTGGGCTATTGTGGACATTGCTGCTATAAACATTGGGGTACAAATCATATCTGTTCATGCTAGGTACCAAAGAGAGAACAGTCAGAAAAGGAAGGAGATGAGTTTGAGACATTAAACTAAATGAGAGAGGCAGGAGAATGCCAATGGCTAGGAGTACTCTCACCATTTACAGTAATTCAGAAAGCTACATATCTCACCTTTTTGTTAACTTTACAACTACTTTTGGACCTGGGTTGGAAGGTTTCAGAATTAAGGAGAAATAAAGACAGTTTCACAGGCCACTATTTAGGCTTATTTATTGAAATATTATTTCTAGAAAAGCTACCATGACTCTTCTCTCTTATAAACTTATGAGCAAATAGAGGGATCTATTTAGGAGGCTAAAAAGACATAACAAATGAATGTAGTACATGACTCTAGAAACAATCCTGAAATGGAGAAAAAATGCTATGGACATTATTGGGTCAATTGACAAAATAAGAAGGAATACAGAAGATAAAGTGTTGCCCCAGTGTTAAATATACTGAATTTCATAACTTCACTGTAACTATTTAAGAGAATTTTCTAACTCTTTGGAAACATACACTAAAGCAGTTAGGTTAAAGGGTCATAATATATACAACTTATTCTTAAATGGCTCAGGAAGAAGATTTTACATAAATATATATGCATGAGAAAAAATGATATGTCAAATTGGGGCAAATATTAACAATAGATGAATCTGGATGAAGAGTATGCAGTTATTCTTTGTATTATTCTTTGCAAACTTTCTGTAAATTTAAAATTATTTCCAAGTAAAAAGTTTTTTTAAGATTTTATTTATTTATTTATTTGACAGAGATCACAAATAGGCAGAGAGGCAGGCAGAGAGACAGGGGGAAGCAGGCTCCGTGCTGAGCAGAGAGCCCGATGTGGGGCTCGAACCCAGGACCCTGAGATCATGACCTAAGCTGAAGGCAGAGGTTTAACCCACTGGGCCACCCAGATGCCCTTCCAAGTAAAAAGTTTTTAAAAAACAGTCCCACTAAGAGGACTATCTCTCTACCAACACCAGAAAAGTCAAATTACATATCTGGGAATTTAGAGTGACATCAGCAGGAAAAGCTTCTCCTTTATCCAATGACACTACTGGCAAAGAGTGTCAGAATTAATATTAAAAGTCTGCAGCAATTCAGGGAGCATTTATTCAAGAAAAATGGTTGTATCTCAGTAAGAACAGTGAACTTTGGTAGTTTTTTTTTTAACTTTTCCTAGTCCTGTGTCCCTTCTGCAATGCTAAATTACCTTAAAAACAAATACCCCACAATCACAGCAAAATCTAGTAGTTACTACAGGGAGAAGAATGGAGTTGGAGCTCCTTAGAACCCTCATTTTCAGATAACTGTCATTATTTGATTTGTCTGGTAGTTCCCTGGAATATCCCAATTACAAGTCTTGTTTTTATTTGACCTGACTGGGACTTCTCCCAGTGCAAATAGACTTTACCCCAGAGGCATTTGTTAAAAACAATCAGTGGCAATTGTTTCACAAGATGGCTGTTTGGGACAGTGGATAACAGATGGGGCAAACAAGAAGCTAACCAAAAAGCTTAAAAGGAAAGCTGGAGAAATATGTATAAGGATTTGAAATACTCTGACATATTCCTGGGAATCTCAATGGCCATATATGCATGTGTAGGGATATACACACACACACACACACACACACACACACACACATATACATATATGTATATATGTGTACACACACACACACACACACAGGGCTATGTATATGCTCAGGAAATACCCAAGAAGTTCTCACCTCTGGCTGACTCCAAATTTCTACACAAACAGGAAGTAAAAGCTAAGGTAAAGTTGCCAATTAACTGCCTGAGTGTTGATGACACAGCCCCAACATGCACACACAGCTCTTTGACAAAGATTGGGAGATTTATTGGTTTAAGGTATTTAAGGAAATCTCAGTCTAATCATTAGCCGGCCATTAAGCTAGTCAAGCAGAGACTTCAGTGGCTGTATATGACAAAGAATACAGACTCTACCAAATTAGTTCAGAAAATCATCAATAACTAACCCTGTGGAGGTAGTAGAGGATCTGATTTCCAGATATGCCACACTGTATTATTTCAAATATCCAATTTCCAATAAAAACATTACCATATATGTAAAAAGCCAAGAAAGTATGGTTCATACACAGGGGAAAAAAAGCAGTCAATAGAAACTGTCCCTGAGATAGCCCAAATGTTGAACTTACTAGACTTTAAATCAGCTATTATAAATATTTTCATGAACTAACAGGAATCATATCTAAAGAACTAAAGAAAATTATGAGAATGATGTCTCACCAAGTAAAGAATATCAATAAAAACAGAGAAATTGTAAAAATAAATTAATAGAAATTGTGGAGCCAAAAAGTGTAAAATTACTCACTAGGAGGGCAAAACTGCACATGCAGGCAGAAGAGAGAATCAATGAACTTGAAGAAAAGTTAATTTAGATTAACAAGTCAAAGCAAAACTCAAAAACATGAAGAAAATTAAACAAAGTTTTACACACCTGTGGAATGCCATCAAATATACCAACATACACATAATGGGAACCCCAGAAGAAGAGAGAGAAAACAGAGACAGAAAGAATATTTGAAGAAATAATGGCCAAAATCTTTCCAAATTTGATAAGAAACATTAATCAACAATCCCCATGGCTCCAAATTCCAATAGAATAAACAAAAAGAGATCTACACCTAGACATATCAGACATCTATGATAAATTCATCAGGAATTATTTTATTTAGATGATAGTATAAAATGGGAGAAAAGAGGCTAGTATAAAAAAAATAAAGAGAAAACAAAGAAGAAAATGTTAAGATATTTAAACAATTATTTATCACTTAAAATCAGTCCTGTGGTATTTAGTATGTGAGAACACATGGGAAGTAAATTTTAGAAAAGCCATACAAAACACATGGTAAAGAGCATGGCCATTTCAAGAAGGTATGTTATTTAGAGGGGTGGCCTGATATTGAGCTATTGCTAAACACTGGTCATAGTATATATAGACTACATAATTAAACAATTTGTTATTTAAAGTTAATTCTCCTGTGGATTATTTGATAATTTCTTTTTAATCCCACACTGACTTCTCAGAGTCTCTTGACATGTGTAGGCGAAGTTCATTTTAAAAAATCATAATAATCTACTTGAAAAGTCAATAGGAAAGATTTTAAAATCATCTGATGCTTGGGACAAGTTGCAACACTTTTTTTCTTCCTAGTTATGGATAATGGAGAAATAATCATATATTGATATTCAAATGTATTTTCTAATTAACATACCAATAAAATATTTCCAACATTATGTGTACATGTATAAATTCATAAGTATTCACCATTTAACCATATCACATTTGCTAATGGTTGCCAGGCTTAACTCAACCTCTAAGAACTTAAATGCATCTATTTCAAATGGCAGAGATTTTATGCAAGGTGAACTACAATTAGAGGACTATCTCATTTCTACATTACCTTATCTTACACCCTTTTGAGAAAACACTTCCCACTTCCCAATGCATAAACCCCACACAAACTTGGAGGGAACAGCAAAGGAGGAAGAATGGAAATCAAGGAAGGCCATAGACTTAACTCCCTCTTCCAACAGCAACAGAACTCAAACCTCAGTATAGTACTTGCCACCAGTCAATTTCTCTGACATACTAAGAAGGGCCTAACAGAAGAGGGAAGGATAAAATTGAAAAAGGCCAGGTTTCCAGGACTTTACCAACACTTGCCCTTGGTTACATTTGGTAATTTGCAGAACCCTACCCCTACACTACAAAACTTAATATTCTGCACACTGCAAGTAGAGATTTTATGAGTTTGCAATTCCTTTAGGGACACACTGAACGCACTGAAGAATGCTTATTCCAGCCTTTGTTTTTACTCAAACACAAACACTGTGGTAAACCCTAGAAGAATGAGCTTCATTTGTTATCTATAATGTCAAAATTGAAAAGGTTAATCAACATTAGTCAGTGGAAATTAGGAGTGGATAGCAAATTATTTACCACATGAATGAAGGGGCTTTGAATTGAAGCCTAAATAAAAAACCACAAACACATACCTAAATGCTCAGGCATCCCTTTAACACTGCAAATGGCTATACCCCTTCTTCCCATGTGCACTGCTCTCTATTTGGATCCCATATGCTCACATCTGTAGCAGCTGAGTGTATCACAATATCTTCTTCCACATAAGACAATCAGAGAAAACCCTAGGCAACCATCACAAAAGCCACCCACCCCCAAACTTTCCTCATAACTCAACCTAAATGAAAGTACCCAATTCGTTCTCAAACCTCAAGAGCACTTCTTGAGACAGCTTCTAGGCACTTCTGGCCAGATTTGTTTCCTAAAGCTGACAGGAGCTGCTGATGCCTAATTTGCAAGTAAGTACTGAGGTGTATGGAGTCTGGGAATTGCTAGAAGCAAGACATAAAAAACACTCACTCTCAGACAAATGTTGGCAGCTGATTCTGTGTCCTTGGATGTGTGCACTATACCTACAACCCCAGAGGAGCCCAATAACCTTCATGAATCTCCCCTCAAGTGGACTGTGATGCACAATCATTTCTTCACAGCACAATAATAATATGCAGGTGTTCTGAGAGCCTTTCCTACATTTACTTAGATAAGCCTCCAACATATGTATGCATGTGCACACACACACATACACACACAGAGAAACACACACAAAGAACAAGTACAGGGAAAAGAAGCAGAGAGTAAATCAAAACAACTCTTATGGGATCCAGAATCTTTACTTAGGTCAGAGTTTCTCAATCTGGGCATTACTGATATGGTGAGTTAGATAATCTTTTGTCTTGTTTGTGTGGTGTGGACAAAGGGTTCTATGAGTTGTATAAAGTTTAGAAGCATTCCTGGCCTTTACCCATTAGATGCCACTAACATCTTCTCCACCTCCCACTTGTGACCAAAAATGTCTCCAGACATTAACAAATGTCCCAAAATTTCTTCCTTCTGCCTTGAAGGCCACTGCTTTAGAAGACAGGGGGGTGGGGGAATAGGCGAGCCCGGTGATGGGTATTAAGGAGGGCAGGGATTGCCCGGAGCACTGGTTGTTATACTCAAACAATGAATCACGGAACATTACATCAAAAACTAATGATGCACTGTATGGTGACTAACATAACACAATAAAAAAATAATAATAAATGAAGACCACTGCTTTAGACTAGAAGGTTTCCTCCACTATGGCTCCAGTCAGCATGAAAACTGACACATTACAAAATACATCACAAAAATAGATGTTAAGAGGGCGCCTGGCTGGCTCAGTGGGTTAAAGCCTCTGCCTTCAGCTCAGGTCATGATCCCAGGGTCCTGGGATTGAGCCCTGCCTCTGGCTCTCTGCTCAGTGGGAAGCCTGTTTCCTTCTCTCTCTCTGCCTGTCTCTCTGCCTACTTGTGATCTCTGTCTGTCAAATAAATAAATAAAATCTTTAAAAAAATAGATGTAAGATAAACTAGTCAGTCCTTCCAGTACAGAGTCAGGGAGGTGGTTAGAGATTTTCATGACCAGAAGTCCCTCTCAGCAATGGGAAAGGGTCCCTGACAGCTAGTAATGAGTCTTTTCTGTGACAGCCTAATCTAGGATTGTCTTGGCTTCTTTTCTGACATAACTTCCCACATAGTGTTCGAGAATCAAGCGACACAGCTGGGCACCTACACATGTGATTTCCTGTAGAACAATTTTCCACATTTTCTCTCTCAGCAAGTTCTCACATTTGCCAAGCAAATCCATTATATATATGTATATGTGTGTATATATATACACACACATATATATACACATATGTGTATATATACACATATGTGTATATATATACACATACACACACAAACATACATATATATGTATGGGTGGGCTGTAGAGTGAAAAGTTATTCATCTAAAAACCTTATTGGCTCTATCCTTAGTTAGTTGTATGGCTTCCATTTAGAATGGGGTATGCTCTGCTTATCTACTGAAGTGTGAAGAGAATCAAATGAGATAGTGGACGTGAAGGTACTTTGAAAATACAATTATAAGGTTCTTATTGTTTCCATTAATGTCCAGGTCTTCAAAACTAAGATGAAATCAGCTCTGTGGGCAGGATAGGATATTTTAATCCCCAGGGCCAAAGTGGAAAAGTAAGAAAGAATGGAACAGGATGGGAAAGCAACTTTTTAGACTTTGAAATGAACACCACAGTGAGATGGGTAGATGCTAGGTAAAAACATCAAATGATAAAAGGCTTTCTTTTGTTGGGGCACAGAAGTGGCAAAGACAAAATGGGCATGGAAACCAAAATTATAAAGGAAATAGCATTTGATTTAAAAGCTTCAAGTCCTCTAAATTTCAAAAACAGTGTTTCTCAAACTGTATACATTAGAACTCAACAAGTATGTCTCAAAATATTACTAAAAGGAATTTTCAGCAAATGAGTTTGGGAAAAGTTACATCTCCCCAGATACACAATATACATTAACAGGAAGACTCTGGAACACTTATAGTAAATAAATTGTTTTATTTTGTTTAATCCATTATTTCCTAAATACATTTGACTTGCAAAATCTATTTATTTCTTTATTTATTTATCATTCATTCATTCACTCACTCATTCATTCATTTATTTATATCTCTGTTAAGATCTAATTGAGAGATGTAACACTCAAAGGATTTCAGGATCACAGTGGACTATAAAGAAAATGAGTCAGTCAAGGTGGTTGTTGAGTGTACATGTGGTTTCATGTTACAAATACAAGAAAGAATGGTAAATCTATCCTCCCAGATCACTGATCAAATTTTTCTTGAGGTAGCACATCTAGTTCTGAGCTCCCAAATGCCATGAAAAAGAGAGAGCTAAAAAAGACTGTGAAAGTGATAAATTCATTAAAGAAATGGGTTGAAAGATCTACATTGTGTATATCTCAGAGTCAGTTGAAAGATAAGAAGATAGAGCAGTGAGGGGTGTTCAGTGAACAGCCATAACTAAAAACACACTTCTCCTGAGTTTGCTTTAGCTTCCCTCTCTAACGTCCTGCTCAGGTTCTTCCTGACCCAGTTTCTCTCTCTCTGTCTCCCTCTTCCTCTCTCTCTCTCTCTCATCTCTCTCTCGACCAAACTCATACTTAGTTTCTTCCTCCTCCCCATAGCTCACTACATTTAACATTCCAGCTCTTGTCCCATGGGCCTCTGTCTTCATCTTGGTTACATGTCTGATGATCTTGATCCTATTTTAGGACTTTGATCCGAGACCTACATGTTTCTCTCAACCACCTATGGGAGAGGTTTGTGCTCTAAGTGAGAAAGATAACCCTAAAAGAGCAAGTACAGGAGACAGGTTTTCACGCACAGTGTTAAAACTGAATACCCATCTACCCTTATTAATTTGGCATAATTTTACTTTGAAAAGAAAACACAAACTATAAGAGAAGAGAAGCCAGGAGAAAGAAAATCCAGAAGCTACATTTTAGAGCAACTGAAAATTGACAACTAGCCTGAAAACACATTAAGGGAATCAGGTATAGGCACTCTAAAGAGTCCTAGATAAAAGTTAAAAAAGAGAAACCCCAGTATTAAATAATGCAGGCATTCTCCAAAATACATTATCTGAATTATGTATGTGCTCACAAACATATTCTTGGTTACTAAATTAAAAAGACATCTTATTCCTTTTCCAAAAATCCTCAATGGAACCTGCAGCTATGAGGAAAAACCCACAGTCCACTGCAACACTTAAGCATTTCCAAACTTGTAAACTAAACTTCCAACTTTTTCAGGCCATTTGTCAGAAGGTCAATGACTGAATACTGAATGGCCAAGTGTGAAACCACAAGAGCTGGTTAGAAATGTGCCCACAGCAAGCTTTTGAAGCTTTGACCTTGCTTGCCAGACCAGAGAGCAGTACAGTGAAGGGGAACTAAACCAAACAGTGGCAAATCCCTACATCATAACTGCATCTTGCAGTATCCATTCTGTCACTGCCACAAAGTAAATAAGGGGAGAAAAAAAAAATCCCTTGCTCAAAACAGACCTAGAGTGGGTGTGTAGCTTTGATCTGAAAGTCTCATTTTACTTCAGTGCTTTGGGGAGGGTGGGGAAGAAGGAAGGAGAGAGAGGAGGAGGTGAGAGAAAAAACACAGCCACTTTTTTGCAATTAAATTTCAGAACCTTTTTATTATGCAGTTTCAATTCATTGAAAGTTACTTTCCCTTCCAGCCCTCCCTCCTTCCTTAAAACTCTTGCTTCACTCACTACCCCTCCTGTGTGAACACACACACACACACACACACACACACACACACACGCATGCGCACACACATGTGTTACCCTTGAAATGAATCAAAGTAGGCAGAGCAACTCCACCTCAGTACTTGGCTTTGTTACCAGGGATGTAAACAATATTCAAGAGGTTTTCTGGCCTTGAGAATGGTTTAACAATAATGGTACAGTTCTACTTTTGCTCAGAAAAAGCTGAAAGGAAACTAAAAGGCTTAATAGTTACAAATATTGTGCTTCAGCTACAATCAATAAATAATGCCGAAGTGAAAGAATGGCAGTGCATGGCAACATATTGAATGATGCTGTTTCTGGTAATCCTCCAGCAAAAGCTTTTGTGAAATTTTATGTTGCTAATCATATTAAATTGACCTCCGAGGGCCAGGACATAATGTTTTGTTATTGTTGTGTGTTTGTTTGCTTTATTATTTAATGGCTCTCATTTTTAAGCTTAACTTAAATTAGAGGAGGATGCAGGGGGAAAAAACCCAAGCAAACCCAAGGTTGACTTGATGAATTGTCCAGGAAAGAGTATGGGATTTGGATGCAGATGCTTAGGCCTCTGGCCAAGGAGAAGTTATTGCTGTGGAGCATGAGACTGAGGAGCCCAAGTCTTCAGTTTTGAATTACTCAAGCCGTGTTCTTTATATATTTGGTTCAGTCTATTCTATTTCTCCAAAATGGCTCCTGTCTCCTTCACCTTTTCACAGTTCAGCCCAGAGTGAAGTCATGAAGAATACAGCATAAAAAACAGGATGTTCCCAAGCTAGGCTAGTACAAAATATTTCCCCAGGGTCAGCAGTACTTGCATGTACAATGATATATCTTGAGGGAAGTTTTACCAAGTCCTAAATATGTATTTTTTTTCCTCTTGGAAATTCTACAAAGCAATATTAGTTGACTTGGCCACAGGCCATAAAACCTAATTAGTTCTGTGAAGTTGTTCAGTGCTTAAGCCTAAACATTAATGGACAGCCAAACGGACCCAAAGAGGTTTTCTGAATTCAAAGCTTCAATGCAGAGGGACAAAAGCTAAGCAGAAGATAGAAAGGAATCAATTTCTCTTTAACCTGGGCTCTAGGGAAAAACAAAAAACCAACGAGGGAAAAGAAATATTAGTGGCAGGGCTTCCAGGACTCTACAGGGCTCTGGGGAATTAACCAAAGATCTTACACACAACTAATAAAGCTTCTACATTTTTCTTTTTAGGCACTCAGGCCACTGTACACATAGTATATTTGTCATTTTCCTCACAGCCTGGTAAAGTAGAAAAAGCAGGTACTTTTATCCTCACCACCCTAATAAAGCTTTAGAGGCTTTGTCCTCCTGTCAGAGTCTCTAGGGTTTCACTATTGAAAGATACATATTGCATAAGCAGAGTTGAAGGACTGCCTTTAATTCAGCTACTTCATCAAAGCTCAGATTCACAGAACAGTGATCAACTCTATATTCATTTTCCAACATCAGCCACCTCATTTAAATGGCACTATTTTAATGACAATAAATGTTGCATAGGCACTGTGAAGTGAGAAACATCACCCTGCATTAATACCCCATCTGCCTGCAATTTCCCTAAGATCCTGAGGCATGTTTCAAACCAAGCATTGAAGAATTTACACCTAATTAAAACCACAGTGGGAATGGAATGTCAGAGGCAGAATTTAGTTTCTTTCTTAGAATTAGAGTATTTTTGAGGTGATAGACTAGTCTGTCCACTGGACTTGCTAAAGAGAGAAAGAAGGGAAGAGGGTGAGGGAGAGAGAGAAAAGAAAGAGGAGCAAGGAGGAGGAGCTAGATAATTATATTTTTAAAACTAAAGATGACGACTTAGATATGAAGGAATTAAAGTACTAGAAAATGAACTGATTTTTGTCCCGTTTTTCTCTTTCCCTCTGCATGCCTAAGCCCTGCAACTGCTCTCCTGGTAGACTCAGAAATATAGATTAGATAGATAGATAGATAGATAGATATAGGTATCACACACACACACACACACACACACACACACACAAATTTTCGAAGTGACACTGAACAGCCGAAGCATAAAGAAACAACACAAAGCAGATGAATTCAGATAATAGAAAACTAAATGTGTCTCACTGTATTACTCCAGAAGCTAAGGGCGAGAAAGGGACTTAGCCTTTTTTTTTTAAGTTTAGTATCTATCTTTGACACCTAGTTCTAAGTCCTAAGGTTGCAGAACAAATGTAAGAATTAAAATCTGAAAGTTTATTTGTTTCTTCCTCTCACATTTTTAAAAAAACTTCAAAGGTTTATCTGAGGAGGGAGCTAAGATCTATATAGACTATCATATACCTGACCTTAAAGTCACAGCTAAGCAAGCCGTTTTATTTTGTGTGCAATATAATTACACTCAATCCTGTGCATTCAGCAAACATGGGAGAAAGAAGAGATGAGAGAATGTAGGAGATTTGACACCCAAGATGGAAATGGGAAGCCTGGGTTCAGATAAGTTAGAAAATTTTTTAAATAATTAGTACCCATATACCCATAATAAAAGAATGTCTATGGATGGTGTGGAAGCTTTTCTTCAACGTCTCATTTTGGGCTCATCAGACCCTTTGCAGAAAGTCTTTTCTCCTAAATTTACTCAAAGCTGACCAACAACCAGAGCTAGTCAGGGCCATTTGGACCTATAGTCATTACCTGGCTCTGCCATTAATGTAGATACTCCTATCTAGGGAAGGAACATATTGATCACATTTACAATGATTAATACTTTGGGGAATGGGGATTAAGGAGGATTGAAAAGCTCAGATTTCCAAAGGACTTAGTTTTTCTCTAGTTAAAAAAAATTATCAACAGAATTCACATTCCTTATTCAATGTAACTAAGAACCTCTTTCAGGTAACAAAGAAATAAAGTTCATGGTTTCAAATAATTAAAAGCCCACCCAATCTCCTCTTTTTCTATAGCGAGTTCATCTACTTAGTCATGCTTTCCAGGTTCTCTATCAACCCTCCATCTCAGAGATCCATAAAATATTAAAGCTAAGAGATCTTTATCAACCTCCACTCTTGAAGTAGGGATTTATGTCTATCCTCACTTACTCCTCTTTATCCTTTGTTACCAGAGTTGAAATGTCTAGCCCTTAGTCTCTTTGCTGTCTGCCTCTTTCTCCAGATACTTCCCTTCCTTCAAGCCCTGAAATTCAACACTTTGTATTTGCCAACCAAACTGCCAACCTTTCAAATAAATTACCTTTTCCATTCCCCCCATAACAGTATGTGGTGCCATACACAGTTACTTGTTCCTTTTCAACTGATGACTCCTTGAAGGCAATGGGCTCTTTGGGTATGCCAAAAATTCATCCCCCAAAATTGTGATCTCAAATATTCTGTATACACTGAAGTTTCTGGTTTGAATAAACTGGTTTTTATATAGAAGGAGTTATCCGGTAGAAAGGGAGAAAAGTTTTCCAGATTTTTTATTTTCTCCACACCCCAGTACTAGCCCATAATGACAAGGCTTTTACTACCTTCTTGCCCTAGTTATTAAAGAGCAGAGACATCTCAATAATAAAACTTGGTGTCATTTACCAAGTCTCCCAGTACAGTCTCTGCAACCTTCAAAATAGAAGAGAAGGGACTGGGCACTGGGGTGTGTATGTGTGACAAAATATTACTGTATAAATTACCTGGGGATTATACCCTGCTTGGGATTAGCTACACCTGAGCACCTTTCCATTAGAATGTGGTAAGTGGTGAAAAAGAGACAAAGCTAGCTGCCTAATATCCACAACAAGCAAGGACAATTAGAAAACATTTATTTTTGTTCTGTTCACACTTCTATTGCCAAAATTAACCATATCTTTTCTAGGCTCTGGCTTGACCACCCAATTGATATCTACAAACATACAAAGGTGATTTTTATTTTTAAAAGCATTTTATACGTGTTTACCCTTCAGGCTTACATTTCATGTATCATTTTATATCAGGAGGCTAAGTTCAGCTCATATGCAAATATACTGGAAATTCTGATTAAGTGGAAGGGCTGACAAACAAATATTAGCTCACACAGTCAAAATTTAAACAAAATATAAATGTTACCAGAATAAGAGTCAGAAGAAGCCAGTACCATCTAACTTACGGGTGATTTTGGACAAGGCACCTTCTCTAAGCCTTCCTTTTCTGGGCATACCATTACTTGCCCTATCTGCTTCACAAAAGGGTTAGAAGGGTCAAAGAAATGTTGCCTTGAAAAATATTAAGCTTTGCACAAAGAAGGAACATTATATTTCTCCTACAGGTCTTCATTCTAATACAGGGCCATTTATTCATGATAAAGCTTTTGTGCTAGGTACTATAAATTATAGTTTCCAGAAGTGAAACTACTTTTGATTTCTGTCAAACTTTATAACAATGTTGTGGAAGGTAAAGAGAGTGGAAGGAGGTAATTCAAGTGACTGAGAAAATGGAATGTTTCCAGAATAAAGCAACAAGGAGAGAAAAGAGTCAATAAATCTGACACATGAGGAGTGTCTAAAGATATGGGTGGGAAATGTTTAGTCTGGAGAGAAGACTAGATGGGGTAATGATAGTTGTTTTCAGAAATCTGACAGGTTGTTACACATAACAGAGATGTGTGTGTGTGTGTGTGTGTGTGTGTGTGTGTGTGTGTGTTTGGGGTGGGAGGCAGAAGGCAAAACAAAAACTAACCAGTCTCAAAAGAAAACAAAATTAACTCACAATAGTGGAGGTATGTCAAAGGGACACAGGAGCCAATTGAAAAAGCTCCTAATGGTCAAAACTGGAATGAGTTGAGAAATAAGATAGAGTAGAATTGGACTATAATCCAAAGTTTAAAATAAAAAATCCACGGGGAAAATGCAAATCAAAACTACACATGTAAGAATAGCTAAAATCAACAACACAAGAAACAACAGGTGTTCATGAGGATGTGGAAAAAGGTAACCCTCTTGCAATGCTGGTAGGAATGCAAACTGGTGCAGCCACTGTGAAAACAGTATGGAGGTTCCTCAAAAAGTTAAAAATAGAACTACCTTATGATCCAGTAATTGCACTGCTTGGTACTTACCCAAGGAATACAGAAATACTAATTCAAAGGGATATATGCACCCTTACGTCTACAGCAGCATTAGTTATAATAGCCAAATTATGGAAGCAGCCCAAGTGTCCATCAATAAATAAATGGATAAAGAAGTGGTTATATAAATGGAATATTATTCAACCATAAAAATGAATGAAATCTTGCCATTTGCAATGATGTGGATAGAGCTAGAGAGTACAATACTAAGTAAAATAAGTCAGTCAGAGAAAGACAAAAACCATACAATTTCACTCATATGTGGAATTTAATACATGAAACAAATGGGAGGAAAGGCAAGATGGCAGGAAGTAGCAGACTGAAATGATATCAGATCCCTGGAGTTCAGCTAAATAGGTATCAAACCATTCCAAACACCTACAAGTCTGCTCCACTGAGGGACATCACTCCAGAGGCTAAGTGGAGGTGGAGTCCTCATGGGGACAGTGTGGTCTCAGGTCCCGCGAGGTCACAGAAAGATTGGGGGTGTCTGAGTGTGGCAGAGCTGCCAGGAAGCTGACTACAGAGACATAGCCGAGGAGTGAGCTTTCAGATCGGGATTACTTTAAACCGTGAACCAAGACACAGTTGGGCCACTTCTCTTCAAGCAGGGACCCCACACGTGGCAGATCTGGAGAGACTCACCTTCCTCCTCCAGGAGGAGCAGCACAGCAGGAATCTGCTGGGTTTGGAAACTCCAAAAGGGGCTGTGCACCAGAAATAGAAATGCTCGGGCACAGGCCAGATGAGCTCAGAGAGTGGCCAGAGACCACGGAGACAGGAGTGATTGACTGTTTATTTCTGAGAATACACTGAGGAGTGGGACCCTAAGCTCTCAGCTCCTTCACACCAGAGATTGGGAGTCAACCATTTTCATTGCCGTCCTCAAAAGCTCTACAGAAAGTGTTCAGGGAACAAAAGCTCTGAGAGCGAACCTGAGCAGATTACTTAGCCTGGTCCCTGGCAAGGGTGGTGCAATTCTGCCTCGGGCAAAAACATTTGAGAATCACTGCAACAGGCCCCTCCCGCAGAAGATCAGGAAGAACATCCAGTCAAGACCAAGCTCACTGATCAAGGAGAACAGCAGAACTCCAGAGCTAGGGGAAAGCAACACATAGAATTCATGGATTTATCCACATGATCCTTTAGTCTTGCAAAGTTAAATTTTTTCTAATTTTATTTTTTCTCTTATTCTATTTTTTTCACTTTTCCTCTTTTCTCTTTTAACATTTTTAAACTAGTTTATATTAACAATAACTGTCTTAAAAAATAATGCTAAACCTTCATTGTTATAGTCTTATTTTATCCCTTCATTATATTTAACCTTATTTTTTGTATACATATAGGGTTTTTTTTTTCAAAAAAATTTTGGGATACAAATTCTTCTAATAAATCAAAATATACCCTAATCTAGCACATGGCTTTTTTCTAGTCTCCAGCCTGAGCACATTCCCTCCTCTTCTATTTTTCTTTTTTGAAACAACTTATCTTATCAATTCCTTTTTTAGAGTTAAAAAAAAAATTCATCTTTACAGTCATGTTCCATCCCTTCATCATGTTTACCCTTATTTTTATATATATATACGTTTTTCTTCCTTTAAAATTTTGGGAGGTAGTTTCCTCTAAGAGACCAAAATATACCCAAAATCAGGTGGGTGGCTCTGTTCTATTCACCAGTCCAATACACACACACACACACACACACACACACACATATATATATATATATATATATATATTTACATATATATATATAAATATATATAATATAATAATATATAATAAAATATAATATATAATATATATAATTTTAAAAAGATAAATAAATAATTATACAGATATAATTATTTATTTATCTTTTTTATATTTCTCCCCCTTCCTTCTCCCCTTGGTTTTGGATCCCTTCTGATTTCTTTAGTGTATATTTTTGTGGGGTCTTTGCCACGCTTTTAGTATTTTATTTTCTCATTCATATATTCTTATCAGGATAAAATGACAAGGCACAAAAACTCACAACAAAAAAAAAAAAGAAAAGAAAAAGAGGCAGTACCAAAGGCTAGGGACCTAATAAATATGGACATTCGTAATATGTCAGAACTAGAGTTCAGAATGACAATTCTCAAGGTGCTAGCTGGGTGTGAAAAAGTTGTGGAAGATATTAAAGAAACCCCTTTTGGAGAAATAAAATGCCTTCTGGAGAAATAAAAGAACTAAAATCTAACCAAGTTGAAATTTAAAAAGCTATTGAGGTGCAATAAAAAATGGAGGTTCTTATTGCTAGGATAAATGAGGCAGAAGAGAGAATTAATGATATAGAAACCAAATGACAAAGAGTAAAGAAGCTGAACAAAAGAGAGACAAACAACTACTGGCACAAGGGGAGAATTCGAGAGATAAGTAATACCATAACATGAAACGATATTAGAATAATTGGGATTACAGAAGAAGAAGAAAGAGAGGAGAGGAAGGTATATTGGAGTGAATTATAGTAGAGAATTTCCCTAATATGGCAAAGGAAACAAGCATCAAAATCCAGGAGGCATAGAGAATCCCCCTCAAAATCAATAAAAATAGGTCCACACCCCATCATCTAATAGTAAAAATTACAAGTCTTAGTGACAAAGAGAAAATCTTGAAAGCAGCTTGGGACAAGAAGTCTGTAACATACAATAGTAGAAATATTAGATTGGCAGCAGAATTATCCACAGAGACCTGGCAGGAAAGAACTGGCATGATATATTCAGAAAACTAAATGAGAAAAACATGCAGCCAAAAATACTATATCAAGCTAGGCTACCATTGAAAATAGAAGAAGAGATAAAAAGCTTCTAGGACAAAAAAAAATTTAAAAGAATTTGCAAACACCAAACGAGCCCTAAAGGAAATATTGAAAGGGGTCCTCTAAGCAAAGAGAGAACCTAAAAGTAACAGACCAGAAAGGAACAGAGACAATATACAGTAACAGTCGCCTTACAGGCAATACAATGGCACTAAATTCACATCTTTCAATAGTTAAATGGGCTAAATGGGCTAAATGCCATGTGTAAATGGGCTAAATGCCCCAATCAAAAGACACAGGGTATCAGAATGGATAAAAAAACAAAACCCATCAATATGCTGCCTACAAGGAACTCATTTTAGACCCAAAGACACTTCCAGATTTAAAGTGAGGGGATGGAAAACAATTTACCATGCTAATGGACATCAAAAGAAAGCTGCGGTGGCAATCCTTATAGCAGATAAACTATATTTTAAGCCAAAGACTATAATAAGAGATGAGGAAGGGAACTATATCATACTTAAAGGCTCTGTCCAACAAGAAGATCTAACAATTTTAAATATCTATGCCCCTAACATGGGAGCAGCCAACTATATAAACCAATTAATTTTTAAAAAATCAAAGAAAAACATTGACAATAATACAGTAATAGTAGGGGACTTTAACATCCCCCTCACTGAAATGGAGAAATCATCCAAGCAAAAGATCAACAAGGAAATAAAGGCCTTAGATGACACGCTGGACCAGATGGACATCACAGATATATTCGGAAGATTTCATCCTAAACAACAGAATACACATTCTTCTCTAGTGCACAGGGAACATTCATCAGAATAGATCACATCCTGGGTCACAAACCAGGTCTCAACCTGTACCAAAAGATTGGGATCATTTCCTGCGTATTTTCAGGCCATAATGCTCTGAAGCTAGAACTCAATCACAAGTGGAAAGTTGGAAAGAACTCAAATACATGGAGACTAAAGAGCATCCTTCTAAAGAATGAATGCGTCAACCAGGAAATTAAAGAAGAATTTTAAAAATTCATGGAAACAAATGAAAATGAAAACACAATTGCTCAAAATCTGTGAGACACAGCAAAGGCAGTCCTGAGAGGAAAGTATATAGTGATACAAGCCTTTCTCAAGAAACAAGAAAGGTCTCAAGTACAAAACCTAACCCTACACCTAAAGGAGCTGGAGAAAGAACAACAAAGAAAGCCTAAACCCAGCAAGAAAAGAGAAATAATAAACATCAGAGCAAAAATCAATGAAATGAAACCAAAAGAAGAGTAGAACAGATCAATGAAACTAGGATCTTGTTCTTTGAAAGAATTAATAAGATTGATAAACCCCTGGCCAGACTTATCAAAAAGAAAAAATAAAGGACCAATTTATAAAATCATGAATGATAGAGGAGAGATCACAACAAACACCAAAGAAATGCAAACAATTATAAGAACATATTATGAGCAACTATAAGCCAGCAAATTTGACAATCTGAAAGAAATGGATGCATTCCTAAGGAACATATAAACTACCAAAACTGAACCAGGAAGAAATAGAAAACCTGAACAGACCATAACAAGTAAGGAGATTGAAGTAGTCATCAAAAATCTCCCAACAAACAAGAGCCCAGGTCCAGACGGCTTCTCAGGGGAATTCTACCAAACATTTAAAGAAGAATTAATTCCTATTTTCCTGAAACTGTTCCAAAAATTAGAAATGGAAGGAAAACTTCCAAACTCATTTTATGAGGCCAGCATTATCTTGACCCCAAAACCAGACAAAGACCCCACCAAAGAGGAGAATTACAGACCAATATCCTTGAGGAACACAGATGCAATAATTCTCACCAAAATACTAGCCAATGGGATCCAACAGTATATTAAAAAGATTATTCACCACGACCAAGTGGGATTTATTCCTGGGCTGGAAGGTTGGTTCAACATCCACAAATCAACCAATGTAATACAATATGTTAATAAAAGAAAGAACAAGAACCATATGATACTCTCAATAGACACTGAAAAAGCATTTGACAAAGTACAGCATCCTTTCTTGATCAAAACTTTTCAAAGTATAGGGACAGAGGGAACATACCTCAATATCATCAAAGCCATCTATGAAAAACCCTCAGCAAATATCATTCTCAATGGGGAAAAACTGAGAGCATTTCCCCATGGTCAGGAACATGGCAGGAATGTCCACTATCACCAGTGTTATTCAACATAGTACTAGAAGTCCTAGCCTCAGCAATCAGACAACAAAAAGAAGTAAAAGTCATCTGAATTGGCAAAGCAGAAGTCAAACTCTAACTTTTTGCAGATGATATGATACTTTATGTGGAAAACCCAAAAGACTCCACTCTAAAACTGCTAGAACTCATTCAGGAATCCAGTAAAGTGGCAGGATATAAAAATCAATGCACAGAAATCAGTTGCATTTCTATACACCATCAGCAAGACAGAAGAAAGAGAAATTAAGGAGTCAATCCCATTTACAATTGCCTCCAAAAACACAAGATATATAGGAATAAACCTAACCAAAGAGGTAAAGAATCTGTACTCAGTAAACTATAAAGTACTCATGAAAGAAATTGAGGAAGACACAAAGAAATGGAAAAATGTTTCATGCTCATGGACTAGAAGAAAAACATTGTGAAAATGTCTATGCTACCTAAAGCAATCTACACATTTCATGCAATCCCTATCAAAATACCATCAATTTTTTTTCAAAGAAATGGAACAAATAATCTTAAAATTTATATGGAACAAAAAAAATTTATATGGAACCAGAAAAGTCCCCAAATAGCCAGAGAAATGTTGAAAAAGAAAACCAGAGTTGATGGCATCACAATTTCAGACATCAAGCACTATTACAAACCTGTAATCATCAAGACAGTATGGTACTGGCACAAAGGCAGACACATGGGTCAATGGAACGGAATAGTGAGCCCAGAAATAGACCCTCAACTCTATGATCAACTAATCCTCGACAAAGCAGGAAAGAATGTCCAAGGAATAAAGACAGTCTCTTCAACAAATGGTGTTGCCACATGCAGAAGAAGGAAACTGGACCGTTTTTTTACACCACATACAAAAATAGACTCAAAATGGATGAAAGACCTCAATGTGAGAGAGGAATCCAAAAATCCTTGAGGAGAACACAGGCAGCAACCTCTTTGACCTCAAACACAGCAACTTCTTCCTAGAAACATCGCCAAAGGCAAGGGAAGCAAGGCCAAAAATGAACTCTTGGGACTTCATCAAGATCAAAAGCTTCTGCACAGCAAAGTAAACAGTTAACAAAACCAAAAGACAACTGACAGAATAGGAGAAGATATTCGCAAATGACTTATCAGATAAAGGGCTAGTATCCAAAAATCTTTAAAGAACTTACCAAATTCAACACCCAAAGAACAAATAATCCAATCAAGAAATGGGCAGAGGACATGAACAGACATTTCTGCAAAGAAGACATCTAGATGGCCAACAGACACATGAAAAAATGCTCCACATCACTCAGCATCGGGAAATACAAATCAAAACCACAATGAGATACCACCTCACACCAGTCAGAATGGCTAAAATTAACAAGCCAGGAAACGAAAGATGCTGGTGAGGATGTGGAGAAAGTGGAACCCTCCTACACTGTTGGTAGGAATGCAAGCTGGTGCAGCCACTCTGGAAAACAGCATGGAGGTTCCTCAAAAAGTTGAAAATAGAGCTACCCTATGGCCCAGAAATTGCACTGCTGGGTATTTACCCTAAAGATACAAATGTAGTGATCTGAATGGGCACCTATACCTGAATGTTTATAGCAGCAATGTCCACAACTATGGAAAGAATCTAGATGTCCATCAACAGATGAATGAATAAAGATGTGGTATATATACAATGGAATACTATGCAGCCATCAAAAGAAATGAAATCTTGCCATTTGCAACAACGTGGATGGAACTAGAAGGTATTATGCTGAGTGAAATAAGTCAATCAGAAAAAGAAAATTATCATATGATCTCCCTGATATGAGGAATTTGAGAGGCAGAGTGGGGGGTTGGTGGGTAGGGAAGGAAAAAATGAAATAAGATGGGATTGGGAGGGAGACAAACCATAAGAGATTCTTAAGCACAAAACAACCTGAGGGTTGCTGGGGGAGGGGGTGTGTGGAGAGGGTGGCTGGGTTAGGATATTGGGGAGGGTATGTGCTATTGTGAGTGCTGTGAATTGTGTAAGCATGATGATTCACATACCTGTACCCCTGGGGCAAATAACACATTATATGTTAATAAAAATAATTAATAAAAAATAATAATAAATGAAAGAAAGCAAACAAATGAGCAAAGGGAAAAAGGAGATTGAAATAAATGAGGAAATGGATTCTTAACTATAGAGAACAAACTGATTACTACCCAAGGGCCTGGGTGAGGGAATGGGTTAAATAGGTGGTGGGGATTAAAGAGTATGCTTATATTAATGAGTACTGAGTAATGTATAGAATTATTGAATCACTATATTGTACACCAGGAACTAATACAACACTGTAATGTTAACTATACTGGAATTTTAAAAAATTTCATAAAAAATCCATGAGCCCATATTGATATAAATAAATGATTGAATAAATAAATGAGAGAGAACAGACACATCTTCAGTGCACAAGATTTCCAAATGATACATGTAAATACTCCCTTCTCAGGGAAGTGTTACACAATTCTCCAGTCTTAAAATGTGGACTGCCCAAAGTAACTCCTTCCAAAGAACACATCATGGAAATTTTAAAAAGTAACTTTATAGTGGAGAAACCTAACAAACATGCCTTAGCCAAGTCATCACAGTGAACATCAACAGTGATAAGTCATGTTGATAGTATGTACCCATGATATGATGTGATGAAAATAGCATATTACCTCTCTGGTTTTCCACCCTAAAACACATTACCCAAGTCTAATCATGTTAAAAAGATCAGAGGAATCATGAAGGAGGGACATTCTACAAAATGCCTGACCACTAATCCTTAAAACTGGTCAGGGAAAGTCCGAGAAACTTCTAAAGTCAAGAGGCACTAAAGAGACATGATGACTAAATGTAGTGTGGTATCTTGGATGGGACCTGGAAAAAAAACTTTAGGGAATTAGTAAGAAAATACAAATACAGGCTTTAGTTAATAATAATATATTGGTATTGGTTTGTTAGCTGTGATAAATGTACCATAGTAATGCAAGATATTAATAATAGAGGAAACTAGATATGGGGTATATGGAAACTCTATACTATGGTCGCAGTGTTTCTGTAGATCAAAAATTGCTCTAAAATAAGAGGATTTTTTTTAATTTAATTTTTTAAATTTATTTTCAGTGTAACAGTATTCATTGTTTTTGCACCACACCCAGTGCTCCATGCAAAAAAAAAAAGGTTATTTTTAAAAAAACAGGGAGGGGCAGCTGGCTGGCTCAGGTGGTTGAGTGACCAACTCTATTTTGGCTCAGGTCATGATCATAGGGTTATGAGATCAAGTCTTGCATTGGGCTCAGCACTCAGTGTAGAATCTGCTTCAGATTCTCCTTCTACTTCTCTGCCCCTCCCCTCACTCTTTCTCTCAAAATAAATAAAAACTTTAAAAAAACAAACAAGGAAACCTACAAGAAAACACATTTTGGCTTAAAAAACACATTTTGGCTTAAAAATAGGATTTCTGAAAAGAAATAAAAAGTATTCAAGTTGGAAACGAAGAAGAAATTTTTCTCTATTAAGATGACATGACTTTATATATAGAAAACCCTAAAGATTCCACAAAAAACCTCTTGGATTTAATAAGCAAATTTAACAAAGTTGTAGGATACTAAACTAACACACAAATATCAGTTATGTTTCTATACACTAACAATGAACAATCCAAAAAAATTAAGGAAACTATTCCATTTACACAAGGATCAAAAAGAATACAATATTTAGGAATAAACTTAACCAAGAAAGTTAAAGACTTGTACACTGGAAAGTACAAAATGTTGCTGAAAGAAACTAAAGAAAACAACAAATAAAAAGACATTCATGTTTATGGATTGGAAGACTTAATGTTAAGATGTTAAGCTGTCAATATCACCCACAGTGATCTATAGATTCAATTCAATCCATATAAAAAAAACCCCATGACTGTTCTTGCAGAAATAGAATAAACAATCTTAAAATTCATATGATATCATAAGTGACCTCAAATAATGAAAAAAATCTTGAAAAGAAGAGTTGGAGAAAAGTTGGAGGCATCATACATCATATATATATATATGTATATATATATATGTGTGTGTGTGTGTGTGTGTGTGTATGTAGAGAGAGAGAGAGAGAGAATAGGGCACAGAAATAAACCTTCAAATTAATAGTCAAATAATTTTTCAACAAGGGTTCCAAGACAATTCAATGGGAAAGAGACACTGTTCTCAATACATGGTGTTGGGAAAATGGGATATCCACATGCAAAAGAATGAAGTTGGACTCTTACCCCACACCATATATAAAAATTAACTCAAAATGAACCAAAGACCTAAATGCAACAGTTAAAACTATAAAACTCTTAGAAGAAAACATACATGAGAAGTTCATAGTGCTGGATTTGGCAATGATTTCTTGGCCAGGATACCAAAAGCCTGGGCAACAAAAGAAAAAAGTAGATAATTTGAACTACATAAAAATTGAAAAAAAAATGTACATCGAAAGATATTTTCAACAAATTGAAGAGGCAATCTAGAGATTTGAGGAAGATGGCAAACAAATGGAGGACCTGCAATTCTCTTCTGCAATTCTACAAATAGAGAAGTCACAACTTTTTGCAAGGTAATAGGAGCAGAGACATGAATCTGAGGGGATATGTCAGAAGATAAACCCCAGGAGAAGGGAGCTACCTTAAGCTGGCTACTGGAAAGTGATATAGCAGGGGAGTGAAAAATCAGAACTATTAGAAATCTGTTGCTATAAGGAACATCCCTGCCTAAAATGTGCTCAGGTGGAGAAGTGGGGCAAAATCCTAGTTGGGACAGTGGGGTCTCAGGATTCCCAGGGTCACAAAAAGAACGTGGGTGCCTGAATGCAGCAAGGTTCCCAAACACTGAAGCAGGGAGGCCAGCTTAAATTAGTGAGCCCTAGAGTGGCCTTCAGCTAGGTGTTGCCATAAAGAGCAAACCTCAGAACCATTGGGCTACTACTCTCCAAGAAGGGACCAAGCAAATGACAAGCGCTGGGAGACTTTGCTCCATCCCCATGAGTCCTTTCCTCAGCAGGGACCCAGCAAGAGGAGGGGCTGTGGTGAGAAACCCCTCCCCCACCCAGGATGGGTACCGGTGGGCACCAAGGGAGTCTGCAGAGTTTGGTGCACACAAAAGAAATTGACTGCTTTTCCCTGAGGGAACATGTAAGAGTGAGGTCAGAGATCCTTCAGCTCTGGGGCTGGAGATCGGGGAACTCATATTTTTAATTTTTTTTCATCCTGTAAAGCAGTGGGGAGAGCCTTCAGGAAACAAAAGCCACATAGAGCCACCCAAAGCAGCTTACACTGAACCTGGAACCCTGGCAAAGGGAGGTGCAACTTCTCCAAGGCAAAGACACCACAGAATCAGTGCAAAAGGCCCCTCCACCAGAAGACCAGTTAGAATATCTCGCGAATAGCAAGTTTATGGATCACTCAGAACTGAACAACTCCTGGGCTAGGGGAAAACAGTATATAGAATTCAATGTTTTTTTCCCATGAATCTTCAGTCCCTCAGTTTAAGATTTTTTTTCCCTTTTTTCTTCCTTTTCAATTAGTTTCTTATTCCATCAAATCTTTGTTTTTAAGTCTTCCAATTTTCATTTTTTAGATACATTTTAGAGATATATTCTTCATTTTTTGTTTCCTTTCACTATATTCAATTTTATTTTTGTATATATGTAAGTTTTGTTTTCTTTACAATTTTGGGACTTAGTGTCTTCTAACAAAAAGACCAAAATACACACAGACCAAGTGGATCACACAATTTTGTCCACCTGGGAGATTATGTTCTCTCTTATTTTTTTGCCTCTTTTTCTTTTTCCTTTCTTTCTTTCTTTTTTCTTACTTTTCTTTCTTTCTTTTTTTTTGGTTTCTGAACTCTTCAGATTTGTCTAATGTGTATTTCACTGGGGTTGTGGATGCTATTTTTCATTTTATTCCCTTGTTCATCTAGTCTTCTCTGGACAAAATGACTAGAAGGAGAAATTCACAGAAAAAGAATGAACCAGAGGTAATACTTTCTGCCAAACACCTAATCAATATGGATAGAAATAAATTATCAGAGCTGGAATTCAGGATAATGATTATAAATGCACTAGCTGGGCTTGAAAAAAAGAATAAAAGACATCAGAGAATCTCTTAGTGCAGAAATAAAATCTAATCAGGCTGAAATTAATAATGCTGTAACTGAGATGAAGTCTAAAGTGGATGCTCTAGGGGCGCCTGGGTGGCTCAGTGGGTTAAAGCCTCTGCCTTCGGCTCAGGTCATGATCCCAGGATCCTGGGATCAAGTCCCACATCGGGCTCTCTGCTCATCAGGGAGTCTGCTTCCTCCTCTCTCTCTGCCTGCTTCTCTGCCTACTTGTGATCTCTGTCTGTCAAATAAATAAATAAAATCTTTAAAAAAAAAGGTGGATGCTCTAACAGCTAGAGTACGAGGCAAAAGAGAGAGTCAGTGATATAGACAAGATGGTAGAAAGGAAGGAAGCTGAGGAAAATAAAGAAAAACAACTGATGGATCATGAAGGGACCTTCAAGAAATCAGCAAAACCATAAAGCAAAACAATATTAGAATTATTGGTGTCCCAGAAGAAGAAGAAAGAGAGAGGAAGGACAGAAGATGTATTTGAGGAAATCAGAGCTGTGAATGCGCCTAATCTAGGGAAGAAAACAGGCATTTAAGTCCAAGATGTAGAGAGACACCTCTCCAAAATCAATGAAATAGGTCAAGGAACCAACAGGTAATAGTGCAGCTTGCAAATTTCAGACATAAAGAGAAGATCCTGAAAGCAGCTCGAGGCAAGAGCTTCTTAACCTACAATGGTAGAAACGTTAGATTGAGCAGACCTATCCACAGAGACCTGGCAGACCAGAAAGGGCTGGCATGATATATTCAGGGAACTAAATGAGAAAAATATGCAGCCAAGAATACTTTATCCGGCAAGGATGTCATTCAGAATGGAAGGAGAGATAAAGAGCTTCCAGGACAAACAGAAACTAAGAGAATTTGTGATCACTAAACCAGCCCTGTGAGAAATATTAAAAGAGATCCTGTAAGCAAAGAGAGAGCCCCAAAGCAGCATATATCAGAAAGAAACAGAGACCATCTACAGAAACAGGGTCTTTATGGGGATACAATGGCACTAAATTCATAACTGTCAGTAGGTACAATGAATGTAAATAGGATAAATGCTTCAATAAAAAGACACAGGGTATCAGACTGGATAAAAAAGCAAGACCCATCCATATGCTGTCTACAAGAGACTCATTTTAAACCCAAGAATACCTCCAGATTGAAAATGAGGGGGGTGGAGAACAATTTGTCATCCAAGTGGACATCAAAAGAAAGCTGGGGTAACAATCCTTATATCAGACAAATTAGACTTTAAACTAAAGACTGTAGTAAGGTATAAAGAGGGACCTTATATCATACCTAAAGGGTCTATCCAACAGGAAGATCTAACAATTCTAATTATTTATGCTCCTAACTAAGAAGCAGACAATTATATCAACCAATTAATAAAAAAATTAAAGAAACACATTGATAATAATACAATAATAGGAGGGGAATTTAACACCCTACTCACAGCAATGAACAGATCATCTAAGCAGAAAATCAACAAGGAAACAAAGACTCTGAATGACCAAATGACTTCACAGATATATACAGAGTATTCCATCCTAGAGCAACAAAATACACATTCTTCTTGAATGCACATGGAACAGTCTCCAGAATAGATCACATACTGGGTCAGAAATCAAGTCTCAACTAGTACCAAAATATTGGAATTATTCCCTGCATATTTTCAGACCACAGTGCTTTGAAACTTGAACTCAATCACAAGAAGAAATTTGGAAGGAACTCAAACACTTGGAAGTTAAAGTGTATCCTACTAAAGAATGAATGGGTCAACCAGGAAATTAAAGAATTTAAGAAATTCATGGAAACAAATGGAAAAGAAAACACGACTGTTCAGAAACTTTGGGATGCACCAAAGGTGGTCCTAAGAGGGAAGTACATAGCAATACAAGCCTTTCTCAAAAAATTATAAAAGTCTCAAATACACATGTTAACATTACACCAAAAGAAACTAAAGAAAAAAAAAACAAATAAAGCCCAAACCAAACATGACAAAATAAACAATAAAGATTAGGGTAGAAATCAATGAAATAGAAACCAAAAGAACAGTAGAACAGGTCAATGAAACTAGAAGTTGGTTCTTTGTAAGAATTAGTTAGATCAATACACCCTTAGCCACACTTATCAAAAAGAAAAGAGAAAGGATCCAAATTAATAAAATCATGAATGAAAGGGAAGAGATCATGAATAATACCAAGGAAATTTACCAAACAATTTTTAGAACATATTATGTGCAACTATATACTAACAAATTAGGCAATCTGGAAAAAATGGATTGGATGCATTACTGGAAACTTAAAAACTACAAGAATTGAAACAGGAAGAAATAGGAAAACCTGAACAGACTCATAACAAGCAAGGGAATTGAAGCAGCAATCAAAGATCTCCCAACAAACAAGAGTCCAGGGCTGGGGCTTCCCAGGGGAATTTTACCAAACATTTAAAGAATAATACCTATTCTTCTGAAGCTGTTTCAAAAAAGTGAAATGGAAGAAAAAGTTCCAAACTTATTCCATGAGGTCAGCATTATCTTGATCCCAAAACCAGACAAAGGCCTCATTAAAAAGGATAATTACAGACCAGTATCAGTTGATGAACATGGATGCCAATATTCTCACTAAGATACTAGCCAATAGGATCCAACAGTATATTAAAACAATGATTCACCATGATGAAGCAAGATTTATTTCTGGGCTGCAATGTGGTTCAACGTTCACAAATCAATCAATGTGATGCATCACATTAATAAAAGAAAGGACAAGAACCATATGATCCTCTCAATGGATGCAGAAAAAGCATTTGACAAAATAAGGCATCCTTTCTTGATTAAAACTCTTCACAGTGTAGACATAGAGGGAACATACCTCAATATCATAAAAGCCATATATGAAAAGCCCTCAGCAAATATCATTCTCAATGGGGGAAAACTGAGAGCTTTTCCCTTAAAGTCAGGAACAGGAGATGGAAGCCTACTTTCACCACTGTTGTTCACACATAGAACTAGAAGTCCTAGCCTCAACAATCAGAAAAACAAACAAACAAAGAAAATAATAAAAGGCATCCGAATCAGCAAAGCAGAAGTCAAACTCTCACTTGTTGCAGATGACATGATACTTTATGTGGAAAACCCAAAAGACTCCATCCCAAAATTGCTAGAACTCAGAGAAATTCGGCAACATGGGAGGATACAAAATCAATGCACAGAAATCAGTTGTGTTTCTCTAGAGGAAAAATGAGATAGAAGAATGACGAATTAAGGAATCAATCCCATTTATAATTCCATCAAAAACCACAAGATCCCTAGGAATAAACCTAACCAAAGAGGTAAAGGATCTATACTCTAAAAACTAGAGAACACTTGTGAAAGAAATTGAGGAGAACACAAAGAGATGGAAAAACATTCCATGCTCATGGATTGGGAGAACAAATATTATTAAAATGTCTATGCTACCCAGATCAATCTACACATTCAAAGCACAAATACTGCTTCAAGTATAATGGTACAAAATAATGGTACAAAATACCATCAACATTTTTCACAGAACTGGAACAAATAATCCTAAAATTTGTATGGAACCAGAAAAGACTCTGAATAGACAGAAGAATGTTGAAAAAGAAAACCAAAGCTGGGGGCATCACAATACCAGACTTTAAGCTCTATACAAAGCTGTAATAATCAAGAAAGCATGGTACTAACACAGAAACAGACACATAGATCAATAGAACAGAATAGAAAATCCATAAATGGACCCTCAACCCTGGACAACTAATCTCCAACAAATCAGGAAAGAATGTCCAACGGAAAAAAGACAACCTCTTCAACAAATGGTGTCAGGAAAATTGGACAGCCACATGTAGAAGAATGAAACTCAACCATTTTCTTACATCATACACAAAAATAAACTCAAAATGGATGAAAGATCTAAATGTGAGACAGGAATCCATCAAAATCCTGGAGGAGAACACAAGCAGCAACCTCTTTGACCTTGGCTACAGCAACTTCTTGCTAGACACATCTCTAAAGACAAGGGAAACAAAAGTAGAAATGAACTATTGGGAATTCATCCAGACAAAATCTTTCGTACAGCAAAGGAAAGAGTCAACAAAACTGAAAGGCAACCTATGGAATGGGAGAAGATATTTGCAAATGACAGATAAAGGGCTAGTGTCCAAGATCTATGAATAACTTATCAAACTCAACACCCAAATAACAAATAATCCAGTCAGGAAATAGACAGAAGGCATGAACAGGCATTTCTCCAAAGAAGACATACAAATGGCCACAGACACATAAAAAAAATTCTCCACGTTACTTGCCATCAGGGAAATACAGTTCAATACCATAATGAGATACCACCCCACAGCAGTCAGAATGGCTAAAATTAACAAGTCAGGAAACAACAGATGTTGCAAGGATGTGGAGAAACAGGAACCCTCTTCCGCTGCTGGTGGGAATGTAGGCTGGTACAGCCACTCTAGAAAAGAGTATGGAGGTTCCTTAAGAAGTTAAAAATAGGGGCAACTGGGTGGCTCAGTGGGTTAAAGCCTCTGCCTTCGGCTCAGGTCATGATCTCAGGGTCCTGGGATCGAGCCCTACATCGGGCTCTCTGCTCCGCAAGCAAGGAGCCTGCTTCTCCATCTCTCTCTGCCTGCCTCTCTGCCTGCTGATCTCTCTCTATCAAATTAAAAAAAAAATCTTTAAGAAGTTAAAAATAGAGCTACCCTAAACCCAGCAGTTGCACCACTGGGTATTTACCCCAAAGATAAAAATGTACTGATCTGATGGGGCACCTGCATCCCAATGTTTATAGCAGCAATGTCCACAATAGCCAAACTGTGGAAAGAGCCCTAATGTCCATCAACAGATGAATGGATAAAGATGTGTGTGTGTGTATATACACACACAGCAATATATATATATATATATATATATATATATATATATATATATATA